>NW_006921974.1:1916021-1916775 GCF_000298275.1 Orycteropus afer afer
ACATAAATTATATTTCAATAAAATGCATTTTAAAAAAAGTTTTACCATATGACCCAGCAATTCTACTCCTAGATATATACCCAAAAGAATTGAAAGCAAGAATGCAAACAGAAACCTGTACATACATGTTCACTGCAGCACTACTCACAATAGCCAAAAGGTGGAAACAACCAAGATATTCATCAGCAGAGGAACAGATACACAAAATGTGGTCTACATATACAATGGAGTATTATTCAGCCATAAAGGAAAATGAAGTCCAGATACAACATGGATGGACCTTGAAAATATAAACTGAAATAAACCTGACACAAAATGACAAACATAGTATGATCCCACTTATATGAAATAGACAAGTGTCTGGAGACCAAAGCTTAGTAGTGGTTACCAAGGCTGAGAGGGAGGGAGCAAAGGGGAGTCATTGCTTAGTGGGCACTTAAGTTTCTGTTCATGGTGGTGAAATAATCTGGAAAAGGACAATGCTAATGGTTGCACAACATGATGAACGTGATCAGTGTCACTGAACGATACAGGCAAAAATTGTTGAATTGGCAAATGTTTTGTTATATATTTTTAAAATATTCCTACCACAGTTTTCAAAAACAAACACTTTGAGTCTTTCAACCTCTTCAACAATTTTTGGTATAATTGGAAAGGGTCTACAAACTCTAATGAGCACAGACTATAATACAGTCCCTTCCCCAAGCCCCCCTCCACATGGAGCCTCCAGCCAGATTCCTGCCTCCGTGATTCA
>NW_006921974.1:1918475-1920944 GCF_000298275.1 Orycteropus afer afer
GCTTCCACAGCAGCCACCCTCTTCAAACCCTACCCCACTGACCACCTGCGCGTGCCTGTGCGATTTGGTCCTCTCTCGCTTCCAAATCAAGAAGCACAGGCTATTTATTCCCAGGAAATCTGGCTGGAGAGGCTTCGTGTCCCTAGAACACTGTAGGGGTACTGGGGTGGGGGATGAGGAGTTCGAGTTGTTTACTCAGGAATTAAAGCGCATGTGCACCAGTCTTGCATGAGCTGGGCAACCACTGCTGACAAGTTGGCTTTCATGGGCAGTTGATATGGAAGTGTACAGCCTGGTGCTGCATAAGTCAGGGACTGGGTTTTCCAGTCTCATCACAAATCACATAACTTCTACAACGCAATTCAGTTCATAGACCCTGCTGTCTGATCAGTGGTTTCAGTATCCAATAACGTGGTTTCGTTTTTCCATTTAACATTGTTTCTGAAATGCTTTCCATTATTGTATCCTATGCTAGCTTTTGTTTTAATGTCTACATAGGGTTGTTTCCCGGCACATGATGAACGATCACCAGATATTGTAGAATGAATGAACATCCTCGTCATTATGGCTTTTTTCTTTTAAATTATTTTCTTAGGCTAACATTCCAGGCCTGGAATAAATTCGTGAAAAACTATGAATCTTTTTGTTGCTCTTGTTACATACTAGGAGCTCTGGTGGTGCTGTGTTAAAGTTGGTGCCTCCAGTCCACCAGCCCCTTCGCAGGAGACAGTCAGCTTCCTTAAGATTTGCAGCCTTGGAAACCCTACGGGACAGTTCTACTCTGTCTTGTAGGGTCGCTGTGAGTGGGAGTCGAGTTGATGGCAGTGGGTTTGGTTTTGGTTTTGGTTTTATTACATACTGCTATGGGAGCCATTACGAGTTTGGGTTATGAGAACAGGCTGTTATTTTGTTGTTTGTTTTGCTTTGTTTTTCAGCAAAGCTTTGCTAGGCTCTGCCCATACCAGCTGCGTAATTGCTGTTATTATTGTTGTTAGGTGCCATGGAGTGGATTTCGACTCCTAGTGACACCCCGTGACAGAGCAGAACTTCCCCATAGGGTTTTATTGACTGTAATGTTTATGGGAGCTGATGGTCAGGCCTTTCTCCCACGCAGCTCTAGGTGGGTTCAAACCACCAACCTTTCAGTTAACAGCTAAGCGCTAAGCCATTGCACCACCAGGGCACCTTTAGCTGTGTGATGGTGGACTAATAAGCCCACCTCACTGAGTCACAGCTGTCTCACCTATGAAATGGGATAACAATAGTTTCTCTCCACAGAAATGCCATGAGGAAGGTGAGCACAATAAATGTTGGCTATTGTTCTTATTAGAGAGCTCTGCTGGCGCTGTGGTTAATGCTTTCAGCTGCTAACCAAAAGGTGGGTGGTTCGAACCCCTGGCTGCTCGAAGGGAAACATATGAAGCAGTCTGCTTCCATAAAGATTTTCAGGCTGGCAACCCTATGTGGCAGTTCTACTCTGTCCTATAGGGTTGCTATGAGTCAGAGTGCCAGTGGGTGGTGGTGGTGCTTATTGTTCTCATTACTGCTACTTGCGATGTATGTATTTCCCACGGGCTCATGAACACTGGATTTGATCCTTTTAAAATAAAAAAAATTGTTTATTAATCAAGCATAAAGTAGAACTTTGCTGTATATGTGCTTGTGTTTTCTATGATGAGGTTTTACACTTTTTTCAAGCATTGTCTTCTGTGTGCTTTTTGTCCCATGAACTGTCTGTGCTCTTCCTCTTTGAACATTCAAAGATTTGGTAGTATTTTTTCAGAGTTTAATAAATTATTTATATATTTTAAATAACTCGTTTTATTGCAACTATCAGTCCCTTTCTGTTGCTTTCCTCTTTTTCTTAGTTTTGTGCCCCTTACTTTCCTTTCTGGTATTTTATTGCTTTATAACTTTAAAAATTAATCATCTCCCATGGCTGGGATTACACTTTCTCAAATAATTGTGTTGACAAAGATTTGTGTGTTCTATATTTTGATTTAATTTTACTTGATTTTAACCCCTTAACCCAGCTGGCATGTATTCTGCCCTATAGTAGATGTTGTTGTTGTTGTTGTTGTTGTTAGGTGCTGTTGAGTCAATTCTGATTCATAATGACCCTATGTACAACAGCACAAAACACTGCCCTGTCCTGTGCCAGCCTCACAGTCCTTGCTATGCTTGATCCCATCGTTGCAGCTACAGTGTTAGTCCATCTCGTTGAAGGACTGTCCCTTTTTCACTGACCCTCCACTTTACCAAGCATGATATCCTTCTCCAGGGAATGGTCCCTTCTGACAACATGACCAAAGCAGGTGACACAAAGTCTGGCCGTTCTCGCATCCAAGGAGAATTCCAGCTGTACTTCCAAGATACATATGTTTGTTCTTCTGGAAGTCCATGGTATTTTCAGTATTCTTTGCCAACACCAGAATTCAAAGGCATCAATTCTTCTTCGGTCTTCCTTAT
>NW_006921974.1:1921184-1927860 GCF_000298275.1 Orycteropus afer afer
TTGCTTATTGGTCCAGTTGTGAGGATTTTTATTTTCTTTATGTTGAGGTGTAATCCATACTGAAGACTGTAGTCTTTGATCTTCATCAGTAAGTGCCTCAAGTCCTCTTCACTTTCAGCAAGGAAGGTTGTTTCATCAGCATATTGCAACTTGCTAATGATCTTCCTCCAATCCTGATGCTACATTCCTCTTCAGTCCAGCTTCTCAGATTACTTGCTCAGCATGTAGATTGAATAAGTATGGTGAAAGGATACAACGCTGATGCACCCCCTTCCTGATTTTAAGCCATACAATATCCCCTTGTTCTGTTTGAACGACAGCCTCTTGGTCTATGTACAGGTTTCTCATGAGCACAGTTAAGTGTTTTGGAATTCCCATTCTTCTCAATGTTATCCATAATTTGTTATGATCCACACAATCGAATGCTTCTGCATAGTCAATCAAACACAGGTAGACATCTTTCTGGTATTCTTTGTTTTCAGCCAAGTGCCATCTGATGTCAGCAATGATACCCTTCATTCCACATCTTCTGAATCCATCTTGAATTTCTGGAAGTTCCCTGTCAATATATTGCTGCAACCATTTTTTAATTATCTTCAGCAAAACTTTACTTACATGTGATATTAATGATATTGTTTGGTAATTTTCACATTCTGTTGGATCATCTTTCTGGGAGTGGGCACAAATATGGATCTCTTCCAGTCAGTTTGGCAGGTAGCTGTCTTCAAAATTTCTTGGCACAGATGAGTAAGTGCCTCCAGCATAGCATCCATTTGTTGGGTATTCTTTCGATTCCTGGAGCCTGGTTCTTTGCCAGTTCCTTCAGTGCAGCTTGGGCTTCTTCCTTCAATACCATTGGTTCTTGATCATGTGCTACCTCCTGAAATAGCTGAATGTGGATCAATTCTTTTTGGTAGTGACTTTGTGTATTCCTTCCATCTTCTTTTGATGATTCCTGCATCATACAATAGTTTGCCCATAGAATCCAAATCCTTCATTATTGCCAACTCAAGGCTCAAATTTTTTTCTTCAGTTCTTTCAGCCTGAGAAATGCTGAGCATGTTTTCTTTTGGTTTTCTAACTCCAGGTCTTTGCACATTTCATGATAATGCTTTACTTTGTCTTCTCAAGCTGCCCTTTGAAATCTGTTCAGCTCTTTTATTTCATCATTCACTTTAGCTACTCTCCATTCAAGGGCAAGTTTCAGAGTCTCTTCTGACATCTATTTTGGTCTTTTCTTCTTCCCTGTCTTTTAAATGACCTTCTGCTTTCTTCATGGATGATTTTTTTTATGTTATCCCACAACTCACCTGGTCTTCAGTCACTGGTATTCAATGCGTCAAATCTATTCTTCAGATGGTCTCTAAATTCAGGTGGGGTATAATCATGGTCATATTTTCACTCTTGTGGACTTCTTCTAATTTTATTCACCTTCAACTTGAACTTGCATATGAGCGTTTGATAGTCTATTCCACAGTCAGCTCCTGGCCTTGTTTTGACTGATGATATTGAGCTTCTCCATCACCTCTTTCCACAGATGTAGTTGATTTGATTCCTGTGTATTCCATCTGGCAAAGTTCATGTATATAGCTGCTGTTTATGTTGTTGAAAAAAAGGTATTTGCAATGAATAAGCAGTTGGTGTTGCAAAATTCTATCATAGGAACTCTGGCATTTATTTCTATCACCAAGGCCATACTTTCCAACTACCTATGATTCTTCTTTGTTTCCAACCTTTGCATTCCAATACATTTTGATGGCATGTTTGTTCAATGTCAGACTCCAGAAGTTGGTAAAAATTGTCCATTTCTCATCTTTGGCTTTAGTGGTTGGTGTGTAAATTTGAATAATAGTTGTATTAACTGGTCTTCCTGTAGGCATATGGATATTACCCTATCACTGACAGCATTGTACGTCAGGGTAGATCTTGAGATATTCTTTTTGATGATGAATGCAATGCCATTCCTCTTCAATTTGTCATTCCCATCATAGTAGACCATGTGATTGTCTGATTCAAAATGGCCAATGCCAGTCCATTTCAGCTCACTATTGCCTAGGATATCTATCTTTATGCATTCTGTTTCATTTTTTACAACTTCCAATTTTCCTAGATTCATACTTTGTACATTCCACATTCTGATTATTAATGGATATTTGCAGCTGTTTCTTCCCATTTTGAGTCATGCCCCATCAGCAAATGAAGGTCTCAAAAGCTTTACCCCATCCATGTCATTAAGGTCAAGTCTACTTTGTGGAGGCACCTCTTCCCCAGTCGTATTTTGAGTGCCTTCTAACATGAGGGTCTTATCTTCCAGCACTATATCAGTGTTTCATGGCTATTCATAAAGCTTTCCAGTAATATATCAGACAGTGTTTCACTGCTATTCATGAGGTTTTCAGGGGCCAGATTTTTCAGAAGTCGATGGTCCCGTCCTTCTTCCCAGTTTGTCTTAGTCTGGAAGCTCTGCTGAAACCTGTCCACCATAGGTGACCCTGCTGGTATTTGAAATACTAGTGGCATAACCTCTAGCCTCACAGCAGCACAAAAGCCACCACAATACAACAAACTGACAGAAGAATAGTAATTAGTGGAGGGAGGTAGTGCTGTTATAAACACCACCATGGTAGCTTACATTTATTGAGACTTTGCTCTGTGCCAAATAATGTGCTAAATTATTTATGTAGATGATCTTATTCAATCCTCACATTAATCGTAAGCATTAGGTGCTATTCTCCCCCATTTAAAGATGAAGAAACTGTTGCCCACACCCACAAGACTAACTAGAAACAACCAGGATTCAAAATCAAGTCTGTCTGACTCAAGAGCCCATGCTTTGTCAAGTTTAATACAGTGGTCACACACTGGGATTGTAGCATTAGACCAATCTAGATCGCATTCTCACCTCTGCTTCATTCCAGCCATTTGTCCATGGGCAATCTACCTAACCTCTAAGGCTTCATTATCCTTTACTATAAGATTGGAAGAATAGCAATACCTTTCCCATAGAATTAATAAGAAAAAAATGACATAATATTTGTAATATGCTCAGCACAATGCCATGCCAAAAAATAAGCACTCCAGAAGCGTTCACTACTATTATTTCATACTGTGTCCTATCATTATAACTTGTCATATCTATTTGTCATATGTGGCATAATGGAAAGAGGAAAGAGGAGTCAGATAGTCTAATTTCTTGTCACATTTTTATTACTGTTTCTGTCCATTTGAATAAACCACTAACTTGCTGTATCTCTGTTGTCTCATCTATAAAATTGTGAGAATAATAACCTGTATCTAGAGTTGTTCTGGGGGTCAAATGAAATCAGGCATGTTTCAAAAAATCAGAGAAGTATAAAGGGATAAAAGTATAATACAAAAGCAAGAAATCATTCCATTCATTACTTTCTCTTTTTTTAATGCATTTTATTGAAATATAGTTTATGTACAGTGAAATATACAAAACTAAAGTGAATGGGTCAATGCTTTTCTTTTTTCTTTTTTTTTTTGCAGTGTTCCTTCTCCTCCCCTCCCTTCCCTTCCCTGGTAACCAACAAAAAAGTTTCCTTCCACATATAAATATTTCCTTGACTTTTTACAATAATGGACTGTGGTGGTTATGTTTGTGTGTCAACTTGGCTGCACCTGGTTGAGTGGCTGGGCAGCTGGTGGTAGTTATTCCCCAAGATGAGACTGGCAATCAACTCCATGGTGAGATCTACCACAAGCAGCTGAGTAGCTGCTTTGGGTATGTGGTCTGCTTCCCATATATAAGAAGCCACTTTGGGAATGGTCTCTAGCTTATGGCACGCTTGGACCCAGCAAATAGCCATGTCGTTGTTCAGCAGCCTGCCATGCTTTGCCGACTTTGGTACTTACAATGGACTTGAATTAATGTCCTGCCATGTGGTTTGGTAACATCAGGACTGTGCCTTTTTACTTGCCAACCTTGGGCTTGGCAGCCTCAGCAGCCCGCAGCTGTCTGAGTGAAGAAAAGCCTCTAGTTTCAGTGGGCCAGGAGCTGGAAGCAGAGTGAAAGGCCAAGGCTGAGGGGCTTTCACCCAGCCCTAGAGCTGGCACTTTGAACTCGGACTTAAAGCCTCCAAATTGTAAGAGAATAAACTCCTGTTTGTTCAGCCATCCTGTCTGTGGTATATTCTTGTCAGAGTGGCACTAGGTAACCAGAATATGGACTAATACAATATTTGTCCTTCTATGATTGACTTATTTCACTCAGCATAATGTCCTCCAAGTTCATCCACATTATGTGGTGCTTTGCAGATTCTACGTTATTTTTTAGGGTTGCATAGTATTCCATTGTGTGTATGTACCATAGTTTGGTTATCCATTCTTCAGTTGACTAGGTTGTTTCCATCTTTTGACTATTGTAAATACTGCTGCAATGAACATGGGTGTGCATATATCTGTTCTTGTCCTGGCTCTCACATCTTTAGGATATATACCTAGTAATGGGATTGCTGGGTCACATGGTATTTCTAATTCCAGATTTTTAGGGAGTCACAATACTGCTTTCCACAGTAGCTGTATCATTTGACAGTTCCACCAGCAGTATATGATAGTCCCAATCTCTCCACATCCTTGCCAGCATTTGTTATTTTCTGTCTTGTTGAACTACTCATTCATTACTTTCTAAAAATCAAAGTGTCCTATTCCACTTCTTAATCCTCTTTCCCAGACCAACCCTTTCCATTTCTTCTTTTCCCAAAGAAATAGAAAAGAAATCAAATGATGTGCATGACATGAAGGGGAATTTTTAAAATGAGAAAAGTGGATATTTGATGATAATAAAAAACTGTTCATATTTGGGATCTGATAACAACACCGCGGGTATGCTTATAAAAGGATCTATGTTTTAGAGATACATACTTAAGTGTTTATTGATGAAATGATGTCTGGATTTGCTTCAAAATAATCCTGAATATGCTGAAGGGCATAAATGTTGGAGAATGAATGAGGGTACTGATGAAAGAAGATTGGCTATGAATGATAACTGTTGAAACTGAGTGATTGATACCTGGGGGGGTTCATCTTTTCCGTATTCTCTGTTTCTGTATGTTTGACATTTTCCATAAAAAATTTAAAAATTGATCAAGGGTTGCAAACTCAAATACTGACACAGCAGGCACATACACACACACATACATACAAACACACACATATAACATGACATTGTGTGCGCCCTATTTTATACAATAATAGCACACATACACACACAGAGAGAACTTGAAACATAAGCAGAATTGACTGTGTTTGTGCTATGGCTGCTCTGTCAAATACAACCTGTGGCCCATCATCCTTCCCTTCTATTATTGCAAGTAGGACGTAGTCTCTTGTCCAGCTTAGACTTAGGGGAGGTTTTGCTGATGTACAATTTTCATCATTTCTTTAGTTTTAGGAGGTTGTAATGAGACAGAGTTCGGGGAATGGTGGCAATTTTGATCTTCCCAGGCACCTGAGAGTGTTCCTTCTTCCTGGGGCAGCAATGATCTGGTGTCCTACCCTGCAAATGTAGCTGAAGCTAGATAAAGTGCAGTCGATCCTAGAGATTGGTCCATTAAGAATCCCCAAGCATGTTATAATTTTCCATACTTCCCAATGGCTCTTCCATGTTTCTCCTTCATTCCAGCAAACTTCATCACCATCAGTTACCCAGGTCCATGGCCATGCCCTGGATCTTGTCATCAGCTAGACCTTCACCACCTAGGAAATTCCCAACTCTTACATTTCCCACCTCATGAGGTCTCTAGTGCCCTGCTTCCTTCTGCCTCTGCTCTTCCACCCCATAAAGACCTCCTGTCCCTTGATCTCATTTTCTCCGAAGTCACCAGCCCTCTCCTAATTCTTCTCTCAACTATAGACCTTACAGTTCAATCATCTTAAGCACTTGTTCACCAACAGCTGCAACTCCCTCACATCCTTTTGTTTCTACCACTCCAGCCCAGCAAGTCTCCAACCTTGGTTTTATCTCCACATCCACATTCTCTACTTGTTCAGCTGGGTTGCTGAGCTATACTGGAGAAAGTTGAAAAACCTGTAAATTGGTGATCCTTCTAAGGAATTAATTTCTTCTAATGTCAGCTGAGCACTTGATGCTCTTTGGTATTGTTTCATATTCATATTGCCAAAAATCTTCATTTTTTTCCTACATTTGCAGCCTCCACTTCCCTGCTTCATGTTCTTTCTTTAACCCATTGCAGTGGCATATGTCCTTACTGCTCCACTGAAATTCTTCTGCTAAGGTTACCAATATGCTCATTGCAACCCCACTCAACCCCACTGGTAGTCACCCCAGCCATTTTTCTTTCTCCCTCCTGGCCAACTAAACACTGTGGCATCTGTAGATTTTATCTCCAAATGCTTATCATATTCTTCTCCTTCCCATCCTTACTATCACTACCACAGATTAGGCCATCATTATCTTGAGCTTAAAGTAGTACTATAGCCTCTTAACTGGTTTTCCTATTTCCAATCTTTCTCTTGGAACTCTCCCACAATACATTTTAAATCAGGCATTCTCCACCTGTGCACTATTGACAATTTGGGTCTGCTAAATGTTTATTGTGGGGCCTGTCATACACATAAGGAGCTCTGGTGGCGCAGTGCCTAAAGCATTTGACTGCTAACCAGAAGCTTGACTGTTCAAACTCACCAGCCACTC
>NW_006921974.1:1928100-1929636 GCF_000298275.1 Orycteropus afer afer
CGGAAACCCAAGGAGGGGTCGCTATGAGTCAGGGCTGACTCGACGGCACATAACAACAACAAGAAGCATCGCTGGCCTCTGTCCACTAGATGTCAGTAGCGTGCACTCACGCATACCTCAAGTTGTAACAGCAAAAAATGTCTCTCTCCAAATATCCCCAAATGTTCCAAGGGACTATTTCATTCCTGGTTGAGAACCACTACTTTAAACGCATTCTGTGCAGACAGAGCAGATAGAGAGACACATCCAAACCACCATGTCACTATTCTTCTTCCTGCCAGCACTGGCTTCCTATTTCCCTGAGAGAAACCTCAAGCTCCTGAGGGAAATACACAAGGCTCTTCATGTTCTGGCCCCTGCCAACCTCTCCAGTCCCTTCTCCCTCCACTTCCTTTCTTTCACTATTTCCTACTGCAGAATTGCTGGTAGGTTTTCCCACGCAGCTATGCTATTTCATGCCCTCTCTTCTTGGAATGTCCTTCCCCAGTCCTTTGTCTCTTAAATCCTATCCAACCTACAAGACTCAGTTTACTATATAGGTATCACCTAGAAACTTACCCTGAGCATCTTCCCTTCCCCTGAACCTTCAAGGCTAGGTCAAGGCAACCACCCCCCATGGCCCATAGTACCTTTTGTTAACTTCAGTCTAGAACTTAATTGTCTGTCATTGCATTTTGAGTTCCTGGAGGGTAGGGGTATGTCTTATTCAAATCCGTAGGACAATGCCGGGCTGGTAGCATTTACTCAACCAATGTTTACTGATGAGAATCACAGTCAAGTTAAAAGTACACTAGGTTTGGAGTCAATACACTGGAGTTCTAGTCCCAGTTTTGCCACTAATTTGCTAAGTGATCACTACCCATCTCTGACCCTTTGTCTCTTCATCTGAGGAATCAGATGTTTAAGTGTACTTCTAAATTTGAATGGTTATGATTCTAGGGGTCTTGAGGGGATGAGGTCGTTTAAGGTCATCATTAAATCAAATGTTAAATTGGATAAAAGATCAAGATATAAAAAATTATACAAAGATGAGAATGTTAGGGGGCAGGGAAACAAGATTAATGAGAATGGAATGACCAAATGGAAATCATTAGAGTGTTCATGCATTATGAAGAATGTAATCAATATCACCGAGCAACTTGTGTAGAAACTGTTGAATGGAAACCTAAATTGCTATGTAGACCTTCACTGAAAAGAGTAAAATATTATTTTTAAAAATTTGTTTTCTCACTTATAGATCTCGATGTCACCTGTGGCATTGATGTATTCACATGAAGTATCACCATCTTCACAGTAGTTATGCCTTTTCAGATCTTCATATTATTTGATTACCTTTGACACTGAACATACAGCTCCATTTCAAGTGACCACTATAGTCTCATTTTAATAAACCGAATGGTGGCCGTTTCTGCTCACACTAAAATGAAGACTGATATTTAAGAGTATGTTGTTGTTCTATGAGACCAGAAGAACTAGATGGTGCCCAGCTACCACTGCCATCCACTTGGAAGGGATGTAGGAGATCCTACATAAAGA
>NW_006921974.1:1930181-1930642 GCF_000298275.1 Orycteropus afer afer
TTGCCCAACCTTCCTTCCGAGGAGTGGCTGGTGGGTTTGAACCGCCAGCGGTCTGGTTAGCAGGCAAATGTCTTAGCCACTATGCTACCAGATCTCCCATTTAAGAGTATACTGTGTAGATAAGGAGCTCTGGTGGCGTAGTGCCTAAGGCACTTGACAGTTAACCAGAAGCCTGGCAGTTCAAACCCACTGGCCACTCCTCAAAAGGAAGGTTGGACAATCTACTTCTGTAGAGATACCACCTCAGAAACCCAAGGAGGGGTTGCTATGGGTTGGAAACGACTCTACAGCAGTGAGTTTGTGTGTGTGTGGTGAGTGTGTGGATGGTGTGTGGGTGGTGAGTGTGTGGTAAGTGTGTGTGGTGTGTATGTGGTGTGGGGGGGTGGGGTGTGTGTGGGTGTGTGTGGTGTGTGTATGTTGTGTGTGGTGTGTGTGGTGTGTGTATTTGTGTGTGGTGTGAG
>NW_006921974.1:1933485-1934531 GCF_000298275.1 Orycteropus afer afer
AAAAAAAAAGTAAAAGGTTCGAACCAACCAGCCACTCCATGGAAGAAAAGACCTAGTGATCTGCTCCCGTAAAGAATACAGCCTACGGTATCCTATGGGACAATTCTACTCCGTCCTATAGGATCACTATGAGTCAGAATTGACTTGATGGCACACAACAACAACAACAAAAAATAAAACATTATTCAGCTCTCAAGAGAAATAAAGTTCTGAGACACACTAAAAAAAATAATAACAATAGCAACTACTGGCATAGTGAGTAAGGCATTTGGCTGCTAACCAGAGGTTGGCTGTTCAAAACCCATTAGCTGCTCCATGGGAGGCATATGAGGCAAACTACTTCTGTAAAGATGTACAGCCTTGGAAACCCAATGGGGGTTGCTATGAGCCTCACTCAACTTGATGGCTGCGGGTTTGGTTTTTTGGTATCAGTTATGAAGCATTAGGTGCTAGGCACTGTGATAGATGTTTGGTTTACATCAATTCTACTTTTATAAGTCTCAGTTGTCTTTT
Source organism: Orycteropus afer afer (assembly GCF_000298275.1). Classification (NCBI taxonomy): domain Eukaryota; kingdom Metazoa; phylum Chordata; class Mammalia; order Tubulidentata; family Orycteropodidae; genus Orycteropus; species Orycteropus afer. The sequence continues at coordinate 1,933,999 of NW_006921974.1, forward strand.
TTTTTTAATGACAAAGCTATCTTGGTTGAATTTCTTGAACTTGTGTACTTTTAATGAAATTATGTGATTTTCTTTTATTCTTTATTGAGCACTATATAACATACTGCATGCTATACAAAATGCTGCATAAGTTTTCAGCGGGGATAAATTAGCATAACTGAGTTATTTTTTCATCAATCAGGAAAATGGTTTCTTAGGCAATCAATGTTCTCCAAATCCTGTGAAAGTTTTAAAAGGACAATGTGAGAATTCTGTTTCCCTCAAAGATGTACACCAAGATCTCTTATTTTCAGTGCCATGCACTGGCATTCTCTCTCTGCTGCTATAGTGAGATTTGCATATGTCAAAAGAATTTGAAGGTGTCAGTGGATTGTACATGGAGAAACTTGAATTGGGGTATGTTTTTGCCGTGTATATTCTCACAACAACCAAAAAAGTATACTGTGATGATTAAATGTTGTTTTAAGGGTATTCGTGTTTACATGGGTATAGGAAAAAAAATGTTAGAATAAAGTTAAAAGTAATTATTTTCA
>NW_006921974.1:1935052-1936048 GCF_000298275.1 Orycteropus afer afer
ATTATTATTTTAGTATGTCTCAGAACTTTATTCTGGATATTAAACCCTTATTCAATAAATGGTTTCCAAAAGAGGTCTCCTAATCTGCAGGTTGTCTCTTCACTTTCTTGAGAAAATCCTTTGATGAACAAGGTTTTTGTTTTATTTTATTTTGATGAAGTCTCCTTCATCTATTTTGTCTTTCGGTGCTTATAATTTTTAAGTGTCATATCAAAGAATCCATTGTTGAAAACTAGATCCCAAAGCATTACCCTTATGGTTTCTTCTATGAATTTTATGGTTTTAGGTCTTACATTTAAGTCTTTGATCCATTTGGAATAAGCTTTTATATATGGTGGAGATCCAGTTGCCCCAGCACCATTTATTAAAAAGACTATTCTTTTTACTGTACTTAGCATCTTTGTGAAAATCAATTGACCATAGATGTAGAGGTTTATTCCTGGACTCCCAATTCTATTCTACTGGTGTCTATGTTTATCATTATACCAGTATCAGACTGTATTGATTACTGTAGCTTTATGATACACTTTGAGATCAAAAAGTGTGAGTCCTCCTACTTTGTTCTTCTTTTTCAAGTTTGTTGTTGTTGTTGTTGGCTATTCAGGACCCCTTGCAGTTGCATATACATTTGAGAATTGGGTTTTCCATTTCTGCAAAGACAGTCGTTGGCCTTTTGATGGATATTGTGTTGAATCTTCCTTAGGTGATACTGATATCTTAATAATATTAAGTCCTTTATCCATGAGTATGGAATGTCTTTCCATTTAATTAAGTCATCTTTAAATACTTTCAAGGAGCTCTAGTGGTGTTATGGTTAAGGCATTTATTTGGCTGTTAACCAAAAGGTCAGTGGTTCAAACCCACCATCTGCTCCCTCAGGTGTGGCAGTCTGCTTCTGTAAAGCTTTACAGCTTTGAAAACCCAATGGGGGCCACTATGAGTTGTAATCAAGTCAACAGCAGAGAGTTTGGTTTTGGTTAATTGCTTTCAGTAATG
>NW_006921974.1:1936551-1944421 GCF_000298275.1 Orycteropus afer afer
ATGGTCAACGTCATTAGTCCTTAAAAAAAAAAAAAAAAAAAAAACACTGCCATCAAGTCGATTAGAGAAAAGCAAATCAAAACCACAATGAGATATCACTTCATACCTACCAATATGGCTAAGATTTAAAAAGCTGGGGTTTGGGGGACAGGTGTTAGTGAGGATGTGGAGAAATTAAAACCCTCACCCATTACTGGAGGGAATATAAAATGGTAGAAAGATCAGTGGGTGGTGGGGAGGGATGAAGAGTGGAGCACAGGTTATTCTTAGGGCAGTGAAATGATTCTGTATGATCCTGTAATGTTGAATACATGACATGTTTGTCAAAACCAGTAGAAATGAACATCACAAAGAATGAACCCTAATGTAAAGTATGGACTTGAATTAGTAATAATGCATCAATTGTGGTTCATCAATTGTAACAAATGTACCACACTAATCACCTAATCTAACCTAACTAGTTAGGCTCACGGCTACCCCAATCAGAGCTGAACCGCGCTCCATAAGTTTTCAATGGTTCATTTTTCATAAATAGATTGCCAGGCCTTTCTTCTGAGGCCACTACAGGCAGACTGAATTGCAAACCTTAGCAACCCGGCACGTTAACTGTTTGCACTACCCAGGGACTACACCACACTAACAGCGGTTGCTAATAATAAGTAAAAGGAGCTCTGGTGGTGCAATGGTTAAATGTTAGACTGCTAACCTAAACGCCAGCAGTTGGAACCCACCAGTGGCTCCTGGGGGGGGGGGAAGACCTGGCAATCTTCTCCTGTAAAGATTTCAGCCTAGGAAACCCTGTGGGGCAGTTCTATTCTGTCCTATAAGGTCACTATAAATCTGACTCTACTCCACGGCACACAATAATAATAATAATAATAAGGGAACTGAGTGACTTGAAGAGAGGATATATGGGAACTCTCTGTACTAGCTGCTCAATTTTCTGTAAACCTAAAACTCCTCTAGAAACGAAAGTCTATAACTTTTTAAAGGGAGGGCAGAGAGGTGGTAAGAGGAGGTGGGGAAGGCCGGAAGTCACCCAGGTCCACAGGGAACCCGCGCGTTTTGTCGAGGACCGGCAGAAGCCAGCCGAGGTTGTGTGCTCTCCTGTGGCATCCAGAGCCGAAGGAAAGGACACACGCAGGGCACTCAACTGGTTCCACGCTTGCAGTCTGACTTGGATTCATTATTAAAATCCAGATTCCTGGGAGTTTTCGCAAGGTGCCTTGCAGGGTGCATCTGAGCATCCCGAGTGCTCTGAAAATCCAGCCCCAAGCTGCTGCTCCCCGGCTCCCACCCGCCCCCCAGCACAGCGGGATCTGCATTCAGCATCGCTGCAAAAACTCAGAGCAAGAAGCCTCCCAGCGAATCACTTCATCTTAATGACTAGCCCAATTCGCGGACTTTAGGCGTGAATGGAATAGAACCATCCACTAGTTATCAGCTTCCGGGAAAGGAGAGTTGCGCCCAGAGCCCCCATGGAAGAAAATAGCGCTCAGAGCTCCGTGCACCAGCTGCTAAAGTTTCTGAGCTACATCCAGTCCTCTCCCTGTCACTCAGGAGAAGCAAAGTGCACCCCGCCATTCCCCTGCTGGTGTGCAACCCAGGGCCAGGCGAGGGACGTTCTCCACTCTTCCAAGGGCTCTGTGAGCTACTGAGAAGTCTCGCCTCCCGCTCCCACCCCGGCGCCCAAATGGGCTTACACGGTCCACCAAAGCCCAATCTCCAGGCCTGCACCACAGGAGCTGGAGCTGTCAGCTAGGCTACAGGTTGGAGCGCAGGTTGCACTCACGCGCCCGCCCGCCCCTACAGCAGGGTTCTTGCACTTGTGCCCCGCGCGTCTTGGCCACGCCCCGGCCGCGTGGGCGCCCTGGCAGGCCCCTGCCCACTGCAACTGGTAGTCAGGAGAGTACAGCAGGCATCTAACCCAGAGCGTGCGCGCATTGAACCCGTGGCAGACACACTGTAACCCGACCAACGCCAGAAAGAGCTGCACGCAGGCGACAGACCCCCAGCTCGAGCCCCAGCGCAGTCAAAGAAGAGGCACGGCTTCGTGGACAGCGCTCGGAGCATGGATCCGCCGCCCGGGTGCAGGCACTGCACTGGCTGCCGCAGCCTGACAGTCAACGCGCTCCCTGAGGAACTGCATGGTCAGTGCCTGGAAGGGGACAGGGACTTCGGCAACTCCAGGAGACGAACTCTCCCAGGGGAAGCGAGTGGAGAGGACAGTGGGCGGCCCTCACTGCTGCGTTCAGTTCGCGGCCCCTCACCTCCTCTGCGCGCGTACCCTGGGCTTCACCTCCCTAACCTCTCTCTTTGGCTTTTCTCTTTTGCAGAGACGAAACCTCCCGTGGTCTCGGTGATTGTAGCAGGAGGAAGACACGCAGGAGGAGCAGATAAAGGTCACGTCAGCGCGGGAGCTCGCGGCCTCGGGGACGACGAGAGCCCAAAGGGCGGTAGCGGCGTCCAGGAACTTGGGCAGCAGCAACAGGAGGTGCCAGATTTCCTGGCTGCCAAGGGTCCACTGTCCCGGGATAAGCAGCAACGCCTCCACCGCTACACTTTCACCCCGTTGCAACTGCAGGAGCTAGAGAGCGTTTTCCAACGGACTCCCTATCCAGACGTGTTCGCGCGGTAAGAGGCTTGTTCTCCAGATGGCTTGGACTTGCCCCAGGTTGCCTTTGACTCTTTCCAGGGCCCCTTTCCCCTCCTGTGAGCTAAAAGCCACCTAAGGGCTGGAAGCCACTGGAGCCCACCCACCCTTGGGCTCCAGACTGGAGGCGATGCCCGCTTGGCATCAAGGTGAATATTTTCACGCACAATTTAAGCGAATCAAGTTGAGAAACATTGGCTGCACTCCCGATTTTATAAATAAGCTTTTATTGGAATCACAGTCAAGAGAGTGAGGCACCATCTTACAAGTGCAGGGCCAGCTCTTGCCTTTATTTAAAATGTTTATAATTTAGTTATAGTAGAATTTTTCTGCATTTGTTTTGATTTTTTTCACAAATAGTGGAGGTTTTTGGTGCCCCCATAAATGCGCACAAGGAAAACTATCCCTAAAGCAAGCCTGGAGCAAGACATTACATTATTTTTGGTGCCCCCATAAATGTGCACAAGGAAAACTATCCCTAAAGCAAGCCTGGAGCAAGACATTACAGAACAATGAACTGGTTGAGGGGATAGAAATTTTAAAACAAGCATGAAATGTGCATCCATATATTTAATTTAAGGATTACTGCTGACTCAATGGGAGCTCTGATGGCATAGTGCCTAAGGCATTTGACTGCTAACCAGAAGGCTGGCGGTTCAAACCCACCAGCCACTCCTCAGAATGAAGAATGGGCAATCTACTTCCATAGTGATACTGCCTCAGAAACCCAAGCAGTGCATTTGGTTTTGGTTTTTTGGCTGACTCAATGATTAGGAGCTTGACTGCTAACCAACAGGTCAGCTGTCCGAACCCACCAATGGCTTCTCGGGAGAAAAGACCTAGCAATCTGCTCCAGTAGGAAATCCTATGGGGCAGTTTTCCGCTGTCCTATGGGGTCGCTAAACCAAAACCAAACCAAACCCCCTGCCATTGAGTTGATTCCAACTTATAGTGACGCTATAGGACAAAGTAGAACTGCCCCATAGGGTTTGCAGGGTTGTAAATCATTAAGGAAGCAGACTGCCCCATCTTTGTTCCCTGAAGTGGGCTTAAACTACCAACCTTTGGATTAGCACCCAAATATTTTAACCACTGCACCACCAGATCTCCTACAGGGTCATTCTCAATCAAAAATTCATTTTAAAAAATTGGTGGTACCCAACATTATTTAATTTCATCAATATCTCCAAATATTGAACATATGTGATTTTTTTCCCCTTTCAGATATGAGCTGGCAAGAAGCATGGGTGTGACTGAAGCCCGAGTGCAGGTCAGTAAACCTGAGAAAAGCAATTTGGCAGGGCAGCCATTTAACACACACGCTTCAGGAGTTGGGCAGCTTTGTCATGGACATTTACAAGTTGGTGTTTTCTCTATTGACTTTTCCATGTCTGCAAAATTGTTCTGAACTTTAAGGTTGCTGATGCTTGGAAAAATGAGGTAAGTAAATTCCAGTTTATTATGGAGTTGCCCTCTACCAGAGGAAACATAATTTTTGAAAGGAAGAAAAAAAGAGAGAGAGAGAGAGAGAATCAAACAGATTTTCCCTGTATAAAATTAAATGTCAATTTCAACTCCTTGTAACACTGGTATTTTTTAGGAGGACTTCCATGTGGAATCATGTTGGAACTCAGTCTGGCCTGGGAAGTAGTGAAATTAATACATCAAAGAGCTGATGTATAAGAAAGTACAGCTGTTCAAGCATACCTCAGAGATATTGCAGGTTCGACCCAGACCACTGCAATTAAGTGAATATCATGATAAAGCAAGTCACACAAATATTATGGTTTCCCAGTGCATATAAAATTATATTGACACTACACTGCAGTTTATTAAGTGTGCAATAGCATTATGACAAAGTTTGAAATATTGTAAGAATTACCAAAATATGACAGAGAGACATGAAATGAGCACATGCTGTTGGAAAATTGGTACTGAAGAACTTGCTTGACTCAGAGCTATCACAAACCTTCAATTTGTTAAAAAAAAAAAAAAGAGAGAGAGAGAGGGAGAGAGAGAGAAACCCTCAATTTCTGTGAAGCTCAGTAAAGCGAGTCACAATAAAATGAGGTATGCCTTACTAAATTGTTTAAAGCCAGGCATAAGCTTGTAGCTAAATGAGTGAATTTATAACTATTCAGGCATTCAGATGCAGGAGTAATTCATACAGAGAACATACTATATGAGTAACTGATGTATATTTAGTTAAACCAAAACTAAACCAAACCCTCTGCTGTCGAGTCAGATCCAACTCATAGCAACCTCTCCTTGGGTTTCTGAAGCAGTATCACTACAGAAGATCATCCATTCTTCATTCCGAGGAGTGGCTGGTGGGTTTGAACCACCAGCCTTCTGGTTAGGAGTCAAATGCCTTAGGCACTATGCTACCAGAGCTCATATTTAGTTAAACTGAGACTAACTGGGGACACACCACCACTCATCTGTCAGTTTGTCATACTGTTGTGGCTTTCATGTTGCTGTAAGGCTATATTGTTTGGTATTTCAAATACCAGCAAGGTCACTCATGGTAGACAGGTTTCAGCAGAGCTTCCAGACTAAGACTGGGAAGAAGGACGGGACCATACACTTCTGAAAAATTTGGCCAGTGAAAACCTTATGAATAGTGATGAAACACTGTCTGATATTCTACTAGAAAACTTTATGAATAGCCATGAAACAATGTCTGATATTGTGCTGGAAGATGAGCCCCTCAGGTTGCAAAGCACTCAAAATATGACTGGGGAAGAGCTGCCTCCTCACAGAGTCAACCTTAATCATGTGGATGGAGTAAAGCTTTTGGGACCTTCACTGGCTGATGAGGCACGACTTAAAATGAGAAGAAACAGCTGCAAAGATTCATTAATAATCAGAACATGGAATGTACGAAGTATGAATCCAGGAAAATCAGAAGTTGTCAAAAATGAAATGGAACACATAAATATCGATATTCTAGGTATTAGTGAGCTGAAATGGACTGGTATTGGCCATTTTGAATCAGACAATCATATGGTCTATTATGCCCTGAATGACAAATTGAAGAGGAATGGTGTTGCACTCATCATCAAAAAGAATGTTTTAAGATCTATATTCAAATACAATGCTGTCAGTGATAGAACAATATCAACACACCTACTAGGAAGACCAAGTAAATGCTAGAGGCACTTACTCATCTGTGCCAAGAAGATAGCTAACTGGCCAACTGAATGGAAGAGAGCCATGTTTGTACCCATTTCAAAGAGAGGTGATCCAACAGAATGTGGAAATTATCTAACAATATCATTAATATCACACGCAAGTAAAATTTTGCTGAAGATAATTCAGAAACGGTCACAGCAATATATTGACAAGGAACTGCCTGAAATGCAAACTGGATTCAGAAGAGGATGTGGAACAAGGGATATCATTGTTGATGTCAGATGGATCTTGGCTGAAAGCAAAGAATGCCAGAAAGATGTTTAGTTGTGTTTTATTAAATATGCAAAAGCATTTGACTGTGTGGATCATAACAAATTATGGATAACATTGCGAAGAATGGGAATTCCAGAACACTTCATTGTACTCACTAGGATCCTGTACATAGACCAAGAGGCTGTCGTTCAAACAGAACAAGGGGATACTGCATGGTTTAAAATCAGGAAGGGTGTGCATAAGGGTATCCTTTCACCATCCTTATTCAATCTGTATGCTGAGTAAATAATCCAAGAAGCTGAACTATATGAAGAGGAGTAAGCCATCAGGATTGGAGAAGACTCATTAACAACCTGAGATTTGGAGATAGCACAGCCTTGCTTGCTGAAAGTGAAGATGACTTGAAGCAGTTACTGATAAAGATCAAAAACTACAGTCTTCAGTATAGATTATACCTCAACATAAAGGAAACAAAAATCCTCACAACTGGACCAGTAAGCAACATCATGATAAACAGAGAAAACACTGAAGTTGTCAGAGATTTCATTTTACTTGGATCCATAGTCAACATCCATGGAAGCAGTAGTCAGGAAATCAAACAATGTATTCCGCTGGGCTGTCACTTTGAAGACTAAGGTGCGCCTAACCCACACCATGGTATTTTCAATCACCTCATATGCATGTGAATGCTGGACAGTGAATAAGGTAGGCCAAAGAAGAGTTAATGCCTTTAAATTATGGTGTTGATGAAGAATACTGAAAGTCCCATGGACTGCCAAAAGAACTAACAAATCTGTCCTGGAAGTTCAGCCAGAATGTTTCCTGGAAGCAAGAATAGCCAGACTTCATTTCACCTACTTTGGTCATGTAGTCAGAAGGGACAATTCCCTGGAGAAGAATATGCTTGGTAAAGTAGAGGGTTTGCAAAAAACAGGAAGACCCTCAATGAGATGGATTGACACAGTGGCTGCAATGATGGGCTAAAGTATAGCGAGAATTATGAGGGTGGCTCAGGGCCAGGCAGTGTTTCATTCCATTGTATATAGAGTCACTGTGAGTCAAACTCAATTTGACGGCACCTAACAACAATAGGGGACACAGCTTAAAGTCTAAGTGTATGATCCTCTTGCTGTTGTTTTAAGTGTTTGGTAAAACAGTGTAGAGAGTGGCAGCCCTAGATATTAATTTTCTTTGATGTGTCAGCCTGAAAATTATTGCCAGAAGTAGTCACATTAAGGTGGAGATGGAGGGAAAGTGTGCAAACTGAGTATTTGTTCTAAAAAACAAAACAAACAAAATGAAGAGTTTTGAATAAAGTTCCACTGACCTAAGAAGGATGAGAAGGTTACAGAAGTCAAACATACACCTCCACTTGCAGATGCTACACAAATTGAACCTTATGAAACTACCAAATACATAAGTGAATATTCTCTTGAGGAATTTTTCAACATCTAAGGCTTTATTTATCTATTTATTTTCCTTTTGGTTATACTATGTTGAAGAGGTGGGCTTGTGAAATTTGTTTGACAGAGACAGGAGGAGGTGTGGCTCTCAGTTCAGACCAGATTCTTACCTGTGTTAATGTGAAATACTTTTTCATTTGCTTAGGCACTGATGACTAATTTGTAGGTCATGGGACCAAAAGGTTATTATTTGATGCCAGAGAAAAACTAAGTGATATGAACAGTATTGGCCAAAATCAAAAACAAAAAGAAAAATCAAGTTGAGCTTACTTGCTTTGCTCCGGAGTGCCTGTGTGAACACGGTGACGGAGAGGCGCTGCCGATCTGGTGAGGGTGGGTTTTAATG
>NW_006921974.1:1944871-1946054 GCF_000298275.1 Orycteropus afer afer
CTAGGCTGTAATCTTTACAGGAGCAAATCACCAATATTTTCTCCTATGTAGCCACTGGGTGGGTTTGAACCATTAACTTTTCAGTTAACAGCCAAGTGCTTAACCCTTGTGCCACCTCATAGCAAACCTGTCTGAAAATCCAACATGCTCCTTCCTATTGCTTAGTTACTTCAAACTGAAGATGGGATTTTCAAATAGGGGGCCTATTCCCTTCAGTACACCTTTATCCTAGGCCCACTTTTTGCCATGCTTAGCTTTCTCCATAACCGGTTGGCATTATCCTTACTGAGGAGGGGGTGGAGGCAGCTGGAGAGCTGATGGTTGGCTGTCAAGATAAATGCTGCTTGTTATCAGGCATACATTTACAACTCTTACATCCAAGAGCTGGGCAAAAATTAAAGAATATTAAAAGTGAGAGGAAAGAGACAAAGCAATAAACATAATCCAGAATTTGGCACATAGTAGATGCTCACTAAGAGTGAGCTGAAGGGACAGGTGTGGTGTTAACTTCCCTAATATATTTTAGCAATAAGGAACTAGCTTCCAGGTACGATTGAAAATTTCATTCGTGTATAGTTTCATGATGTGATTTTTCTTTGACATTAATTGTTCAATATACTAACTTAACCCCTTTTTTTCCCTCTGATTGAAGGTTTGGTTTAAGAATAGGAGGGCCAGGTGGAGAAGACATCAGAAGGCATCAATGTGCAGAAATATGCCCCCTGCTGCTGTGGACCAGCCTGTGAACATAACTTTAGAGGGTCCATATAATGCCATCCTTGTTCAGGAGCCCAATTGGAAAGGGGTTCCTCCAGAGCCACCATCATCCATGCCACCCTTGCTTCTTCCGCCCTTACCTCCTTTTGGCGTGGCTTTGTCAGGCCAAGAAAGCACCCTTATCATCAGTGGTCATTTTGTCATCATCTTTTTCTAAGGTATGATTTCCATTACATTGTTTTCCAAAGTGTTTTCTTTTTCTTTCTGCCAGATTCTAATTGTGCATCACACATCAAGAGCAATTCACCAAATGCCCATTTAATGAATAAACAATCAAAATCTGTGCCCTGGGGTTTTTCAGGGTACATTTTGCATCTTCAATAAAGATGCAAACTCGCAGTGTGTTTGTTTTTGTGTGCCAAAGAGATGGGACTGCTGAGGGATACTATTCAGACAGAATGGCAGC
>NW_006921974.1:1946314-1950121 GCF_000298275.1 Orycteropus afer afer
TTTCTTCTGTGGAACAGCTGGTGGGTTCGAACCACTGACCTTTTGGTTATCAGCCAAATATCCAGCTCGGGAAAGCATATTATTGTACATTCTCCGGCTCAAAAGCACACAATCACACCTTGAAATGTATTTTGCCACCTTGAACATATTTCAGAGAACCCTGTTTCTGCTGACGAAACACTGAAAGCAACATTAATATAAGTCTTGTTCGAAACAAGAGTAAGGAGATGGTCCTTTGAGCAATGTTCTTGAACAATCACTCATTGAAAATAAACAGTCAGACCTTAGCTTTGTTGATGCTGTCTTTGTCATGTGAAACTGCAAGGGTAGAAAACAACAATAACAAAAATAAATAAATAAATAATGAGGATGGGGAAGGAAGCCAGGGCTACTCTTTCAACAAGTATTAAGTTCTCATTTGTATTAAGTTCTCTTTGGGGAAAACACAGAAGAGAATTCCAAATCCTCATGGAATCCAGACCTTTTGGATCTATGGAGGCTGGATGACCCTGAAACTATTGCACTGAGATAATCCTTAAACCTTAAACTAAAAATATTCCCTGAAGTCTTCTTAAAATCAAACAGTAGTTTAGCTGAACTAGTAAAGAGAGTTCTGCCTTGAACATTAATTATGCTCTTTTAGGAGCTACTCACATGGGATCAAATTGACAACAGCAACTCGAAAGATTAGATAGGAACTTTGGGCAACAGGGAGTCAGTGTTAATGGGGAAGGGACAATTTGGAAAAGGAGAGTGATAATGGTTGCACAACTTGCAGTTCTACTCTGACATATACGTGGCCACCATTAATTGGGGTTGACATTTTTGGTGGGATGGAACACAGGAAATATTCAAAATATTGCTGCAGATAAACTCTCTTCTGTCTGTTTTAAAGGGGAGTTATCATCTAAAAGTAATTCCACAAAAAATGAAATTTTCTCTTAAAGTACATTTCAAATATCTCAAAGGTACATATTAGATATTAATTATTTTATTTGCTTGAGCATTATGCTTTTTTAAGATCTACCTATATGGGATCAAATTGACAACAGCCACTTGAAAAATTAAATAGGAACCGTAGGTGGCAGTGAGTTTATGCTAACGGGAGGAATAACTCAGAAAAGGAGGATGAAAATGGTTATGCAACTCAAAGCATGTAATCCATGTCATTGAATTGTGCATGGAGAAACTGTTGAATGGGTATGTTTTTACTGTGTTTATTCTCAACAACACTAAAAACAAAACTAAATAAATTACTTTTAAAGAAGAAGTTAATTATTCTAATATAAGGCAATAACTTTGATTTATTTAAAAAAAAAAAAAAAACCTTTAGAAACTGGATACTAGAAAATATACTGACCTGAGATAAGTGGTCTTTGTAGATGTTAGCTTTGGCTGAAAATTTACGAACACAATCTTGGAAGAAGTGCAATACCTTCAACATCTTACAAGAATCCAGTAACTCTGGATGTGGTCTTTCTTTCTAAAGTTGTTTCACCTTGAAAAACACAAGTGTTCTTTGAGATAAGTGTGAAAAATGACATTTTAAATAAAGAGAAGGGTTAGTATAAATGATTACAAAACAGAGAGACAGAGTTTTTTCTTAGTTGTTTTCAAACAATAAGCAGATATTTGCCTGAATCATGGGGTGCTCAAAGCAATCTCTAGATTCAACGCAATCCCAATCCAAATTCCATCAACATTCTTTAAGGACATAGAAAAACCAATCACTAATTTTATATGGAAAGGAAAAAGAGCTCAGATAAGCAAAGCTCTACTGAAGAACAAAAGACAAAGTAGGAGATCCCACACTCCCTGATCGCAAAACTTATTATACAGCCATGGTACTCAAAACATCTTGGTACAACAAGTGACAGACAGACCAGTGGATCAGAACTAAGAATCCAGAAATAGATTCATCCACCTATGGACAGCCGATCTTTGACAAAGCGCTGAAACCCATTCAATGGGGAAGAGATAATCTCTTTAACAAATGGTGTTGGCAAACTGGATATCCATTTGCAGGAAAATGAAATAAGATCCATACCTCAAACCACACAAAAACTAACTCCAGATAGATCAAAGACTTAAATGTGAAACCTTAAACTATAAAGTTCACCAAAGAAAAAATAGAGGCAAACTTAGGGGCCCTATTATATGGCATTAATAGACTATGAAACATAAGTAAAAATGCACAAACAACAGAAGATAAACTAGATGATTGAAACCTTCTAAAAATTAAACTCTTATGTGCATAAAATCAAAAAACCAAACTCACTGCTGTCAAGTTGGTCCCAACACATACTGACCCCTCCTTGGGTTTCTGAGGCAGTATCTCTTCAGAATTAGATTGCCCAGTCTGCCTTCTGAGGAGTGGCTAGTGTGCATCAAAAGACTTCTCCAAAAGAGTAAAGAGAAAACCTACAGATTGGGAGAAAATATGCAACAACAACATATCTGACAAAAGATTTATCTCTAAAACCTATAGAAAACTTCAACACTTCAACATCAAAAAAACAAATAATTCAATTTGAAAATGGGCAAAGGATATGAACAGGCACTTCACCCAAGAAGACATTCAGCCAGCCAGCAAAAACATGAAGAAATGCTCACAATCATTAGCCACTGGAGAGATGTGAATCAAAACAACAATAAGACACCATCTCACTCCAGCAATAACAGCAAAGTTCAACAAGGCGAAAAACAACAAATGTTGTTGAGGGTGTAGAGAGATTGGAACTCTTATACACTGCTGGTGGGACTGTAAAATGGTACAAACACTGTGAAAAATGGTATGTCACTTCCTTAAAAAGTTGGAAATAGAAATACCATTTGATCCCAGCAATCTCATTACTATGACTATATCCTAAAGAGGTGAGATCCGAGATACGAATTGATATATGCACACCCATGTTCATCTCAGCACAATTTACAATAGCAAAGAGATGGAAACAACCTAAGTGCCCATCAACAGATGAATGGATAACCAAACTATGGTATATACACACAATGGAATACTATGCAACGTTAAAGACTAATGAAGAATCAGTGAATCACCTCATAACATGGATGATATTGGAAGAGATTATGCTGAGAGAAATAAGTCAATGACAGAAGGACAAATATTGTATGAGTCCATTATTGTAAAATGTCAAGGAAAGGTTTACACAGGGAAGGAAATTTTCTTCATTGGTTACCAGGGATGAGAGGGAAGGGGAAGAGAAGAGAAATAAATGGAAAGTTAAGAGACAGGTTTGATATGGGTGAAGGGCAAAGCAATATAACAAAAGCTTGTGACTAGCACAATATTACAAAGGAAAAGGAAGATGCAGAGAGGTGCACAAGAGGTATAGACAATAAAGGCAGATACTATTGCATACACAAAACTGCATTATCAGTAATAGCAAACACTAATCTACGGGAAGATGCAAAGGGAGACAAGCAAGAAGATCAGGTAAGGCTAGGCAAAGAGGAATATACCCACGACCATACAGAGGTGTGGCACACAACATTCCTACATATGTATTTGTATGTGCTATAAAAATGTCCATATGCACTTAAAGCTAACAAACGTGCAAAGTTAGGATAACTTCTTAGCCACAACTTAGCACCTTGAGGGACTGAATCACTGGGCCTGTGGGCTGGGGACCATGGGCACTGGGGACATCAAGCTCAATGGCACAATGTGGTATACAAAAATATGTTTCTATAGCTTACATCACAAAGGATGTTTCAAGATCTGTCCTGAAGTACAATGCTGTCAGTGATAGGATAATATCCATATGCCTACAAGGAAGACCCGTTAAT
>NW_006921974.1:1956205-1957001 GCF_000298275.1 Orycteropus afer afer
GTGGCTGCGATGATGGGCTCAAGTATAGCAGGGATTTATTCTAACAAGGCATAAAATGGCAAAAGCAAATAAAATGAAACAAGCTCAAAAAATTCACCCAAATTGCAATAAAAAGTTACAAAATAAAATAAAATAAAACATGGAGTGTTATGCTTATAATTGGGCATGCTCTGGGCACCCATATATTAACACCCAGGAGCCCTGGTGGCACAACGGGTTAAGAGCTTGGGTAGTAACCAAAAGGCTCCGTGGGAGAAAAGATCTGGTGATTTGCTTTCGTAAAGACTATAGCCTAAGAAACCCTATGTGGCAGTTCAACTCTGTCCTATAGAGTCATATGAGTTGGAATCTACTGGACGGCACCCAATAACCACATTTTAACACCTAATCATTTGGTGCTGATGTGACTCCTCTAAGAAATATTGCAGTCCTGGAAATGAAATAATGGAGTTTAACTAGCCTTTTTCACTGGATTTCCTGATTTCTAAGTCCAACTTTGTCTCCTTTGATTTTCCTTAGCTCAGGGCTTGGACCAGGGCTCTTATACCTTGAATTGACATCTTCTGGACTCAGTTATAGGGTTGTTTATAAGTCAGAATTGACTTGATGGCAATGGGTTTGGTTTGGGGTTTGGTTTGTTTTTGGAGTCAGTTAATATCATAACATTTCCCTCATCACATAGCCCTCATCCTAAGAATGCCACTGAAATTATTTTTTATTTTGGAATTCAAGACTTTCCTAACACTCCCACTCAGTAAGTCAGGGAAGTGAGACATCCCAAGGAGAGTCCATTCTT
>NW_006921974.1:1957723-1959643 GCF_000298275.1 Orycteropus afer afer
AATAGTCTCTCTGGAATAGAGAAAGTTTTCATGGTCACACAGCCCACTCTTTTCCTTCCATAGGTGAGAGAACACAGGTCCTGAGCAGTGGAGTGGCCCACAGGAGAGAGTATATAGAGTTCATCCTAGAGAAGGCCATTCTATGGATAGCCATGCCCTCTCCTGGGCCCACCTAGGAGCTGTGCACACTAGCCCAGGTTCAGCTCCCTAGGACTCACCACTTCAAACCTACCGAGAATTTCTTCCTTCAAAGGACTGCACACACAAGGCTCCTCCCTGAGCCTGTATTCTGGACCATTTTATCTCTAGGAAAAGTAATCAATCTCCCCTAAAGGCATGCAGTATCCTAGTGATACAATTTGTACCCTCCCCGTAAAAGGCCACTGCAACAATCCTCATTTCCCTGAATCTCCTTGCAAAGCAAACCTTCTAATTAGCAGCATAACACACTAGCGACAGTTCTGCACTTACAATGAATTAACTTTTCTTCTCCCTAAAGACAGGCTAATAGTTTGGAAACTGTTATTATGCGATCCGTATTCACTTTGAAATTAGTTATTAATGCTTTGCCTCAATCAATCAATGTCATGCTCTCACCTTCTCAGATGTCAGGGCAGTGCTATACGACAGGGACCCTGGATGCAATGGTATAAATGTAATTTTCAACTGCACTGCTGCTTGTTTCACAAACAGGGGACACAAGTTGTTTTGGAGAAGTGATATTCACACATGAGAAGCTAATTGAGACACATGGACCCCTCCAAAGAGCAGCCCCCAGAAAAAAAACAGGGCCTCTATGAGAACTGCAGATTCTTAACTTGACTTTCTTCTACTCCAGGCCGAAGAATCTTGGTTAAAAAAAAAAAAAAAAAAAAAAAACACCTCACTGCCATCATCAAGTAGATTTCAACTCATAGCATCCCCTCCTTGGGTTTCCAAGGTGGTATCTCTATGGAAGCAGATTGCTCAGTCTTCCTTCTGAGGAGTGGCTGGTGGGCCTGAACCCCCTGCCTTCTGGTTAGCAGTCAGATGCCTTAGGCACTACACCACCAGAGCTCCTGAGGAAGAAAAAATGGAGGCAAAGTAAGAGGCCAAGGAAGAGTTCAGTTCCCCTGGAACAAGGGAGACAAAGGAGGTTTTGAAGTCAGAAGTAGGAAAGGAGCTTGTGCAGACCTAGGGGAGGAAGAAATCCAAGGGAATGGCTGGGCCCAGAGCTGTTGCTGGGGTACAGGTTGCTGGATGGTGAGCAAGGCTGGCAGCTGGGCACTGCCTCTGGGAGTAGCCAGGGCTACAAAAATGTGATCTTGGCCAGCTAGGCTTTACAAACAAAAGATACAGAGAAAGAAATAACATATCTCAGGTTCATGTACAAATCGCCCCTATCATCTTCTTTCACAGCCCTCCTCAAAAGGCCAAGAAATATGGCTGCCCTCTCTCCTTTCCTCTCATCCCCACCCTCCTTTTAACTCAACTGGTCACCTTAAGGGGTTTCACCAGGATTGAAATATTCATGAGCAAGGAGGAAATGTCAGGACTCAGAGGTGTCTTAAAATGTGATTGGCCCTGGCCCAGGTCCCCAGCCCCAGCACCCCGAGAAACACCCAGGATGGTTCTATTTCTTCATTTTAACAAGAAGAATTTTCTAAGAACATTTCCTAAATTCTATGGGCTACCATCACATCAAACCTGCACTCTAACAGAGAGTCAGAAAGATTATGCTGAGTGAAATAAGTCAATCACAGGACAAATACAGTATTAGTTCATTATTGTAAAAAGTCAAGCAAAGGTTTACATATGGAAGGAAAGTTTCTTTGTTGGTTACCGAGGTGGGAAGGAGGGGAGGGAACACTGCAAAAAAAAAATTGACCCATGTCACTTTAGTTTTGTGTATTTCACTGTACATATATTATATTTCAATAA
>NW_006921974.1:1959743-1970705 GCF_000298275.1 Orycteropus afer afer
TAGTTCATTATTGTAAAAAGTCAAGCAAAGGTTTACATATGGAAGGAAAGTTTCTTTGTCGGTTACCAGGGGTGGGAAGGAGGGGAGGGAACACTGCAAAAAAAAAATTGACCCATGTCACTTTAGTTTTGTGTATTTCACTGTACATATATTATATTTCAATAAAATGTATTTTTAAAATAAATAAATGTAAAAAAAAGAGTCAGAAAGAATTATTTCAAGGTGCTAAAGTGATTGCTCTGCTCTTTATTTAGAAGGAATTCTGGTGGTACACTGGTTAAGCACTCAGCTGCTCATTGAAAGGATGGTGGTTTGAATCCACTCCGCAGCTCCATGGGAGAAAGAACTGATAATCTGCTCCAGTAAAGATTATATGGGGTCACTATGAGTCAGAATCAAATCAACGACGCCTAATAACCACAGCTCTTTATCTAACACAGAGGCTTAGACCTCAAGGCCTTTCTGTGGTTAGACTTATAACTCCATTCGATGAGTGCATTCAAAAGTCTCAAAACTCCACTTAACCCTACACTTAAGAGACTACTCAGCCTATTTATTCCAAGCAGGATGCAAGGAGGCAGGCCAATAGCTGGGATCCTGGACAACAGGGAGGCTGTAAAGAGACACCTTCATGAGGCCTCTGTCCAAGGGGAGCAGCCAAAACCAAGTTCAGAAATCAAGATCCATTTATCTCACCCTATTCTTCTTCACCATTCTTTCCCCTTAATCCGCAGGTAAAATGCAAATGGAGTTTTGAATAACTCTATTAATATGCCCCTGACGTTTGGGACCTTTTATACAGGCATAGTTCTCCTCATAATTGATAGCTTTGTAATATTATGCATCAATATTGCAATTAAATAAAATCACACTGTAGTTAGGTGCTATTGAGTTAGTTCTGACTCATAACGACCCTATGTCCAACAGAACCAAACACTGCCCAGTCCTGTGCCATCCTCACAATCATTGCCATGCTTAAGTCCGTTGTTGCAGCCACTACATCAACCCATCTCATTGAGCATTGCTGACCCTCTACTTTACCAGCATGATGCCTTTCTCTAGGAACTGGTCCCTCCTGATAATATGACCACAATATGAGAGATGCTAGCAGGGAACGTTGGTTCATCAAGATTCTATATTTATTGCAGGAAAGGCATATTGCCACATGCCTTTTATTTCTTTTTTCTCTTTTACTGAGGCTTTTTGTTTTGTTTTGTTTTGCAGTTGTTTCCATTGTGTTGTGCTTTGTATAACCATTTTGAGAAAGTCCCAGGGTCAGCACACATTCTAATTGTGTACACCTTTTCCAGTGACAGTCCTGGCAATGAAATTTGGTGTCTGAAATTATGTCTTTGAGATACCACAACCTCACCACAGATCCCCAAAATATGACAGGCTCATTTCTACCTCTCGCCTTTGCTGGTGCACTTCCTAATCCCCCTCCCTCAGCTAGCCAGATCATTCAGGTTTGCCTTACTCCATCTCACCTTTTTCTCTTCTATCACCTCTCTTCCTTCTGTCTACTTCCCTTTCTCAATCTCATTGCCCAGCTGTTGTCTCCTTTCCTTGAGCCTCTGTAGACCTGAAGTGTGCCTCACCCATTTGGCAAGAAAATTCATAATTTATGGCCTGAAATTTAACTGTTTAGTGGATATAATTTTTGTACTTACCTGTACAGTAAGCACCAATGAACATCACGAGAAATGGTGAAGAAATTAAAGTTGTCAAGGATTTCATTCTACTTGGATCAACAATCAAACCCATGGAAGCAGAAGTCAAGAAACCAAACAATATATTGCATTGGGAAAAGCTTTTGCAAAAGACCTTTGATGACTAAAGTATGCCTGACCCAAGCCATAGTATTTTCAATTACCTCATGTGCATGTGAAAGCTGAACAATGAATGAGGAATACAGAAGAAGAATTACTGCATTTGAATCATGATGTTGGTGACTAATATTGAATATACCACGGACTGGCAGAACAAAAAATCAGCTGTGGAGGACGTACAGCCAGAATGTTCCTTAGATGCAAGGATGGTGAGACTTTGCCTTGCCTACTTTGGCATGTCATCAGGAGAGACTGATTGATAGATAAGGCCATTATGTTTGGTAAAGTAGAGGGTCACTAAATATGAGGAAATCCGTGCATGAGATGGACTGATACAGTGGCTGCAGCAATGGACTCAAACATGCCAATGATTGTGAGAATGGTGCAGGATCACGCAAGGTTTTGTTCTGTTATTCACCAAGAGTTGGAGCCAGCTTGACCACAACTAACAGCAACAATGAAGTTCCAACTGAGTCTCTTGCTCTTTTTTGTTTCTCTCACTGCATGCAGGACAGTGTATATCATGTAACAATAATAAACAATGATAACGGTAGTAATGACTGGTAGCGTAGTGCCTAAGGCACTTGACTGCTAACCAGAAGGCTGGCGGTTCAAACCCACCAGTCACTCCTCAGAAGGAAGGTTGGGCGATCTACTTCCGTAGTGATAGTATATCAGAAAACCCTCCTCGGAAACCCAAGGAGGGGTCGCTGTGAGTCGGGCCTGACTCGACGGCACGTAACAACAACAACAGCATGTGCCAAATACTATGGTAAGCAATGTACATGAATTCCAATTATTGCTATTTTACTGACGAGGAAATTAACATCCACCCAAACCAAACTCATTGCCGTCCAGTTGATTCCGACTCATAACGACCCTATAGGACAGAGCATAACTGCCCCATAGGGTTTCCAAGGCTGTAAATCTTTATAGAAGCATCTTTTTCCCATGGAGTGAACCACCAACCCTTCAGTTAGCAGTCAGCTCTTTAACCATTGTGTCACCAGAGCTCAGTGAAATTAACACAGAGAGAGGTTCAATAACCTGCTCAAAATAACACAGCTGACAAGTGGTTATAATGGAATTCATTGAATCAAATATTCAATTCAGTTCATTAGACTGTGAATTTGAGAGGAAAATGAACTTATGAGTTTTCACCAGAAAAGATGGACATAGACAAAAACATGAGTTGCTTGTTCATCTCAGTTCATCAGAACATTCCAGTAACCAGAATAACCCCATAACTGGGACATTCTGCTAAATTAGGGATTCACTTTAAAATAGTACTATACAATATTTCTGGATAAAAATTAAGCAAGTTAAACCACTGAATATTAACCAAGGATTTCTCATTTGTTCTTGTAGGTACACCAATTAAATGGATTATGATTCTTCTTCTTCCACTACTTTTAACTCATACACCCATCCATTTATTCTGTCTTAGAATATAAGGCTACATATAACACCTAAGATGGATATAATACAATAAGAAAAGAAAAATGAAATAGTTTAGGGGGAGGGTTCAATTTAACAGAGGATTAAGCTGTTCTTTTTCAAAGAAAGCAATCTCCCTTTATCTGGGTGAGTGGTAAGCCATGCGTGAACACAAATATCATTGGAATCTGGAAGTCTCACACTTTAAAAAGCAAGATAAGATCAAAGCATGAACATGGCCAGCATCTCTGCTCATTTGAATCCAATGTTTTCAAGGTGTGCCTACTTTGGTTTTTCAGTTTAGTGGTATGATTTATCTGATAATAGATATAAAAGTACTTCATGGAGTGTTTAGTTCAATTTCACAAACCTGCATTCAGAGGGGGTCTTGTTCCTTGATTTTTAAAGCAGAAGAAGAAAGAGGAGAAAGAGGCCTGAGGGCATCAACTGACACAGTTCCATATTTAACTTGCCTGCATGGCCCTAAAAGAAATGGCAAATGAGCAGAGTATCTTTTAATATCAGCACAGCAAAAGCTTTGAACTCTAGATATTGTAAATAAAGAACACCAGGAAACTGAAGTCAAGCAATGCAGGGCAGAGGGTTGAATCTTCCTTGTTTCTGTACTTAGCCCTTTTTCCCTTCTCTCCTCTTTCACACACGAGATGCCCTTCAATAGTAGTTCAGTTGTGTTTGGAATCTGTGACACTATGAGCCATCAGCTGTGCTTCAAGATCTGGGTTGTTGGCCAAGTTGTGGAGCTACCTTGTGGAGCTACCTCATTCTCGGCCCCTCTCACATGCTGAAGATGCTCTTCTCCACACTCAGCATTAGTCTCTAGGATGTCAGCTAACATGTCTTTCCCTAGGAGCCTGGTATGAGGCAAAGCACTCAAATGCTCCATGCGAGCCATGTGCTGGGTGCTGTACTATTGCCTGGTCACACTCTCTTTCTTTTATACACACACACAGGTACAGGTCCCTGCATGGGCACACACATGCACACACACACAGAATAATTAGCTTGAATATATTCTAGAATGGTCATATCACTTCACTTCATCCTGTGCTTATTTTGGTCATCAGAACATGCTCACAAGCCTCAACCACATTTCTACCTCTCAGCAAACACAACTCTGCAGCTGTTCCCAGTGAGGGCAAATGAAATACAGTTGTCCATTTATGGCATTGTCTTTCCAATGTGTGATACAAATGGTTAAGCACTTGACTCCTAGCCAAAAGGTTGGGGCTTGAACTCACAGAGGCAGCTCGGAAGACAGGCCTGGCAATCTGCTTCAGAAAACTACCTTGAAAACTCTGTGGAGTAGTTGTACTCTGATACACGTGGGGTTGCCATGACTCAGAATTGACTCGCTAGCATCTAACAACAACAACAACACAACAATGCAAGAGTTAGGGAAATTTTGCATACATATGGTGGCCTAATACCATCAAACACCATTCTATAAAAGTATGAACAAAATATCATCAGAGAAGAAATCCTGGTGACCCAGGTGTTAGAGAGACCAACAAACCCAGTGTCCCAGTAGAGTGCCAGAGATAACAAGTCTGTATTAACTAAAAAAGTATTCTGGAAGAAAAAAATAATAATATGCAGCTCTTACGATCCCTAGGTGGTTCACTCACCCAGCAATACCAAAAAAGAAAAGGGCTGATGATATGCTTCCATTAAGATTAAAAATAAACAAACAAATCCATTGCTGTCTAGTTCATTCTGACTCATAGTGATCTTATAGGGCAGAATAGAACTGCCTCACTGCCAACTTTTTGGTTAACAGCCAAGCTCTTTAACTAACCACTGCACCAGCCAAGACAACTCTAGAGAACAGTTTTACTCTGTAATACAGGGGTTGCCATGAATCAGAATTTACCCAATGGCAATTAACAACAACATGCAGTTCTTATTTTGAGCCTATAAATCTTTTCAAAACATATTGGTGATTAAAAACGTTGTTTTGGTCTCGCAATGTCTTAAACGATTATTGGTATAATTGGAAAGCAGCTACAAATTCAAATGTATACAAATTATGAGGGCCCCTCTTCCATTTTCCATTTTCTCACTGCCCCCCCCCCCGCATTTCTCCCACCCAGAACCCTGCCACAGTGATCTTCATGACAGTCATGCCCCTTCCCAAGCCACTGCAAGGTGTCAGATTGTGAAGAGGAGTAGTGAATGGAAGCCAAAAGTCCCAAACTCATAACACACAACTAATTTAAAAATGGTTCCTTGTCTGACCTGGGTGAGGCTTCCACAGGAGCCTGCCTCTGGCAGGCTGCACCCAGGAAACTGGGCAAGAGGACCATCATGCCAATCAGAGGTGTGAGGATGGGGGTTTTCTCTTAGGAAGTAAAAGTGCATGTCTACCAGCCATGGGACAGGCAGACCAACCACTGTTGTAAAGTTAGCTTTTATAGAAAATGGATGCAAAAATGTACAGCATGGTGCAACAAAAGTCAAGCAGTAGGTTTTCCACTGAAAGCTTTGTCATTAGAAATTTCCCTCCATCCCCATCCCACATCGCATCATTTCTCTAACTCAATTCAGCACTTAGACCTTGATCTGTGACCAACTGTTTTTTAATAGAAGATATCTAATAGTGTGGCCCGTTTTTTTCCATTTAACATTATGTCATACATCTTTCCTTAAATTGCAGAAAAGGAGATTTTCCATGATCAATTGGCATTAGTCTTCACATGTCTGATGTTACTTCGGAGGAAACTCTCAGAGGCCATCTAGCTTCTGGAAAATTAGATTCAGAATTTCCGCAGCAAACCAGTTACACTTTCAACAGTTAAAATCAGTAGAATTAGCGTTAGAATGCTGTCACTTAAAAAACAACACAAAATGGATAAAACACTTACCACTAACCATATATTGCTGGGCTAGCATATGTTGCTGCTGTTTGTGTGCCGTTGGGTGGATTCCAACTCATAATGACTCTGTAACAAAGTAGAACTGCCCCATAGGGTTTCCTAAGCTGTCATTTTTATGGGAGCTGATCGCCAGGTCTTTTCTCCCGCGGAACCACTTCTACTGCTATTTTGGTTAGTAACAGAGCTCTTAACTATCGCGCCACCAGGTCTCCTTGGGCTAGCATATTATGAGATTAATTTAAGGGTCTTGGCAAGGAGTTACCATTTCCTTTCTGTGGAGCACATTGGTGGAGACTACAAACTTACGATATGCGTGGTTTTGGATAAATGTAGTTTTTCTCTGGGCTGCAAACTTCACTGGAGTGTATCAAATCATTAACACAGAACTTG
The DNA here is from genome assembly GCF_000298275.1 of Orycteropus afer afer. Lineage (NCBI taxonomy): Eukaryota > Metazoa > Chordata > Mammalia > Tubulidentata > Orycteropodidae > Orycteropus > Orycteropus afer. The sequence goes on from NW_006921974.1 coordinate 1,966,294, forward strand.
TGCCCTGCGGGAGGAAGATGAGACAATCTACTTCCATAAAGATTTACAGCCTTGGATACCCAATAGGGGTCGCTTTGAGTCGGAATCGACTACGTGGCAGTGAGTTTTAACATATATATTCACTAGAATCATAAGCACAATTATCAGTGCTGTTAATACGGCCGCCTTGGGAAATATATCCAGTGGCCTGTGGCCCACTGTCATTCCTTTCAGTTATTTCAAGTTCGAGGCTGAGAAAGGACATGATTTCCTGTCCAGCTTCCCAAAAAATGCCAAACTCACTGCCATGGAGTGGATTCGATTCATAGCGACCCCTTCTTGGGTTTCCCAGGAGCGGTATCGCTACAGAAGTAGATTGCCCAATCTTCCTTCCATGGAGTGGCTTGGTGGGTTAGAACCGCCAGCCTTCTAGTTAGCCGTCAAATGCCTTAGGCACCACGCCACCAGAGCTCCTGTCCAGCTTAGACCTGAGGAACTTCATGGGGAACCATGGTGTGGACTGAACTGGTTGTCCTACCGGCTTATTTACAATGATACACACACGGTTACGGGTTACCGGCGGCCCAGTACAGGGAATGATTTTGCCAACGTACCCAGAACTGTTTCCACGGTTTCGCCAGATTTGGGAGGTTGCGTGGCGGCGGCTTTTGGGAGCTGAGGCAACTGAGATCTTCCCAGGCTGGTGTGAGCTCCTACTTGTCCCACGATTTCAGGAATCTAGTGGCCGCAATGGCCCCGGTGTCGGGCTCGCGTACCCCTGAGGGCGTGGCCTCAAGCTCCGGGGGGAAGCGTCGCAGTCTGTCGAGGAGTCCCAAACCCAGCAGAGCCGTCCGCTCCCCGCGAGGCCACCACTCTCGCTCGCACTCTTGCTCTCGCTCCGGGGACCGGAATGGCCTCAGCCATCAGCTGGGGAGCCTCAGCCAAAGCTCCCGAAACCAGCCCTACCGCTCCCGCTCGCGGTCTCGCTCCCGAGAGCAGCCCTCTGGGCCCCGGGGCACCCCCTTTGCGTCTGGCTCCTCGTCCACCTATTACGGGGGCTACTCGCGCCCCTATGGGGGCGACAAGCCGTGGCCTAGCCTCCTGGACAAGGAGAGGGAGGAGAGCCTGCGGCAGAAGTGAGTGAGATGTACGCGCCTTCTGTTTCAAGAGCCCCTTTGTCTTCAAAACCCGCTTCATCTGTCTTCTCACTCTGATACCCCCTGCTTGCTTTGTGCCCATTTTTCTCTGTTTCTTCAAGCCACCCACGACAACCTCTTCTTCGCCCTTTACTTCCTTTATATTCTCACTTATCCTCGGGCCTCTTCATACAGTGTCCTGATCTCCCTGCACCCCCTTCTGCCTCCCAGCTTGTAGGGGATACATCTAAGCGGCAAGGATTACTGCAGTAATGTAGCATTGACTTGCCTTCTGTCAATATCATTCGTGAGCATGCTTTTGTTCCCCCACTACACCGAGCTCATGGAAAGGAGGTGCCCTATTTTAGTCATCTCAGAATTCGTAGTGCTTGGCACTAAATAGGCGCCCAACCATTGCTTATTGAATGAATGGACAAACGTGTCAGGTTTGAGATGGTAACAGGCTATGCAAGTGAAAATCCTTTGTAGGGAGTTGGGAAGGTTTGAGATTAAGGGTTTAAATTATGGGTGTATTGGACAGGCGAAAAGCCTTCCTCTGAGACAAGGTGATTGGATGAATGTAGGAAAAAAGTGATTTGCTAAACTGTAGGTGAGGCTACCTGGAGACAGTTCTTTTCAATGGTCTCATCCATGAGTGGTGAAGAATGAGGCAAAGGTGACATCAAGTCTCGTTACTGAGAGTGACTATTGGCGTGGGAAAATATTTTAAGGGGAAAGAAAAAGGGTTATAACTATCACTGTGTAAGTCAATAATACCACGTTTATTGAGTTAAATTATATGTCAGGCACTGTACTAAGTGCTTTACCTGCACTGTGTGTTTAAAAAAAGAGAGAGAGCAGTTGAAAAGCATTTCAAGTATTGAGGGGTAGGTTAGAGATGTCTGACAATTAGGAGATGTCTTCATAATTCTTTTTCTTCTAGCAGTAGGAGGTAATAAAAGCAGTGGGAGTGATGAAGAGGACAGGCTCCAGAATCAGACTGCCTGAGTTTGAAGCCCTGCTTTACCACTTAATAGCTGAGTGACCTTGGCCAAGTCACTTAACCTCTCTTAGCTTCATTTCTTCACCTTTAAAAAGAGGATAAAAATAGTACCAGGACTTTTGTTGTTGTTGTTGTTGTTGTTATGTGCGGTTGAGTCGGCCCGGACTCATAGCGACCCCTCCTTGGGTTTCCAAGGCAGTATCACTACAGAAGTAGGATTGCCCAACCTTCGGTGGTTTTAATTGTTTGGGGCTTGGAGCATAATAATTATTCCATAAGTGTTAGTTATTCATGTTTCATTCCTGGGAGCAGAAACAGTAAAAACAACCCTGAAGTTGGGTTGGACATACACATTTTCAACTTAAGTTTTTCAGAACAATTCCCCACACACACACAGTATATATCATTCAGAATGCAAATGCCTTTGTATTGAAAACTTCTCACCAAAAGAAGAACTGCTTGGATGAAATTTGTCTTTGTGCGTGTAGGAGATAAATAATTTACATTAAGAGCACAGATGAAGCCAGGTAGTAGCAGGGATGAGTACAGGATGTCTGGCAGTCATCGTTCCCTCTATATACCTATATTCCAAGTACAGTTATAAATATGAGTCTTTTTAGATTATTTCTTGAAGTAGGAGATTCCTTCTGAATCTGACTGCATTGCTATAATACATTTTTCCCTGAATAAAGAAGTAAAGAAAATAATGTATTCAAACAATCAAATCAATTCTGCTTATTTTGTAAGGATGTTCTAAATCAGATGGAGCCATAGCAGCTAATCTTTGAAGAAGTGAGCCTTGTCGTCCTCCCCCCCCCCCCCCCCCCGGGTTTATGAATAGCAGCAAAAATTAAAACAGAAGAAACCACAAACATAAAACAAAATACTATATGGATTTGGTTTTGGTTTGTCTTTTATCAATTGAATCTCAAGTGCAGGTGGTGTGAATCAGTTCATTGTATGTTGTCACTATTGGTTTGTACAAGACCCTTTCTTATGTTAATTCATTTGTTTATTTCATTTTACCCTGGTATCCCATACTCATTCACTTCTGCCTATAAATAACCAATCTATTGGATTTATTGCATAGCTTTTCCTTTGTATATATTCTTCTGAAATGTGTATTGTGGTTTTTTATGTATGTATGCTTTCAATTTATATGATGACATGGTGTCATGTTATATTTCATCCTGACTATAATTTTTTCCCTAACTGTTCTAACTGAAGCACTATATTTTTTAAGATCCATCCATATTGCTTTGGATTTATTTAATCTATTTTCTTCCAGTTGAAGCACAATACTCCATGATGTACACCCACCATAGTTACACATTCTCATTCCCAGCAATGGACACTCAGGCTGCATGGGTATCAGACTTCCTACTGCCACAAGTAAAGTTGCAATTGTGACCTCACCCATGTCTCCTTTATAAACTGTGTGAGGATTGCTTTGGGGTGTATAGAGAAGAGTGGAATTGCTGCTTTATAAGATATACACAGACTTTATTTGCCAGCATAGTACCAGATGTCAGCACTATTATCATCCCCATTTTATAGGTGAGGACACTGAGGCTTTAAGAGGTTTAATAGCTTACCCAAAGTCACACAAATAGTAGTTAGCACAGCTAGGATTCAAATTTGGGCAGTCCTGTTCCAAAATTTGTACTCTTAATGGCTACACCATCATTTCTATCTGAATATTTGAGACCTGAGAACATTTTAATAAAAATCATAAAGATAAAAAAAAATAATTTTTTCGTGTCTTCCAAAGAGTAAATAGAAAATGTACTTCTTTTCCAAAAGGGAGCTAAATGGAAAACAGAGGGAACAAATCCTGTATTTTATTGAGCACAGCTTTTCACACAAAACTGTCTTTATGTTTTCAGAGCTCCTTCATTTTCTGCCCCTAATGCTTCATTTTTGTTTTCATTAATTCTTGGGTTTCTGAAAATGGAATGTTTGACCAAATTGAAAGAAATTTCTCCTTTTATCAGTATGTATAAACGAAGTTATTTCCAAATGGAAGCCAATTTCTGTCACGTGTTGCAGAAGATGAGATGGGCAGTTAGGAGCTATGTCTTGCGTGGGGCAGAAGGGATACTCTTGACAGTCTCCCACACTGCGTTTCTGGTCTGGCTTCTCAGGCTGTCTGGCATCCGTACCATTTGATAGTGCTATTGAACTGTCAGGTCGTAAGTGTTATATTTACATTCCCACCAAATTGTTATTAGTTTAAAGTTTAAAAAGTAAAGTGAAAATAGAACTTAACTGGGTTCCTGTTTAATTTATATATT
>NW_006921974.1:1970805-1971386 GCF_000298275.1 Orycteropus afer afer
TTATATTTAAGAACCTGTTGCCTTATAATTTACATGCCTATATCTTCCAGGAGATTAAGTGAGAGAGAGAGGATTGGAGAATTGGGAGCACCTGAAGTATGGGGACTTTCTCCAAAGAATCCTGAGCCAGAGTAAGTGGTTACAAATATTTTATAATACACTGTTTGTTTAAATTTGGAATCTGTTGTCAAAATTTTTGTTACCTAAGTGAAGAAATTTAAATATATCTTTTTTTTCCTTGTAATTTCTGCTATTCTATCCTTTACATTTTAAAAACATGGAACATAGCTAAGAATTGAAACATCCTGCTAGTGGATTTTAGCATGCTAATTGTTCTCTTTATATTGTAATTCTTGGGGTATTCCTATTGATAGAAGAGTTCCATGTTAAAACAAATAGTATATCTATATTATTTTGAATTTTTTTCTAACCTGCTCAGTAGCAGATTGCATGTCAGATATTGATATCACAAAGGGAAGTTTAAAATTAATATAGAGTGCTATTTTGTGTGCTTAATCTTTCCGTATCTGATATTGTCTGAAGACTGAGTGCTTTTTCCTTATTTCTTTTCTCTTTTGTCC
>NW_006921974.1:1971791-1973246 GCF_000298275.1 Orycteropus afer afer
CTTCTTTCCTTATAATTCCTGTTCCCCTACTTTTACCATTGTGGTTTCTTCTATAAATATAAAATACAAGCCCTCCATTGCTGCTTTCAGTGTGACTAGTGTTTTCTGAACTCTGAAGCATTATGCAAATGTGATTGTTATTTTATTATTTTTTTATGAAGGTTGTAGAAGCGGGAACTGTACTCTTACAAAGGTATCCCAGGACTTGCTTATAATGGTTCTTGGACAATCAATGTCATTACTGAAAAAGTTTGAGTGCACTTTGTTAAACTCCATGGTTCCTTCATACTTCACCACTTTTCTAATTCTTAATAATTGGTTTCCTTAAATTCAGCTCTGATGAACATACACCAGTAGAGGATGAAGAGCCAAAGAAAAGCACTGCTTCATCATCTACTTCAGAAGGTAGGGTTTAAATACAGAGCTTTTTTGTTGGAAAGTTAAAAAGGAAGTTTATTAATAGTTGAATGTTAGAGTTGTTTTTTTTTTAACTCAAGTTGCCGATCATCTATTTCTTTTTAGTATTGTATTTCAATTATAATAAAACTGATGCTCAGGAATACCTCTTTAGAAGTTACTTTTTATTTGTATCTTATATAGAAGAAAAAAAGAAAAAGAAGAAGTCTAGTCGTTCAAAAGAAAGGTTGAAAAAAAGGAAAAAGAAAAAATCATCCAAAAGAAAACACAAGAAGTATTCTCATGACAGTGACAGTGACTCTGATTCTGAAACAGACTCTAGTGGTAAGAAAGCCAGCATTATCCTGCAAGCCTTGTTTTAAAAGTAGTTTTACCTCTTAAATCTTATTTTAGAAGAAAGTTCGTAAAAACAATGGTAATAGCCAAGATCTTTAGAACACCAGCTGACTTTACACCAGGCACTGTACTAAGTGCATTCTATTTGTTATTACTATTTAATCCACACAGTAACGGTAGGGTACATCTTATAGATGAGGGCATGAAGACAGAGCAGGTTCTGAGTACCACCCAAGGTCACATAGTTAGGATTCAAACCTTAGCAATCTGAACCCAAAACTGTTGAGTACAGATTGTACAAGGTTTGTGGGACTAAATCAAACCATACTGGGCTGCATTGGCCAAGTGGAAGGACTGTTTCGTGTAATTCTCATACTCAGAGGGCACCTTTGTGCAGTTTCCAAAAAGGCATGCTATCAACCAACCCCTTCAGGCTATCTGCCATTTATAGGAGGTACTCCTGGGGTGTCACATCACAAAAACCAACCTTTCTGCGCCCTCCAAACATTGGCAAGAGGGTGCTGTCTCTGGGGTTGACATGTTACACAAAGGTGTCCCTTCCTCTGATGCCACCCAATATCCTTGGCTGCCATTGTTATTTATCTTCCTTGTCACTGCTGAAAGGCTGAACTAACTTTTTTTTTTTTTTAATTGTGATTTGGGTGAAAATTTACAGAGCAAATTCACTTTCCATACAGCAGT
>NW_006921974.1:1973786-1975551 GCF_000298275.1 Orycteropus afer afer
CTACTCACCAAAGTAGGAGGTGGAACAATGTTTTGTGTAGTATGTTATGCCAATTGAGCACAATTGTCCCCTGCGACTATGGTCCTGAGCCCACAGGTTCAACTACTCAGTCCCTCTGGGTAGCTGGCTGTGACCAAGAAGTGACTACAACCTTGCCCCTTGTCAGCTCTACTATACACGTAGGAATTCAGATCATACACATAAATGTAGGACCATTGTCTGCCAACCCTATACATGTTCTTGGGTACACTCCCCCCTTCATAGACATACCTACTAAGGCTAAACTTTCTTAATGCACAAATGTGAGCATGTCCCTCCCCCTACTTCAGCTCCTTCAATGGCTCTCCATAGCCCTCAGGGTAAGGTTCACATGCTGATTGCTCCCTCTCTAATCATATATATTCTCTCACTCTTTTGCACCATCCTTTGTAGCCTATGAACTACTTTCTGTTTTCGTCAATATTCCATGTTCTTTCTCTGGACTCTGTTACTTGGTACAGAGTCCCTCTCCCTCCATCTGGCTTGGTGTATTCATTTCAGTAATTACTTTTGTAATAAAACTGATTTTATTTTTTTAACTTTTTATTGTGATCTGAGTGAAAGTTTACAGAGAAAAATGGTTTTCCATTCAACAATTTATATACATTTTGTTTTGTGACATTGATTGCAATCCCCACAGTGTAACAGCACTCTTCCCACTTCCTCCCTATGTTTACCATTTCCCTTTGTCCTTCTTTCCTATCCCTTCCTGCCTTCTGAGTTTTACCCCTGGATAAAAGCTGCTCTTTTGATCTCAAATGGTTGATTTTCCTAAGGAGTGTTACCTCCCTGGTGTTATTGTTCACTATCTATTGTTTGGCTGAAAGTTGAGCCACTGGGGTGAGTTCAGTTCCAGGCTTGAAGGGTGACTAAGGGTCATAATCTTGAAGGTTCTCCCAGTCTCTGTCCAACCAGTGAGCTCAGTCTTTTTTATGATTTTCGTTTTGTTCCACATTTTTCTCCCACACTCTCCAGGACCTTCTATTGTGATCCCTTTCAGAGCACTTAGCAGTGGTAGCCAGACACCATCTAATTCTTCTGGTCTTAGGCTCACGGAAACTGAGGTTCATGTGGTCCGTTAGCCCTTTGGAGTATTTATTTCCATGCGTCTTTGATTTTCTTCACTCTTCTTTGCTTCAGATGGAGTTGTACCTTAGTTGGCCACTCACTAGCTTTTAAGACCGCAGTCACTACTCACCACAGTAGGGTGTAGAACATTGAATAAGACTGATTTATAAAAGAACTAGCTTTAGAATCATCTTTTCCTGATCAGCACTCCTGGAATCAATCTGCTTGTGAAACACCTCTGTGCTCCCAGAACACTCCAGGCTTCCTTCCCTCTGTCTCTCTGGATTGTATTTATCTTTATTTCCTACCTCCATTGAATGGAGCTCCTGCAAAGCATCCCCCTCCTCCCAGACACACACAAACTTTCTTTTCATTATTAAAACCATCAAACATTCAGAAAAGTAGAGAGAATATTATAGTTTGTGAAAAACAAATCCATTGCCATCAAGTGGGTTCCAACTCATAACAATCCTATGAGACAGAGTAGAACTACCCTGTAGGGTTTCCAAGCCTGTAATCTTTTTTCTTTTCTTCTCTAAATTGTATTTATTTTGTTATTATGGAGACTATACACAGCAAAACATACAGCAATTCAACAGTTTCTACATGTATAATTTAGTAACATTGATTACATTCTTCAAGTTGTGCAACTATTTTT
>NW_006921974.1:1976006-1978698 GCF_000298275.1 Orycteropus afer afer
CTTTGGATGGCTGGCCACTTGCAAGCTTTTAAGACCCCAAGCACTACACAATGAACTAGTGAACAACAGAATGAACAACTAATGAACAACAGAAGCACTAAACATGTTAGTAGGCCCGTTAACTGGGATGACCAATGAAACCATGACCCTAAACCTCCAAAGTGAGGAACCAAATCCCAGGAGGTGTTTGATTATATATAAGCAACCTCAGCAACTACTCTTTATTTATTTATTTTTTGTTGTTGTAAATATAACTATCATACAACTTTTGCCAATAAGTGAGGTCATACAATATTTATTTTTTTGTTAATTGACTTATTTCAGATAGCATAATGCCTTCAAGCTCCATCCATATTATAACATGTATCAAGACTTTGTTTCTTTTGCTGGCTGAGTAGTATTCCATTGTATGTTTGTACCACATTTTATTTATCCATTCATCTGCTAATGGGCATTTAGGTTGTTTCCACCTTTTGACTATTGTGAATAGTCCTGCAGTGAACATTGGTGTATAAGTCTCTGTTTGTGTCTTTGCTTTCAAGTCTTTGGAGTATATCCCTCAAAGCGGAATTGCTGGCCATGTGGTAGTTCTATTTTTAGTTTTTTGAGGAACCTCACACTGTTTTCCACAATGGCTGTACCATTTTGCATCCCTACCAGCAATCGATAAGGATTCCATTTTCCCTGGATCCTCACCAACATTTGTTATTTTCTGTTTTGTTTTGTTTTTTTATCTTGGCCATCTTCATGGGAGTGAAATAGTATCTTATTATGATTTTGATTTACATCTCTCTGATGGCTAAGGACGATGAGCATCTTTTCATGTGTTTTATGGCCATTTGAATGTCGTCTTTGGTGAAATGTCTGTTTGTCCTTTGCCCATTTTGTGATTGGGTTATTTGTCTTTTTGTTGTTGAAGTTTTATATATATTTCAGTTATTAGATTATTGTCAGATTATATGGTTTCCAAAAATATTCTTCCAGTTAATAGCTTTTCTTTTCACTTTCTTGGTAAAGCCTTTTGATAAACAAAAGTTTTAATTTTTGTTGTTGTTGTTGTTGTGATTTGGGTGAAAGTTTACAGAGCAAATTGGTTTTCCATTCAGCAATCTATACACATTCTGTTTTTTTTTTTTTTTTTACATTTATTGCAATCCCTACATTGTACAGGATTCTTTCTACTTGCTCCCTGCACTAACCCCTTCCCTTTGTCCTTCTTTTGTATCACCTCCCATCTTCCTAGCTCTGTCCCTGGGCAAATGCTGTCCTCTTTATCTCATATGCTTGATTATTATAATGAGTGCATACCCTCCTGATACTACTGTTTACTATAGACGTCCATCATTTAGCTGACATTTGAGTCATGGGGTTAAGTTCAGTTCCTAGCTTGAAAGGGTGTCTCAGGGCCATAGTCTCAGGAGTTCTACCAGTCTTCATCAGACCAGTAAGCCTGGTCTTTTTCATGAAAAAGTTTTAAATTTTTACACAGGCCCATTTATTTTATTTTTTGCTGCTTGTGCTTGTTATTTTATTGGATAATTTACTGTTGAAAGCTAGGTCTGGCAGCATTGTCCCTCCTTGTTCTTCTAAGAATCTTATGGTTTTTATTGCTGCTCTGAAAAGGGGTCACATTAGAAGATCCTGGGTAGAGTGGGAGAAAAATGTGGAACAAAACTCAAAATTATTAATGAAAAAAAAAAAAAAAGACCAGGCTTTACTGGTCAAATAGAGACTGATGGAACCCCAAGAATATAGCCCTTGGTCACTCTTTCACCCTAGAACTGAGCTCACTCTTATAGCTGAATTTTCAGTCAAATAATAGAGTTACAAGGTGAACAATAACTCTAGGAAGGTAGGCACCTCCTTAGAACAATCAACCATTTGAGACCAAGAGTGGAGCATTTGCCCAGGGACAAATTTCAGACAACAGGGAGGATTAGGAGAGAAGGAGGAATGGAAAGGAGAAACACAGGGAAGATGTAGAAGAAGTGATATTACATTGAGGGGATTGCAATCAATGACATGAAACAAACTGTGTGTGAATTGTTGAATGGAAAACTACTTTTCTCTGTAAACTTTTGCCCAAATCACAATAAAAAGTTAAAAAAAAAATTTTATGGTTTTAGTTTGTACATTTAGGTTCTTAATCAATTTTTAATTTATTTTTAATGTATGATGTGAGGCATGGATCCTGTTTCATTTTTTTGCATGTACAAATCTAGTTTTCCCAGTACTATTTATTGAAGAGACTCTTCTTTCCCTATGGAATGGACTTAGTACCCTTGTAAAAAATCAGTTGGCCATAGGTGTGTGGGTTTATTTATATACTCAATTACATTCCATTGGTCTATGTTTCTGTTCTTATACCAGTACCAGGCTGTTTTGATTATTGTAGCTGAATAGTGTGTTTTAAAATCAGGAAGTATGATTCCTACTTTGTTCTTCTCTTTCAACACTGCTTTAGGTGTTTGGGGCCTCTTGCCATTCTGTATAAGGAGCTCTGGTGACGCAATGCCTATAGCATTTGGCTGCTAACCAGAAGGTTGGTGGTTCAAACCCACCAGCCACTCTGTGGAAGGAAGATGGGGCTATCTATTTCCTTAAAGATTTACTGCTTTGGAAAAACCTAGTGGGGGTCACTGAGTCAGAATCAACTCAGTGGCAGTGGGTTTAGTTGTTTGTTTTTTTTTTT
>NW_006921974.1:1979828-1991152 GCF_000298275.1 Orycteropus afer afer
AGAGGTAACTATGGGGAGGAAGTGGGAGGGGAGCTGTTGCATTGTGGTAAATTGTGGTCAATGTCATGAGACAAAGTGTATATGAACTGTATGGAAAGTGAATTTGCTCTGTAAATCTTCACCCAAATCACAATAAAAAAGAAAATTTTAAATCTTCTAATCCATGAACATGGAACATATTTCCATTTATTTATGTCTTCTTTAATTTCTTTCAGCAGTGTTTTATAGTTTTAATTGTATAAGTTCTTCATGTCCCTGATTAGGTTTATTCCTAGGTATTCTTTTAGATGCTTCCTAGGTATTCTTTTAGATGCTCTTATAAATGGAATTGTTTCCCTAATTTCCCTTTCAGATTTCTCATTTCTGGTATATAGAACCCAAATGATTCTTGTTTACAAGGCTATAATCTTTATGAAACCAGACTGCCACATCTCTCTCCTGTGAAGCAGCTGATGGGTTCCAACTGCTGACCTTTGGGTTAGCAGGTGAACACTTAACCACTGCACCACCAGAACTCCACTAAACCCAGTTGCCATAGAGTCAGTTCCGACTCATATCGACCTTATACCATACTTATTGCCTAGATTTAACAATCATTAACATTTTGATGTATTTGTATCAGGTGTGGTTTTGCTGAGATAGTCAAAGGAAATTTTAAATATTAAACTTCAACCATAAATATTTTTGTATGCCATAATACCATTATCTCACATAGTAAAAATAATAATAATATGCTATCTCATCTAATACCACATGTAACTTTAATTTTTATGTCTCCTGTGCCTAGCACAGTTCTTGGCAAATAGGAATAAATGTTTGAATTAATTAATTTCTCTGTGGTGTAGTGCCTAAGGCATTTGACTGCTAACCAGAAGGCTTGCGGTTCAAACCCACCAGCCACTCCTTGGAAGGAAGATTGGGCAATCTACATCCATAAAAATACTGCCTCGGAAACTCAAGGAGAGGGTCACTCTGAGTCAAAATGACTTGATGGCAGTGAGTTTGGTTTATTTATTTTATTTATTTTTGTAAAAACATATGGGACAGCAATAGGATATTTAAATACTTGAAAGTATTGGGGTTTTAGGGTTTTTTAAAAAATTTCAATTATAATGTGTTTTAATTTACAGATGAAGATACAAAAAAGAGAGCAAAGAAAGCCAAGAAAAAGGAAAAGAAGAAGAAACACAGATCGTCAGTTTGTTTCTTAATTTTTATTACAGAAATGTTTAAATGTATATAGAATTGCAAAAGAGCATATAATGATCCTCCATGTACCCATCACCCAACCTAAACAATTGTCATCTTGTAGGCAGTCTCCAGCACTCCCAATTATTTTGCAACCAATCCCAGATATCATTTAATCCATAAACACTTCAACATGTTTCTCTATAAGATAGTTAGTTAAAAAAAATTGTAACCACAATAACACTATCATACATAAAAAAAAATTAATGATAATTCCTCAGATCTCATCAGTTTTTTTTTTTTATAGTTTGTTCCAATCAGGATCCAGATACTGTCTAAGTTGCAACTAGTTGATATGTCCCTTAATCTCTTGAAATCAATATGTTCCCCTTCCCTGTTCTTACAATTTATTTGTTGAAGAAACCCTATTACTTGTCATATAGAATTTCCTATAGTGTAGATTTTGCTGATTGCATTCTTTTTTAACATTCATTTTATGTTTTCTTGTTGTTGAGAAAATACACAGCAGAATAGACATCAATTCAACTATTTGTACACGTACAATTCAGTGACATTGATTACATTCTTCGAGTTGTGCAGCCATTCTCACCCTCCTTTTCCAGATTATTCCTCCCCCATTAACTTAAGCCCACTGCCCCTTAAGCTTCCCATCTCATCTTTCATGTTGCTGTTGTCAGTTTGATCCTATATAGATAGTTTTTAAAAGAGTGCAATGCTCAAGGTAGACATTCTTCATTAGTTACGCTAAACTTTTTTGTTTGTTTGTTTAAATGACTTCTGGGGATATTTTTGGTTCAAGGTTTAAAGCTTTTCTCAGGGCAGTAGTTTCAGGGGTTCATCCAGTCTCCATGGCTCTAGGAAATCTAGAGTCCATGAGATGTTGAAAATCTGTTCTGCATTTTCTCCCTTTTGGTCAGGATTCTTCTATAAAATCTGATCAAAATGTTCAGTCATGGTAGCTGGGTACTATCCCATTTCTTCTAATCTCATGGCAGAGGAGGCAGCTAAATAACATAGAGGTGCTAAATGTACCTTATGGTGTTCTTTAACATATTTTTATGTACTCTATAAGGAGCTCTGGTGGTACTGTGGTTAAAGCATTCATCTGCCAATCAGAAGGTTGGCAGTTCAAACCCACCACCCTTTCCACGGGAGAAAGATAAGGCAGTCTTCCATAAATATTTACAGCCTTAGATATTGTATGGGGCAGTTCTACTCTGTCCTGTAGGGTCGCTATGAGTCAAAATCGACTCGATGGCAATGGGTTTTGCTTTTGGTTTTATGTCCTCTGTATTTCCTATAAATTGATGGGTCTAAAGGCTTGTCAAGGTTCTGATTCAATTTTGAAATATTCAAAGAATACTTAATAGGTGGTAGTGCATATTTTCATCAGCAGGCAGATAATGTAATGCCTGGTTATGTCTTTTTGTCATATCAACAGCTATTAATGGTCATTGCCTAGATTCATTATTTCATTAAAAAAACAAACTCACTGCCATAGAGCCGATTCTGACTCATAGCAACCCTCTGGGTTTCTGAGGCAGTAAATCTTTATAGAAGTAGACTGCCCTGTCTTCCTTTCATGGATTGGCTGGTGGGTTTGAACCACCAGCCTTCTGCTTAGCAGTCAAATGCCTCAAGCACTTCTATCTTCTTCATTTATAGAGTAATTCTCTAAGATAACTTAGTTAACATCAACCATTTGGTTACCCTATAGAACAGTTTGTATTACTTTTTACAGTACAGTTTGTATTGCTTTTTAGGGCTGGATAATTGTGTTTTTTTTCTTGGTTTATTTATTTAGTTTTCAAAATAATGAGTTGGCTTTCTAACAGCCTCCAAAGGTGACTGTTGTTGTTGTTGTTATGTGCCATTGAGTTGGCCCCGACTCATAGCGACCCCTTCTTGGGTTGCTGAGGCAGTATCACTACGGAAGTAGATTGCCCAACCTTCCTTCCAAGGAGTGGCTGGTGGGTTTGAACTGCCAGCCTTCTGGTTAGCAGTCAAGTGCCTTAGGCAGTATGCTACCAGAGCTCCTCCAAAGGTGACTAATAGGATATATTTTTCAAAATATCATTATGAATCCAAGGATTTAAACATATTTGATGAATTTTAATCCATTATTCTTAAAATTATTATTGAGCTCAAATTAGTAAGACTATTTTAAAATGCTTTATTTCTGTTGTCTTTCTATAATATGAAAACTGTATCAATAGTTCCCTTTAATAATCTTTTTTATAGTGAAACATGATTTGTTTAAATAAGTTAGAAGATTCCCTAAATTAAAATTAAAATTCTTCTCTAATGAGTTGAATAATATGGGGATTTAAATCATTTTAATAAGTCTTACTCTTCATTGTCTTGAAAAAAATAAGATGCCCTTTAACATGGTACTACTGAGTCGATTTGGATTAAATTATAATCACTACAGGAAGAAATATAAGAAAAAGAAGTCTAAGAAGAGTAGAAAAGAGAGCAGTGATTCAAGCTCTAAAGATTCCCAAGAAGAGTTTCTGGATAATCCCTGGAAGGAACGATCAAGTAGGTTCTTTTGATAGACTTTGACTCAGAATAGATGAAGCAGTAAATTAACCAGTTAGTCAAAATCTGAATATGTTTCTGAACATCTTTTGTGCAGAGCCCGAGGAACCCTCAGATTTAATTGGTCCAGAGGCTCCAAAAACACTTGCCTCTCAAGATGATAAACCTTTGAAGTAAGTAGCAATGTATTTATAGTATCTAAAGTACCTTTTAAAGAGTATACCTTGCCAAGTTTATCTCCCTCTACTTCCTTATTTATACCCTACGCTTCAACGGAGCTGGACTAAAAGTTCCTTGTATTTACTGTGCACTTTCCCATTTTTGTGCCTTGTCCAGCCTGAGTCTTCCCCCACCAGCCTTCCTTTCTCTTCCCTGCCCTCTTTTTCCTTCCCTACCCCTACTTTCTTCCTGTCAAAATCCATACCATCCCTCAAAGCCCTTTTTAAAAAGAGAGGGCATATGTGATTCCCAATGCCTCCCCACTACAGTTAGATGTGATTTCTACCCCTCTTTAATTCTCACAGTATTTTTCATTCTTCTATGAAATGTGTTATATATTCTACATTATGTTGCAGCTATATCCTTAATAACCTGTATACTCCACAAGGGCAGAGATTATTTTTATATTACAAGTTTTTTTAGTTTAATAGGTACTCAAGAAACACTCACTAAATTGAATGAAGGGATGGTCGCTTTTAAAGTCCTCTTGAAGGAAAGTTATAGATAATTGTTACTGTATAGCATTATTATTGATTGTAAGTCTAAAAAGTATGTTAATTTGAGTTGTATTATTTACCTTCTTATAAGGGTAAAAGGGAATTAGCTGGAGGCAGAAGCAGCAAAGTAAGTCTACTTTTCTTGCTTAGTTATATCGATTACAGTTCAGTATTCACTAATTTAAAAAAGTCATTCACTTTGGGCCTTTTAACATGCTACTGTTCAACACTGCTATCCCTACTGTTTTCATAGAGAAAGTGGGTTTTTTTGCTCTCTCTAAAGGAGGATCTTTTTTGTTGTTGTTGTTGAGATGCTTTAACAGAACTTTTCTGAATTCTGAATTACTTTATAGCTATGGCCACGCTCTGTTACCTGGTGAAGGTGCAGCTATGGCTGAATATGTGAAAGCTGGAAAACGTATCCCACGAAGAGGTGAAATTGGCTTGACAAGTGAAGAAATTGCATCATTTGAATGCTCAGGTTACGTAATGAGTGGTAGCAGGTATGTTCTTGACATTGAGGTCAGTTTCTGTTATTAGCTCTTTTCCTTTCTTAGTACAAGAATTGTATTTTGGTGATGGATTTTCATTAAGTGACCATTTCTAATGAAAAGTACCACATAAATACTGGTTTTATTGGTATAAATTTGGTTGTTTAAAATTCCAAGTATTATGTAACTCAGCCTCAACTCAGAATTAGTCTTTCCAGTGTCCCTTCCTAGTTGATATTTTGATATATTTTATCAACTGGAGTTTATAGTTAAATTCAGCTATTTATCCTTGGCTCATGAGGAATGTGGCATTTTGGTAGTCAGGAAAGCATTTTCTTAAGACAGTGTTTCCTGGTTTCTGAGTTTGACTCCAGTTCTCTGTGGACTCAAGGTTTCTGGGAATGAATAGCAGAAAGGATTATGACAGACGTCGGGTTCAGCAAGGGCGAATGAGTCTACAATTAGGGAAGAGAAGGCAGGGTACCATGAAGAACCAGGAGAGTGAGCTAATAGGGCATCAGTACTAAGATCAAATTGAATTTTAGATTTTAAAAAAGACTTTATACATTTTTTAAAGTATGTAAATATTTTTAAATGAAATTAGGAGCAAGTATTTATAGAACTACTAAACCACCTCTAGAATCTTAGAATTCTGAGAACCAGTATTTGAAAACGTTTTATTGGAGGACCAGTACAGTAAGACAAGAAAAAAATTAGAGGCATAAGGACTGAGAAGGAAGAAATAAGACTGTCTACGATTGTTAACATAGAAACCCTAAAGAATCTTCCAATGGATTAGAAGTAATAGGAAGGTTTAAAAAATGGGACACGACAGTACATAACAACAACATGCAAAAATCAATTCATTTCTGTATTCCAGTAATAAATAACTAGAAAACATAAATAAAAAGAAAAAAATATTTGTAATAGTATCCAAGAATATTGAGCACTTAAGAATAAATCTTAACAAAAGATTCCTGAGACTTCTACAGGGAAAATTATAACACATTATTAAGAGACAGTACAGAAGATCTAAATAGATGGAGAGATACTAGGTTCTCATCTCCTTGATTTTCCTTCCTACCACTCCCTCATCTCCATACCAACCTGATATAATGCTCTCCTCTTTTCCTAACCCAATTTTTCTAGACTTAGCTCAAGGCTCATCTTGAACTGATTGTGTAGATTAGGTACATAATACCTAAAAGAGGCAGGTCTACATCAAGTGTTCCCACTAAATGAATAGACCTTCTGAAAATCATGTAATAGTTTTCCCCTGCCTTAGCCTCTGCACTTTCCTGATTTGGCCATTGTGCTAAATCCTTTCTTTCTTTTCTTTGAGCCACTGCCAGATTCTAAGGAAGTTAAATCGAGTCACGAAAACTCCTCTTTAATTATAGATGTAGAAATGGTTGTCTGGGTTGTATGGTAAGAATTTCTACCTAATTGATGTCAGCTTAAAGCTTTCCAACTATCAATTATACAGCTTTGCAATTGAAAGTAGGAAATGGACATGTTACCCAGGTAGTTTTCTAATTTGCCTGTTTCTGGTGGTTTTACTGGTAACCTAACTAGACATGTGCCCTTAGTATTTACAAATACTGCTAACATTCACTCTGCTGGCAGAACACCAGAGACCATTGTATTTGAATACTAGAAGTGAATCAAAGGACACATCACATAAGCAGATAAACGAATGAACTTTTGAAAATGTAACCCATTTCAAAAACACCATTTCTATTTGTCAACTTTTTAAATAGACAACTCTGTATTAAGAAAGGATTAGTGAGAAAGGGCTATGAGAATAATTGTTGAGAAATTAAGCCAAAAATAAAATTATCTCCAGGCATCGCCGAATGGAGGCTGTGCGACTGCGAAAAGAGAACCAGATCTATAGTGCTGATGAGAAGAGAGCCCTTGCATCCTTTAACCAAGAAGAGAGACGAAAAAGAGAGAACAAGATTCTGGCCAGTTTTCGAGAGATGGTATACAGAAAGACCAAAGGGAAGGATGACAAATGAGGATGTTCTGGTTGTTTAGCAGACATTTCTAACAACAAAAAGAGCAAAGTTTGGGTTCCACACATACACATAAAACGATGATGATGATCTGAGAGAGCTTTACAGTTATTCTGTGCCTTCTATTGAATTCTTTCACTCCTTCAATAAAAAACTGCTTACTGGTATAACTTTAACAAGTTCTTTGGGTTATTTTGGATTGACCGTAATAACTTTCTGATTTGAAAAGCCAAATTATAGATGAGATCCTCCTGTATCGAGGGAGGTGCCATGGAGAGAAAGTGTTGATGACATGAGAAACTTAAATCTCACATCATGAGACAGTGCTACTCTTAACTCTACATGACGCCTGCCTTACCACTCCTCAACTGAACTTGTGAGATATTAGCATTCCTCTGTTTTGAATGTGTTATAAATGGACTGGATAAAAACATACAGGAGACCACTTTTGTTAACTAAATGAAGGCATTACTGAAAAAAGGCGAATTTGGAATTTGAAAATTTACTTGTATAATATAATATACAGTCTTCCAGAAAAGTAATGTATTTTGCTTTTAGTCCCTACCTCCACCACAAAACCAACCAACAAACCAAAAAGCAAACTAACCCACAGACTTGTTGAATTGAAAATGTGAAGATTAGTTTTAAAAATTAATAAGTTACTCTAAACATTTCTTAATAAGTTACTTTAAAAAAGTTTTTTCAGATATAAAATCTTGGGAAATCAGCTGTTGTGCCAGTGTAAGGACATTATTTTGATCTAAGCTGTGCTTTGATGATAGGATAACATCTCAGAAGAATGGGCGTTTGCTAGGGGAAAATATAATGAACAGTATTTTTACTTAGTTTCATAAGTTTGAAGTTAAAATGATATTAAAACATTTCTAAGTCTGTCCTTTATTTAATAAACATTTCATTTTAAAAATTGTTAAACCAGTTTCTTTTTTAGATCTGTCATTCAGTGTAATCTTTAACGTTGTATAGAATCCTCTCCCTATGTCACCTTTTTATGGTTATTACTTTTAATTTTAGAAGACAGAAAATTGTGCTATTATGAAACCACAGTCTTTTATCCTTTCTTGTTTTGTTAAGTTTTAGGTGAAAGAGTGAAGGGGGAGGGGCATTGAAAGTTTTTGGCTGTTTTTTTTTTTTTAAGTTGTCTTGAACTACATTATTATTATAAATTGAAATTGTATGGGTGCTGGGGGCGTTCTGACTGTGCTGTTACAAAATGCCCTCTCTCCTTATAAGACTATAAAGTGTTTTGTGTTTTTTTTCAGAGTTCCTAAATAAGGTAGTCATATCTCAAACTATAGATCAGAAGTTTTACTCTTTACCATGTGTTCAAGGAAAATATCTACCTTTAATCCACAATTAATGAACTAAAAAGCCAGTCAGCATGTAGCAACATTTATGACCTCTGAATGTAAAGTGATTTCTATTATCTGTATCTAACTATAGTGCTGCCTAGGCTGATAAATCGATAATTTCCAGAAGCGAAGCAGGAACTAGGTCCCTAACTCATGAGTCTTAAGCCATCTACTTCCCTGTATAATAAAACCAAAATTTTATAATCCCTATTTAAAATTGTTATTCTTTGTAAATATTTTTTGTTACTAGTTCCTAGAGACTGGATTAGCATGTTCCCTTATTTTTAGTAGGCAAGGTAGTTTAAATGCAACAATTTTGTGGTATATGAATATTGTGAATTTTCATTTGATTCCCCCACCTATCTTTTCCACATAGTGGATACTCAGCAAATGCTTCTTGAGTAAATGAAAGAAAAGACATGAATTTATTTCAGAACTTTACTGTTCCTTTCATCAGGGCTTGTTAGGCAAAGATCTGCCAAAGAACAGCTTCAGTAACATATTCATTAGGGAAGAAGAGGGAAGAATAAAAGGGCTTAAAATATTTTCTTTTCAGCTCATGAAAGTTACTCCTTAGTAACCTGTGTTTAGTCACCAGAGTTGTAAGTCAAATAGTAAGCCTATTGTATTTTAAATATATTTTTTTGTTCTCTAAAGAGAGTTATCTAGTTTCCCACCTCCTTGTCTCTGTATGTTGCTTTGATAGGATTTCTCCCTCTGTTTTATATTTATTACACAAATGTAAGTTTTAAAAGAAAAAAAGAAAGAAAAGTTAGCCACAGCCCTACCTGCCTCGTACATCAATTATTTTCAAGATTCTTTGTTCCTTTCTAGTGCTTGTCTATGTGAATATATATTCTGAAGTACTTGTAAATAATCATTCATAGTGTAGTGTAATTTTGTCTTTGGTGTTGTAAAAGTTTGCACCCAGGCAGAACGACCTCACAGGGATGGTAGGAACTAGTGATATGAGGATGGAAGAAGGCAAGAAATAAGTGAGGGTAGTGACTGAGTCTATCCCTGTTTCATTGCTCTCAATCCTCAGCCACTCTGCTGCCATAATGATAGTGAAAGTATATTGTGGAAGGCAATATGCCCAGTTTCGTTTTCCAGAAGTATTGCTTAGCAGTGAGGTTTAATTCACAGTAAATGAAGGGGCCTGTAGCAGAGAAACCCTTTTGACTGATTATATTATAAGCTGTAGAACTGTTGTCATTTTGTGTTGCCCAGTTGTGCCCATAAAAAGATATGCCTGCGCTGGAGATTTAGACCCAGATGAGAGAACAGCAGCCAAGTAACCAATCTTAGTTTGATCTGATGGTTGAATTTTAGCAACTCTCTAAACTTAGCTTCTATCCCCATGAGACTCTAAAGTTACACTTATAGTGATAGGAAAAACCTTTTAGAAAATAGGAAACAACTTACTGGTTACTCTGCCAATGTGATGGAAGTTGCAGAATGGAAAATGAATGAACGCAAAAAAAAAAAGAGCTGGATTGTGTGCCACTAAGTTTATTATTCAATAAATATTCTATGGTTTCATGTGCAGTATTGTATTTTTAATACATTCTCACTAGAAATCCAATCCCAAAACAGTCCATTAAGAGTAGGACACAATTGAATTAGAGGGGTACTGATGCCAGTAAACTAAGTTTGCCCTCAACAATCTCCCTCAGCCATCTTTCTCGAAAGTGAGACATTCCTGGTCTGCAGAAGAACAAACACACAAAACTTAGAAAACATTGAGCCAAGGGTTCCCTGTGTATTACATTCCCAGTGAGCAAGAAGCCTCTTTGGGTGGGGATCTTTCTATCTTTTACTGCTCCTTAGGTCCAGTCAGTAAAAGGGTTAATAAACTTAAGTGTGAAGATTCTTTTAAGAGAACTGCTATGCAAATAATGAGGTAAATACGTGTGATTTTGAAACTTCCCATAAAAACGGTAGACATATGACCCAATTTTCTCCCACCCTACTCCAGCAACTAATCTTCAGGTTTCTAATCTTTGAAAAAATAGACACTAAGGAAACTTTTCTAGACCAATTGCAGAATCCTACTTTCAGCCTATTCTAATGGGATAGTGGTTGAAAGGAGAGCAAAAGTGACTATTATATGAGTTACGTGTGCCTGTGGGCCTGCTGGATTCCTGGAGTGTAATGACCCCTACCCCTAATCACCCTTTTCAAATAAGTCTCCAAGTGTTCATTACCTGTGAACTAATAACCCGTCCTCAAAAACGTAAGAGACATCAACAGGTGCATCCTAAGAGAGAAAAGGAGAGCTGTCAGCCTAAACCAATCCTACCAGCTCAATTCCTCCATCCCTATACTTATTCATATCTATACTCTTGAATTTCTGTACATCATTTTCATTATGAATTAGGAGTCTGTAGGTGGCAATTCTTAGTCATATTAAACTTCTGTCCCCCAAAAGATTTGTTGGCAACAAATACCTTAGGAGTCTCCACAAAATTAGAGACAAGTGTTTGGAGAGGCTTGCAGAGATATACTCCTCAGGAATAGGAGTTTGCATGAGTCATTTACCTTCTCTCCATGCTCCAGTTTACTCAATAGACAGTATTTACTTTACCTCTTAGGGAAGGCCTGAGAATGAAGTAATACAGATGAACAAGGTTTAAAACATTTTTTAAAGCAGTATGGTCTACCTAGTGGCTACAAGCAATTCCTTCAAGTATTTATTGAGTGCCTATTTGCCAGGCCTTGTTTTAAAGCAAGACACAAACCCCAGCTTTCATAGAACTTATATTGAAGCAGGGAGGGGCAAGAGGGACCAGACAATAACAAGATAAGAAATTCTACAGAGTATTAGAAAGTGAAGGAGCTCTGGTGGCGTAGTTCCTAAGACATTTGACTGCTAACCAGAAGGGTGATGGTTCAAACCCACCAGCCACTCCTCGGAAGGAAGATGGGGCAATCACTATGGTATCTTCCATAGTGATACCCAAGGAGGGGTCACTGAAT
>NW_006921974.1:1991872-1993488 GCF_000298275.1 Orycteropus afer afer
CTACGGAAGTAGATTGCCCCATCTTCCTTCCAAGGAGTGGCTGGTGGGTTTGAACTGCCAGCCTTCTGGTTAGCAGTCAAGTGCCTTAGGCATTAGGCTACCAGAGCTCCTGAGAAAATGTTAGAAAGCTTTAAACACAGAAGTGACATAACTGTTTTACAAGGCTCACTCTGGCTGCTGTATTAAAAAGAGACATGATGAGGACAAGGGTGGAAGCAGAGAGATTAGTTAGGAGTCTATTGAAATAATATGGATGAGAGATGACTATCTTGGACCAGACTGATAGAAGCAGAGTGGTAAGATATGGTTGAATTCTAGATATATTTTGAATGTAGAACCAACAGGATATCCTAATGGATTAGATGAAGGATATGAGAGAAAGAGAAGAGTGAAGGATGATGCCAAGGATTTTGACCATCAACTGAGATGAGGAAGACTGCAGGTAGGTCAGATTTGGAAGGGGAAATCAAAGATTCAGTTTCCGAAATAAGTTTGAGATGTTTATTAAACATCCAAGTGGCAGGAGTCTGGGCTAGATGTATAAATTTGGGAATCATAAGCTGTAGGTGATATTTAAAGCCACAAGACTAGATAACCTCACCATGGAAGTGAGCATAGAGAAGTGGCCCAAGTCCTGAGTTTTGGGTGCATTCCAACCTGAAGAGGTGGTTGAGAGGAGGAGAAACCAGAAGAGGAGTGGTCAGTGAGGCAGGAGGAAAACCAGGAGTTTGTTGTTCCAGAAGCCAAATGGAAAGAAAATTCTTCGAGGAGGAAGTGATCAGCTATGGCAAGTGCTGCAGATGGTCCATGTAAAATGAGGTCAGAAACATGACCATTGATTTTAGCGAAGAAGGGATGGGTCATTGATGACCTTGACAAGAGAAGCCTGTATTCTCATTGAAGCCTAACTGAGAGAACAGAAAAGCAAGCTTACCGGAGGTTTGCGTTTGGTGAACTTGATGGTGAAGCAGACAGAAGCAGAGACGTGCAGTAAGGGTATCTGAGCAGTTGGGACACTCCAGCGTACACGATAGATGTAGAAGAAGGCATAACTTAAGTCTTTTCTCTCTATAAACTCTGAGAAGTGCACCCAGCGGTCTTGAAACTCCCAAGTCTGTTTTCATAGAAAAAAGAAAAAGCACACAGAGGAGGAAAAGCCATCTCCTGCTCAAGTCCCCTAGATAAAGGCAGCACATAACAGTAGGTGTTACAGCCCTACTTATGGAGTCTATTCTTACCTTTTTTTTTTTTTTCAGAGTGTAACTACATTTCTGTTAACTACAGTGTTTGGTGTTGTTTTGTTTTGTTTTGTTTTTACCTTTTTACTGTGATTTGGGTAAAATTTTACAAAGCAAATTTGTTTTCGATTCAACAGTTCATGTACATTTTGTTTTGTGACACTGATTACAATCACCACTTCCTCCCTGTGGTTACCCTTTCCCTGTGTGCTTCTTGCCTCTGCATTCCTGCCTCCCTACTTTTCTCCCTGTGCAAATGCTGCCCTTCTGATCTGCCATGGTTGATTGAGTGCATCTCCCTGGTGTAGGTGTCCAGCTCATAGGCCTGTCTATTGTTTGTCTGGGAGTTAAGCCACAGTAATAAATTCAATTCCAGGC
>NW_006921974.1:1993658-2001647 GCF_000298275.1 Orycteropus afer afer
GTCTCAGGGTCATAAAGGCTGAAGTTCTTATGGTCCATTAGTCCTTTGGACTAATTGTTTCCATGTGTCTTTGATTTTCTTCACTCTTCTTTGCTCCAGATGAGGAGAGACCAATAGTTGCCAATTAGATGGCTGCTTGCAAGCTTTTAAGACCCTAGTCACTCTTCACCAAAGTGAAATGTAGGACAATATTTTTTGTATACCATGTTGTGCCAATTGAGTTTGATGTCCCCTGCAACCATAGTCCCCAATCTGCAGGCCCAGTGATTCACTCCCTCAAGGTGCTTATCTGTGGTTAAGAAGTTATACCAACTTTGCCTCCCTGTTATATTTAAACTGCATATGGACATTTTTATAGCACATATAAATACAAATGTAGGGATATTGTCTCCCAAACCTATGTATGGTTGTGTATTCTTTACATTTTTGATAAAGATATAAACTAGAGTCAACTCCCAATTATCTCCATGGGTAGAAGGGAGAAAAGGCTGGAATGAAATAAGTGAATAATGCAAACATCACTTGAGATTTGGCTTTGGAATGGAGGGACACACACACACACACATACACACGTGGACACAAACCTTGGGCCAAACCCTTACTTTGGAGCCAAGTTTAGTTAATCAGAAAATAACTAGGAAGTGATTAGAACATGTGTTCTTCTCACTCCACCTTGGGAGAGCAAAAGGTATGGCTCAAAGTAATGAGGCTACGGCTACCATTGTCTACTCGAGGGGGATCGGTGCAAGAGATCCTGGATAGAGTGGGAGAACAATGTAGAACAAAACTCAAAATCATTTAAAAAAAAAAAAAAAGACCAGGTTTGGTGGTCTGATAGAGCCTGGTGAAACTCCTGACACTATGGCCCCTAGTTACCCTTCAGGTCTGGAACTGAACTCACTCTGGTGGCTTCCAGCCAAACAATAGACTTATGGGGTGAACATTTACATCAGATAGGTATACTCCTTGGAACAGAAGGGCATTGTTTGCACAGGGAGATAGCTTGGGGGGCAGGAGTGCACAGGAGGGAAGGACACAGGAAAGAGATAACCACTAGGAGGAAGTGGGAAGAGAGCTGTTACTTTGTGGGGAATTGCAGTCAGTGTCATGAAACAAAATGTGTATGAACTGTTGTATGGAAAATGAATTTGCTCTGTAAACTCACCCAAATCACAATTAGAAAAAGGAATGAGGCTGATTTCACAAGCCTGTTGTCAAAATCAGACTCACTTCATGGCAGCCATAGGTGGTACATAAAAGAAGGTCAGAAGAGGAATGAGTCAAGCAATAGGGTACCAAGATTCCTCACAAAGAAACTGTTTCCTGTTTGTGTCCTTGACAAAGCTTCTCCCTTCTATAGCACAAAGCTTGCCAGTGAAGAGTCTAGAAACAGAAAACTTCCCTTGGAATAGCTCCTTTGTCTGAGCCTATTTTTGGAGTAAGGAGCCCGGGTGCCATAATGGTTAAGCACTAGGCTGCTAACCTAAAGACTGGCGGTTTGAACTCGTGAACGCCCCAACAGGAGAAAAGACCTGGCAATCTGCTCCTGTAAAGATTTTAGTCTAGGAAACCCTGTGGAACACTTCTACTCTGTCCTACAAAGTCTCTAGGAGTCAGAATTGACTCAATAGCATACAACAACACAATTCTTGGATTTGAGGTGATAATATACAACTAAGATGAACAGCGTTATTAAAAGTATCAGCATTCATTCAGTCCTTCATTCTTCCCTTCATTAATTCAGTATATATTAACCTTTAGTCTTGCCTATTATACCCAAAATATGTCTCACATCTATCCATACAGGAGGTCTGGTGGCATAGTCCCTAAGGCATTTGACTGCTAACCAGAAGGCTGGTGGGTTTGAACCACCAGCCACTCCTCGGAAGGAAGGTTGGGCCATCTACTTCCGTAGTGATGCCACCTCGGAAACCCAAGGAGGGGTCACTATGAGTCGGATCCAACTCACATCTATCCAGTCTTCCCCATTCCCATTGCCACTACTCTACTTTAGCTCTCATTGTTTCTCACCTGGACTCAGGCAATAAGCTTTTATCTAGACTCCATTGTTCTCAGCCTCACTTATCCAAACCATCACCCACATTGACGCCCAAGTTGTTTTCCTTAAGCACTGCTTCAATCATATCAGCCTAAGTCAAAAAACATCAGTAACTCCTCATTGCCTGCCAAACAGTGAAAAATTTTCACTGTATCATTTAAGAGCTACCATAGTCTGGATCTGATAATACATCTTCCTACTCTCATGTCATGCTCCCTCCCCACCAAAAAACAAAAAAACAAAAAAAACCTCATACTCCTTTCAAACTAGAACCAGTCACTGTTCCCCATATTTGCACCAGCCTTTTGATGAGGCCTATCACTTCTTGAGTCGGGGCTGACTCGACGGCACATAACAACAATAACAACAACATCACTTCTTGAAGAGCTCTGGTGGTGTAGTGCCTAAGGCATTTGACTGCTAACTAGAAGGCTGGCGGTTCAAACCCACCAGCCACTCCTCGGAAGGAAGATTGGGCAATTAACTTCCCTGATGATACCACCTTGAAAACCCAAGGAGGGGTCGCTATGAGTCAGATCCGACTCCACAGCAGTGAGATTGGTTGGTTTTGGTTTATCACTTCCTGGGAAATCGTCCCTCTCATCCCTACTTGGTAAAATCCTTTTTCCTAAACCATCACCTCCAAGAAATATTCCTTAGTCTTTCTTCTAATTAGATGGGATTTCTCATCATCCCTCTTTGAACACTTGTGGTACTTGTTTTCTGCCTCTCTTATGGCACTTGACGTTCCACCCTGTGTTACAGTCATATGGTGCAGTCTTCATCTTATTCTTCACATTAAAACATTCCAAGCAGGGCTGACTTACCCATTAGGCATAATAGGCATAGTGCCTCAGACCCACAATACATTTAACTGAAAAAACAAACTCATTGCCATCGAGTCAATTGCGACTTGTGACAACCCCCATTGGGTGTCCAAGGCTGTAAATCTTTACAGAAGCAAACTGCCTCATCTTTCTTCTGTGGAGCGACTGGTGGGTTTGAACTGCTGACCTTTTGGTTAGCAGCCAAATGTCTTAACCACTATGCCACAGCTCCTTACAATACATTAAAGGGACCACTAAAATGTTTTCATTTCTTTTAAAATTAGAAGAAAATAGATGAACTTTTAGGGCCAAAGATCATATTCATCTTTATACCAATACAGCCTTAAAACTTTTTAATATTTTTGAGAAAGGGGCTCATGAAGGCATTATTAGTACCTAAAACCCTCAGAATTCATAATGCTGCCCTGATTGCTAGCACAGGGCCTTGAATGTAACAGGTGCTCAACAAAGTCAATTGAATTGAACTCCCTTGGACTGGCTATTAGGGCATGGGAAGTTTCTGAATCAAAGAAGAGCCTGAGTTAAGATGAAGGTTCACAGAAGGAAGGAAGTGGAATAGTCTACCAATCCTAGGGATATAGGGTAGAAATGTGGGAGGAGATGGCAGAAAGATTTCATGCCCTTCTTAAAAAAAAAAAAAAGAAAAAGAACAAGGCGGCAGGCTGGCCTTCTGCCTCAGCTGTTTTATTTTGAACTTGTACCCAGTTGGCTATTTCAGCTAGCCAGAGAGGAGCACTAGACTCAGAACTCTTCAAGATCAGACTTTGTCTTCTTACTTATATCATTCATTATTCCTATCAATGAGGGAACCTAACAGTCAACTCCTTGAGGCCCATTAGAGCATGCCTGTTTTCTCTTAAGCTTTCAACATTACTCAGTATACTTTCTCAGCTCTGATGTTTTCTTCTGTCACACAATCACAGACTTTGTAGAGTTGGAGTGTTTCCTAGAAACGAAACAGCAAAGTCCCTTGCTTTGCTGATGAGAATACTGGGGCCTAGAAATGGGTAGGGATAGTCCAACACAACAGCTGGGACTGGTACCCTGGGCTCTACTCCACCAAATGTCTCAATTCTGAGATTGTCTTCCTCTCATTTTTCCTCTTAATGTTTTTGTGGGTTTTTTTTTTTCTCCCCTTTTGTGAAAAACACAGCCTTAAATACAACCTTGTGAACACTGGTGGCACTGTGGATAAGGCATTTGGCTGCTAACCAGAAGGTTGGCAGTTCAAACCCACCAGCTGCTCTGCAGGAGGAAAAGATAAGACAATCTTCTTCCATAAAGATGTACAGCCTTGGAAACCCTATGGGGATCACTATGAGTCAGAATCAACTCAACGGCAGTAGATTTGGTTTTTTAGATATAACATTGAATATCCATAAGGCCAAATGTCCTATTTTTATCAATGTGTAGGCAAGCGAACTTTTATAGAGATCCAGTGAGTGGGTGCTCTCCTTGTACTTTGTAATTTTTACATAACACTACTTGATGTACTCGCTTCCAGGAAACAGTGTCTCACTGTGCTACTACTGTACGTTGGATGGCTTAGCTAAGTACATATTATTGGACCCTCAAAATCAACAAGCACCTGGAAGGATATGCACAAAACTGTTATCAATGGTGAGTGACCTTTGTGGGGTGGAGGGAGAACTTTTATTTTCCACCTTGTGTCTTTCTGCTCATTATATTTTTTTTATATTGATATGTTTTATTTTTTATCATAAAAATAATTTAAACTGTGTGTGAGCTGTTGGGGGGTTTCCACCTTTCTCTTATAAAGAACCTATTTGTGTATTCTCATTGCCAGATTGTGCTCCTAAAGAGAAAGAACCCATTATTGTGGACACTGGCAATGTACAAATGTACCTGTCCACCCCTCCTCCTCAATACACATGCCTTCTGTCACCATGTTTAATCATTCTTATTCTTTTTTGCCAATTTCTTACCTAGGCACATTACAATATTTTTAAATGATTTGAATTTGCATTTTACATCGATAATAAGACTGCATTTTTGTTTGCTTCCTATTGCATACATTGTTCACTCATTTTAAAAAAATGAGTTAGTGAGTGGATTCTGGGTAATATTGCTTACTTCTTTGTCTGTTGATAATGACCTTTTATTTTTATCCTCTAAGAGTACATTTCCTACTATGTTAGAAGTATATAAAAAGAAAAAATTCACTGAGCTTCTTAATCAGAGTGATTTTGGACAAATTGTCTAACCTCTCTGAACCTGAGTTTCCTCATCTGTAAAATGGGTGGGTACAGTGATGGCATACCTGCCATGTAGGTTTCTTGGGAGGAGTAATGAGAAAATTCATAGGAAGTTCTCAGCAGCACTTAGCACATAGCAAGAGTTCAATAAATGGCAACTCCTCATTTACCATTCCCCTGCTACACAATGGCCACCGCTCATCTGTCAGTTTGTCATATTGTGGTGACTTACGTGTTGCTGTGAGGTTGTAGGCTATGCCACGAGTATTTCAAATACCAGTGGGGTCACCAATGATGGGCAGGTTTCAGCAGAGTTTCCAGACTAAGACAGACTGGGAAGAAAAATAGGGCCATCCATTTCTGAAAAAATTGGCCACATAAAACTTTATGAATAGCAGTGTAACACTGTCTGATATATTGCTGGAGAACTTTATGCGTAGCCATGAAACATTGTCTGATACACAATGGACTCTAGTAAATCTGCACTATGCTTGAGAAGGCTTTCCATCAGAAGTGCCTATCACTTAGATGATAGACCTCACTTCTATGGGTCACTGTATGAAGGGTGCTGAGAACATGGTGATTTTCTACCATGAGTTGTATAGAGTTTTTAGCTTTTCAGTCACTTCTACTTTCTAATCGCCTCTGTTCTCACAACAGCATGATGTCATGTAGGTAAGACAAATACTTTGACCTGTCTTTTTCACCAGTGAAAAATAATGATCTGAAGGGAATAATGCCATTTGTGTATTCAACAAATGTTTGTGATACATGGACTATGTACCTGTCATTTCTAGGGACTGGGACAAAACAGTGAACAAAAGTCTCTGCCTTCGTGAACCATATATCCTGGTGGTGGAAGAAGGAAGCAAGATAAAGAAGTAAAATCCAGTATCTCAAGTAGTGATAAGTGTTGAAGGGAAAACTAAAGCAGTGGAGGTGAGAGGGATACAATTTTAAGTGAGGTAGCTAGGACAAGTCTCGATGTGCAGGTGGCATTTTAGCAACTATCCAAATAGAGATTTAAAAAAAAAATAAAAAAAGGTGAGCCATGCAAATATCTCAGGAAAGTCTTCCAGGCAAAGGGAACAGCAAATGCAAAGGCCCTGAGGTGGGAACAGGGCTGGCAGTTGAGGAACAGCAAGGAGGCAAGCATGGCTAGAATGAGATAACTGAAAGGTGAGAAGGTGACCAGGTCAGAGAGGTAAGTGGTGGGGGACGAGGCTCAGTGCGCACTGGGTCTTGTAGGCCATTGGTAGAACTTGCTTTTGGCTTTCATTCAGAGTAATGTGTGAGCTCTCCAGGGCCAAAATGTCCTGCTTTCTTTCTGTCCTAGTCTTGTCTGATTCAAGAACCCTGGGTACAACAGCCAGGAGCCTTTGCCCAAGTCTAGCATGACGATGTACTCCAAAGAAGAAAAGACCAACAGTAACTAAGATTTTGCACCATTCATCTTCACTCTGCTTTACAGACTACTTCTAATGGGAAGAGTGAGTTGTACCCTCTGGAGCATGAATAGAGAGTGCGGAGCCAGAAAACCCTGCCTTCTCTTTCCCACTTGACCAGGTCTTCCTAGGGCCTAGGAAATTGCCCTGAGAGCTGTAGGCTTTGATGAGCTGGCCAGAGGAACAGAGACTGGTGAAAACTTCTCCCAGGGGTCAGGGAGTTTTCTATTCTGAGGAAGTACAGTGAGAAGAGATTTCACCCCATTCTTCTTTGGGTACCTCACCAGTTCTGCAAAGCAGAAAAAGCCACATCCCAGGCCACAGCCAGGCTCAGAAGGAAAAAAAGGAATCATGAATGTGTACATCTGTGAGGTGAGCACATCCAAAGCTAAATCAGCATGGCTCTTGGTCCATTCACATCCCCTGTGTTGATAATGAGCATTCTAAAATTGGTTGTGGAGAATTCCTTTTTTGAAGGAACATCTCTTTCCTTAAACCAAACCAAAACTTGTTGCCATTGAGTTGATTCTGAACTCATTGCAGCCCATAAGACAGAGTAGACTGTCCCCTAGGGTTTCTAAGGCTGAAAATCTTTATGGAAGCAGACTGCTACATCTTTCTCCCACAGAGCAACTGATGGATTTGAACCATCGACCTTTTGGTTAGCAGTCAAGCATTTAACCACTGTGCCACCATGGCTCCCTTCCTTAGGCCACTGGGCCCCTATTTAATGCATCAGAATGGGAAATTGCTTCACTGGGAGTATCATCTAGATCTCTAGAGAAAGTTATGATGATAAAAACACTGGGAAATACTAGTATGCTTTTCACCTTCAAAGACTATCACACCAAATGAGAACAATGTTTACTAGTCGCCTTTGATAAACTCTCCTAGGTTTTCTGGACTTCCAACTTTTGATTAAACCATTTAATTTAACTTTTGATTAAAGCCATTTTGGCATCAAGCTGAAGTAGTCATCTAACTTACTGAAATGAATTCCTCAATGCTCAGTCGTCCTCCTTCCACTGTGAATTCACCATGTGTGATCCACTTGATGTCTTTGATGCGTCTTTCCTCTTGTGGAAACAAGGTGCAAATTGGTTAGTTGCATGGTAGTGTGGAGTTACATAATGAGACAATTCTTTAGGTACCCAATTAGGATCATTACCTTCCACAATATGAGCAGCAGCCAAGACGATGCTTTGAGCTATAGATAGAGCCATTTCAATCATTTTGCTGTCCTCTTCAGTCACCTTGCTCTCATCTACAGTCACCTTGCTCTCATCTACAGTCACCTTGCTCTCATCTACAGTCACTTTGCTCTCATCTACAGTCACCTTGCTCTCGTCTTCAGTCACCTTGCTCTTGTCTTCAGTCACCTTGCTCTTGTCTCCAGTCACCTTGCTCTTGTCTTCAGTCAC
>NW_006921974.1:2001916-2003419 GCF_000298275.1 Orycteropus afer afer
GTCACTTTGCTCTTGTCTTCAGTCACCTTGCTCTTGTCTTCAGTCACTTTG
Organism: Orycteropus afer afer; assembly: GCF_000298275.1. NCBI lineage: Eukaryota > Metazoa > Chordata > Mammalia > Tubulidentata > Orycteropodidae > Orycteropus > Orycteropus afer. The sequence goes on from NW_006921974.1 coordinate 2,001,968, forward strand.
CTCTTGTCTTCAGTCACCTTGCTCTTGTCTTCAGTCACTTTGCTTGTGTCTTCAGTCACCTTGCTCTTGTCTTCAGTCACCTTGCTCTTGTCTTCAATCGCCTTGCTCTTGTCTTCAGTCGCCTTGCTCTTGTCTTCAGTCACCTTGCTCTTGTCTTCAGTCACCTTGATATCATCGTCTCTAGTTAATAGTATCTCATTGTCAATCAGCACCCTCACTCTCTTCTTAGTTTTGGGACTTTTGGATGCCTTCATTTTCTTTTGCCTGAAAAAAAAATAAATTCAAGAAGTTTCTGTGTGCTTGAACACACATGTGCACGCACACACACACATAAGTACAGACTATCTCTTGAAGAATCACAAGAAACAGGAAACAGTGGTTGCTTCTAGGGAGGAGACTGGGGGTTAAGGGTAAGAGTAAGACTTTACTGTCTATCCTTTGTGCCTGACTGATGAGATTACTAGTCAGTCCAAAAAGCAAGAATTTTCAGATCCTGAAAACCATGAGAACATAAATCAAGATGTAATATAATGTTGCCTCCATGAACAACTGCCACCTTTGCCATAAGACTAGAAGAAATGGATGGTGCCCGGCCCACTACTGAACATTTTGATCAAGGATTCTCTAAAGGAATCCTGATCAAAAGGGAGAAAATATAAAACGGAATTTTATATTTTCATGGACTCCAGACTTTATGGAGCCATGGAGGGTGAATGAACCCCTGAAATTATTGCCCTGAGATAATCTTTAAACCTTCAACCAAAAATAACCCCTGAAGTCTTCTTAAAGCCAAACAGTAGTTTAGCTTAACTAGTAAAAAATGTCTGTCTTGAGCACTGTGCTCTTTTAAGAACTACCAATATGGAATCACACTGGCAACAGCAACTCGAAAGATTAGATAGGAACCTTAGGGGGCAGTGAGTTGATGTTAATGGAGGAGGAACAATTTGGAAAAGGAGGGTGAGAATGGTTGCACAACTCAAAGAATGTACTCAATGTCACTGAATTGTATATGGAGAAACTGTTGAGTTGGTGTATGTTCTGCTGTGTATATTCTCAACAGCAACAAATAAATAAAATTTATTAAAAGGATGTATAGAATGATTCCTAACTTCTTTGGAGTTCTAACCATATTGATTTCTATTTGAGCCTCTCATAGAACCCCAATCCCTCCTTTGAGTGACTGAGGGCACATAGCTCTTTAAAAATAAAGTGAACTAAAATGATTAGAGACAATATAGCAGAGGGTTTGGTTTCTCCATTTATTCTCTTGACTTTTTCAGGTATACTCGACTTTTCCAGGTATACAAGTATATCATCTGCCAGACACTATCATTTTTACCATCTCTTTTCCTGAAATACATATATCTCTTTATAAGTATTAGCATTGGCTAACATTTCCAGAAAAATGTTCAATGATAGTGGAGATAATGAGCCTCCTTCTTTTTTGTC
>NW_006921974.1:2003777-2007804 GCF_000298275.1 Orycteropus afer afer
ACTGCCAGCCTTCTGGTTAGCAGTCAAATGCCTTCGACACTACGCCACCAGAGCTCCTCTGAAGAAGCTAGAAGTCTTGGCACCTTTTGCATCTTTTCCCTTGAGTCTTGGATATTCTTCCTATCCCTGCTACTGCTTCATCTGTTCACTTATGAGAAATCACTAACTTCATGAATGGTTACAAATTCCTTGGAGGCAATCTTTGTGCTGCATGAAAGCAGATATCCCAAAGGGAGCCATTTCTTTTCCTATAAATAACAACTCCCAGTCTGGGAGTGTTTTATGTGCTTCATTTCATTTAATCATTACCATAACCCTATTAGATACTACGCTGGATACTTTCCATTTGCCCTTTCAGATCCACTCTTCATTCATCTCTACCCTGGGAGGCTGACTTGAATGGACCGTAACAAAGAGGTCTCCCAGGCCCTCTGGTTTCCAGGTGGTTCCAGACAATGGGAAACACAGGTAGGAGATCTGGCTGAAGTGAGGAGAGTGAGATGGAAGTATATAAAGTATATATCCTCCAGGTTTCTTTCTCCCTACAGGTTCACCTTTGGCAACCTGCATGGAGAAGGGTCACACCTCTCTGGACAGTTATCTACACAACCTCTCAGTCTGGTGAGGGCAACCATTCTCTCCACTCAACCCTTCATGCCCAACTGTTACTATCCTCGTTGAGCTGCACTTCTCCTAGATACTTACTCTGCCCATGCCTTGGAGTTCCTGTGTGGTGCATACAGTTTACATGCTCAGCTGGTAAACAAAAAGTTGGTAGTTCAAATCCACCAAGAACAGCCTCAAAAGTAAGGCCTGGTGATCTGCTTTGAAAAATTATCCATTGAAAACCCTATGGAGCATAGTTCCACTGGCACACACAGGATCTCCATGAGTTGGGATAGTGACTGGTTTTACTGGTGCCCATCCATACCTTTGTAAATATTCCCTTTACTTAATCTTTCCCTAACTATACTGATTTTAGCATACCAACTATTTCCTGCTGGGACCCTGACTGATACATAGAGACTATTATTACCATGTTACAATGAGGAAACAAATCCACACATCCAGACTATCTGGCTCCAAAATCTGTACTCCTAACTACAATGCTTTTTTTCCCCCCTCTGAGATTCACAGTGGCTAGTGCCCTGTTCTCAGATTTTCATCTGGAGTCCAGAATGTGCCCACTATCTTTCTGAGCCTCTTCCAGAAGGGTAGCCCTTTGTTCCCTTTCTCAACACCAGTGTTGTTCCCGGAATGTGTGGATACTACATAAGGCATCCAGGTTCCCATGGCCATCAGTCCAAGAATGGTTTGAATGGCCTTTGAGCATTCCTATAATTATGTTGACAAGTGTTAATTTGGGTCTTCATATTTAGTTGCTAACCAAAAGGTCAGTGGTTCAAACCCACCAGCCGCTCCGCAGAAGAAAGATGAAGCAGTCTGCTTCCATAAAGACTTACAGCCTTGGAAACCCAGTGAGTCAAAATCAACTCGATGGCATTGAGTCTGGTGAGTTTATCATCATTTTAAGTTCAGTTTGCCACTGTCTCAGATTCTTATTGCTGCAGCTGGGAGCTGGGAGGTGGACAGGGTCATCTGCTGGGGAAAAACGTAGTTTCTCTGGGCTGCCAATCCCCAGAGGAGGGAGAGACTGAAGGTGGGGGTGGGGATGGGGATGGGAAAGATGTCTGAAGGTGCCTTAACCCTAGGGAACTGGCTCTCCACAGCCTTTAGGCCATTCAAATTTGGCCAAAGTGAATTGCTATTGGCAATGGCATGTGGCAGTGTCAGAGGCATCTGACCTCCTCTAACTTCACAAGGGAAAGAGAGAATCACCATCAGAAGCCCAAGGCTGATTCCTATGAGGTTGAGGTCAGACATGCTTCCACACACCAACCTTTTTACCAATTCTGACACTAGCTGTTCCTCCTATGGCACGCTCTACTTTTCTGCTGGGTTCAGTAACTCATTGCAATAGCCACACAGAACTCACAGACCAAACTCAGTTATAGGGTTTATTAGGGAAGTAACAGGTTACAATTAGGATCAACTCAGGATATGGTTCTTCAGTCAGGCCAGCTTCTTCCAGCTATTTCTGCAAGCACACCTCTCTCAGCCTCATGGCTCCTCAGGCCTCTGGGGCGGGCCTGGTCTCTGCCTTGCTTGGGTAGGTGTTACAAAGCTTGGGTAGGTGTTACAAAGCTCTGCTGATAAGTGCACCTCACTCTGCCAGTGAGCCTCTGACAAAGGCACTCAGCTCTCTCACTCTGGGTGAGGATCCCAGCACACCATCTCCAGCTGGTCTCCTGGTTCTGCTGCCTCCACTGCCATTGCTTCTCTGACGCTGCTTCTCACTGTCTCCTGGGTCTAGGAGGTTCCCAGCTCAGAGAACCAGGGTCCAAAGGATGTACTCTACTTCTGTCTCTTCTTAGTAGTAGTAGTCAGTTCCCCCATCTCTGCTTCATTCTCTCTCCTTTTATCTCTTGTAAGATAAAAGGTATGACTCAAGCAAGGGTGGTGATTATGGTGAATTGAGTAAGGGTGGTGACCTGAGTGCATTTCACCCTAATCCTGCTTCATTAACATAACCAGCACAACCTCATCAACATAACCTAATCTTGCCTCATTAACACAGAGAGGTCGGGATTTACAACACACACAATGGAGGATAATTACATCAGATCACAAGATTGAGGACAACCACTGGAACTCATGGCCTAGCCAAGTTGACACAACCCAAACCATCACAGGTTCCATGAACCTTATTTGCATGGTCCCAACCAGTCATTGTGTGGGAGTCACAAAGACTAAGGCTAAAAGGACCACATTAAGTAATTCACTGCACAACACCTGTAAACTCTGTAATTAAACAATAACAATAACATTTTTGGTAAATCAGTAAATTTAATATGCTTTGGTGAATAAGCCATACATCAACTTGATCCTTCAGAGAATGGCCCATTTGATGAATTGCTCATTCAGAGGCTTGGCTTTCAGCAAATTGCTGAATTAACTTGGAGCCAAATCTATGACCTCAAAAAAAAAAAAAAAAAAAAGGAAAGAAAAACCAACCCCACTGCCATCAAGTCAATTCTGACTCATAGCAACCCTATAGGACAGAGTAGAACTGACCCCATAGCATTTCCAAGGCTGTGATCTTTATGAAAGCAAACTACCATATCTTTCTCCCACAGAATGGCTGGTAGGTTCAAACCACTGACTTTTTTTTTTCATCCAGAGAAGGACCCCTTATTACCTTCCCCATGGAGCCCTGTGTTCCAACAGGAAATGGAAAGGGAGTTGGGGGAGTAGGGCCCAGGACAAGGCTCAAATTTTATTCTCACACATCTGTAGGGACAAGAGTTTGAGCCTTCCTCCTGCTGGCCTCTCCTAGCTCTTTGTCTCCCCTCCCTGTCCTAATAAGAAGCCAGACAGGCCACATAGGGAAGAGACAGGGATGTGGTCAAGTTTGGGGTCTGAGTGATGAATGTGGACATCTACTGCTTTTGGTGGAGTCCCCCACCCCTAACAAACCCTGATACCTGAGTGGCCAGAGCCTTGTTTGAAGCAGTACCAGCAGCAGATAGAATAGCCTCCGAAAGAGTCTCTCAGAAGTTTTTACCCCAAGTTCTCAGAAGGAATGTTTATGAGTGCTACCAGGGCAACACCAGTTTTAACCAATGGGAAGCAAAGCCCAACTATTTCTGGCTACCTCTGTTCAGTGAAGGAGGGAGGGAGGGAAAGAGGGGGATAATCACAGCATCTATGTGACCTCAGTAGCAGGACCAGCTGTAGTTTCCACTCTCGGTTCCTTCAGAGTAGGGCATGAGCTTGTAAGGCTGGGTCAGGGGGAACAGTAATGGTAAGACTCACAGCTGGAATGTAATGGGTTCCCTTATTATGTGCCAGTCATTATTAAGAATTCTAGGAGTTCCGGCAAGATGGTGGACTAGGCAGAAGGATTGCACAGACCCTCTTCAACAAAGAAAAGGGAAACCAATTAACACAGACACAGAAGATAATC
>NW_006921974.1:2016802-2019634 GCF_000298275.1 Orycteropus afer afer
GTAGAGTCTACAAAACACTGCATAATATGGATGAACTTGGAGGACATTATGCTGAGTGAAATAAGTCAATCACAGAAGGACAAATATAGTATTAGTTTGTTGTTCTGGAGGGTCAAGGAAAGGTTTATATATGGAGGGAAACTTTCTTTGTTGGTTGCCAGGGGTCAGAGGGGAGGGGAGGAAAGTGCAAAAAAATGCATTTAGTTTTGTGTATTTCACTGTACAAAAATTATATTTCAGTAAAATACATTTAAAAAAAAAAAAGGCCAGGGCTGGAGCGACACAGAGCCAATTCAGTCACACTGAAACAGAGAAGAAAGGGGGTTTAATCACTTATGCATAAGTGGGGAAAAACGTTTCAGAATACTCCAAAAGTCTGCCCACCTTTAGTAGGCAAATACAGTTAGTATAGTTGAGCTAAAGTGTATAATTACATATAAACATTCCATTCCCAAGAATCAGGGCTCCTTAACCCATAAGAAGGACAAAGAGAAGCCCCTAAGTTATGACTATGAGCCTGTGGTAGTTGTGTATCAACTTGCTTGGGCCTGGTTTTGAGTGGCTGGGCAGCTGGATGTAGTTATTCCCCATGATAAGACCAGTAATCACCTCCGTGGTGGAATTCTGCTGTGAACAGCTGAGTAGCTGCCTTAGGGATGTGGTCTGCTTCCGGTATATAAGAAGCTTTGAGAAAAGTCTCTGAGCTTTTTGGCATGTTTGGACCCTACATGTAGTGGAGTCTTCATTCAGCAGCCTGCCATGTTTCTTGCTGACCTTGAGACTGTCTCTGGACTTGAACTAGTGGCCTGCCATGTTGTTTGGTAATCTTGGGACTGTGTCATTTATTTGTAGACTTTGGGTTTGTCAGCCTCAGCAGCCAGCAGCTGCCTGAGTTGAAAGATGCCTCCAACTTCAGCGGGCTGGGAGCAAGAGGCAGAGCTGAATCCCAAGATCAAGGGGCTTTCACCCAGCCCGTAGAGATGGCACTTTGAACTCACACTCTAGCCTCCTGAACTGTAAGAGAAAATAAATCCTTGTTTGTTAAAGCCAACTATTTGTGGTGTTTCTGTTAGAGCAGCACTAGAGGACAAAAAGAGAACCTTACTTAGCTCTGGAAGGCATCAACACCAGGTGGATTCTGTTTTTCTCAAGGCTGACTTCCCTGGAATATCTCAGACTATATTCCTGGCATCTTTTGGTTTTGCGTCTCTGGGTCTGAGTGCTCTTTCTGAGGCAATTTTGCACTTTAACTATCAGTTGGGTGCCCTGTCTTCTGGTCTCCACACCCTGGGCCTTAGATTACATTCTTCACACACAAACATACAGACACACACACACACCTTCAGTTCTTTCCATTCCCTCTCAGTTTCTCCCTTCTCCTCCCCTCAAAAAAAAAAAAAAAAAAAAAAAACTCACTGCCATTGAGTTGATTCCAACCATAACGACCCTCATTGGGTTTCCAAGGTAGTAAATCTTTATGGAAATAGATTGCCCCATCTTCCTTCTGTGGAGCAGCTGGTGGGTTTGAACCACTGACCTTCTGGTTAGCAGACAAATGCCTTATCCACTACACCACCAGAGCTCCTCTTCTCCTCCCCTCATGCTCACCCTATTACCCCTTCCCTTTATTTTCTTCTTTTCCCTTCACCCTGCCTCCTCTTTCCTTCTCTCTGGTCTGCTTAACAAGGCTGATGGTTCTCAGTGATGGAGCCCAAGCTAAATGCTGGCAACCGTCTCTTCTTGCCAGATGAGCCCAGTCAACCAGTACATATCTTTTGAGTACCAGTATAAAGTGCCCAGGTCCTGGCACTAAAGAGAAGAAAATCTGAACAAGACTAGAGTCTCACTCTCAATGAACTTACAATATAGTTAAGAAGATAACAAGCAAGTCAAAACAGGGGACAGCAAAACACTTCCTGACTCGAAACTTAGGAAAATGTTAGAATTGGGCTGGATCTGATCAAATATGGCCTGATAAAGTCCCTTCAAGGTTAAAAGACAGCTAGACTGCCCTGGGAAGGGGTGGAAGATGGTCAGAGTCCAGGGCCTTTCCCAACCTGAAGGTCCATCCTCCAACAGAAAAGATCATAGACCCTAAGTACTGTAATGGTCAGCACCAAGTAGGTGGGTCCTTGAGTCATGATGTCACTAAGCACTCTCAGACATTTCCAGCCATCCTTGAGCATGTGAGGTCTGCCACACAGTTGAGTTCCTCATCGAGTAGTGCCTTCCACAGAAAAAATAAAAATTAAAAAATACTGGGTAAAGATCTTCCTATTATGGGCAAATTCCTGACAGTGATGCCTTGGCGTTTTTCTCTTCTAGTCAAGTCCGTGGTCAAAACTACAGTGGGCTGCTCTTACAGGCACTGGCTGAAAATTCCAGTATTGCTCTAGGGACTTGGCCACCCCCACCCCAAATACCAAGTACTTAGAGGTAAGAAAGGAGAGCCAGTTTCTGGGGGCTGGCGGTCTTCTGATTTCTAGGAATAAAGTATGTAGTGATAGAAGGAAAATCTATCTGATGAGTGAAACAAACACATCCCAGTCATCCAGGTCGTAGGTGGTACACAAGGGGATATGCAGTGATGTAACAAAGATAAACATCAGGAAAATCATGTTCTTTCCTTGGGGCAGTAATGCTTAGTGTTCCCATTGTCTTCCCTACCTTCTTTTTACTGCCTTTGTGATTACAGCTCTTTGGGATCATAATCAAAATTGTGTGTTTGCCCTTCATCAAACAGGATAGATATTCAGGCGGCCAGCAAATACATGAAGAAATGCTCATGATCATTAGCCATCAGAGAGATGCAAATCAAAACAACAATGAGAT
>NW_006921974.1:2020327-2023282 GCF_000298275.1 Orycteropus afer afer
TTAGCAGTCAAATGCCTTAGGCACTGTCACTTTAGTTTTGTGTATTTCACTGTACATAAATTATATTTCAATAAAATGTATTTTTTTAATTGTATGTTTGTCTTTAAATGTTATTACCTGAGTATTCTCTAATCCAGATGTAATAATTGATCTATGTTTTCTGGAACTAGGGAACATGCCAACAAACAAAACAAAGATGACACAAAATGTGTTCCAACTAATGTAGCAACAGGTAGGATGGGTTTCCACAGCTGAATTCACAAGATCTGCCTGCCTATTTTCTCAATGATGTTCATAAAGCAACAAGTAGGTCTAGATGTGTGGAAATCCCAAAAGCAATTATTTGGTGCTTTACTGCAAAAGAAGGAGCTCTGGTGGTGCAGTGCCTAAGGCATTCATTCACCTGCTAACCAGAAGGTTGGCGGTGCAAACCCACCAACCAGGCTCTCCACAGAAGGAAGATGGGACAATCTACTTCCACAAAGATTTACCGCCTCGGAAACCCAATGGGGGTCACTCTGAGTTGGGATCAACTCGATGGCAGTGGGTTTGGTTCTTGTTTGTTTTTACCACAAAAGAGCCTTTTTTTAGGGTGGGGAAACAGGAAAAGTCACAGAGAGCACACAACTATGCCAAAGAAACACTTACAAAAGAAAGCTTCTGCTTTGGGTTTATTCCATTTATTTCCTTCTCTTTATCTTTTATCAAAAATGTACCAGAATGTGAAGGGTATAAGAAAATTCTCAACCCCAGGCTCAGTGTGCTGTAGGCCCCAGAGCTCTGTTCCTGCTTTCTCAGAAAGAAGAGGATACAGCAAACAAATATTGCAGTGTACGCACACTTCAAAGATTAAGTAGTTGATGAAGAGGAAGGGATGAGGGAGGGTGTGTGTGTGTGTGTGTGTGTAAGTGCGGGTTGTTGTTGTTGTTGTTGTTGTTGTTGTTATGTGCCCTCGAGTCAGCCCAGACTCATAGCGACCCCTCCTTGGGTTTCCGAGGCAGTATCACTACGGAAGTAGGACTGCCCAACCTGTAGGGGAGGTTATTTCACAAGCACACCCATATTTGAACCAATAAACTAAATGTCAATCTCTTTAGCTAACTAGAAGGAGCTCTGGTGGTGTAGTGGATAAGGCATTTGCTTGCTAACTGGAAGGTCAGTGGTTCAAACCCACCAGCTGCTTCATGTGAGGAAGATGGGGCAATCTACTCCTGTAAAGATTTACAGCCTTGGAAACCCAATAGGGGTGGCTATGAGTCGAAATCACCTTGATGGCAGTGAGTTTGGTTTTTCGTTTTTCGATAACTAGAATCAGCACCTACATCCTCTTCACTGTTAGATGTTCAAGTTGGTTCTGACTCACAGTGACCCTATGTACAACTGAAACATTGTCCAGTCCTAGCTACATACTTGTGAAGGATGTAAACCTACACTTGTTCCACGTGTCTTGTTTATCACAAAAGTACGGTGGAAGACTCTGAGTTCTCAGGTCACAAAATTAACAAGATTATCTGGAATCCTGAAAACCCAGGATTAACTCTTATTCCCTCACACCCAACCTGAGGCTTCCTGGTAAGAATGGTGGGTTTCAACTCCATCTACTTGCCACCCTCCCATAGAACGAACGGAGCAAGCAGCAAGAGCTGAGGGGAGTAACCAGGCGCTCGGTGCTCATAGCGGCATTCAACTCCATTTTTCTCTCTGCTTCCCCAATATGCCTTCAGAACAATGAATGTTTTCATTGAACTTACTACTGTTGAGTGCATTTATTTTCAGTGCTCTGGGAACCCCCAGCCTTCAATGACTTGTTTTGACAGGGAGCCAAAGATTGCTACCATCAATGACAGTTATGCCCTGGGCCTGTGTGTCCTCCCGACATCTCATCTTTGGAGGATCTGAAGGTCAGCTTGAGAGCTGTTAAAAGAGTGTTCCTGACCTAGAGAAGGTTCCCTTATCCATTGCACTTGCGCAGGACTATACACTTACAATCTGCTTCACATGCATCATTTCATGTAATAGTCCCCAGCATCTGGGGATATATGCAGAGCATATAATATCCTCATTTGACACTTAAGGGAACTGAGGCTCAGGGCAGTGAAGGGACTTGCCCAAGGTCACCTACCTGACAGGCTTTGGAGTGTCCAGACATTTGGATCCTCACAACATCCTGTACCTCCACATCTTATATCACCCATCAGCTGTTAGGATAATACATGTTTTGTGCTTTGCTTTTTCCACCTGAGGTTTATCACCTGTGAGCAAGTTGGGCTACACCCTTGGGAAAAACATATGCCCCCAGGAGTGATAAAGCTTAGGTTTACAGATAAGCCAAGGGAGAAATGGACATCTCAAGGGATTCTCCTGAAAACAAAAACAACAACCCACTGCCATCCAGCTCATTCTGACTCATTGTGACCTTGTAGGCCAGGACAGAACTGCCCCATAGGGTTTCCAAGGCTATAAATCTTTACAGAAGCAGATTGCCTCATCTTTCTCCCATGGAATGGCTGGTGGGTTCAAACCGCCGACCTTTTGGTTAGCAGCTGAATGCTTTAACCACTGCACCACCAGAGCTCCCTCCATAAAGATTACAGCCTAGAAAACCCTACGGGGCAGTTCTGGTCTGCCACATGAGGTCACTATGACTCAGAATTGACTCTGTGGCACCTAACAGCAACACATATACATATATGTCTGTCTACTACGTAGGTTAGGAGCTCTGGTAATGCAGTGGGTAAGGCATTTGGTTGCTGTGGTGGTTATGTTTGTGTGCCAACTTGGCTGGACCTGGTTGAGTGTCTGGGCAGCTGGTGGTAGTTATTCCCCATGATGAGACTGGCAATCAACTCCATGGTAGGATCTACCACAAGCAGCTGAGTAGCTGCCTTTGGGATGTGGTCTGCTTTCTGTATATAAGGAGAAGCCTTGGGAATGGTCTTTAGTCTGTGGCATGCT
>NW_006921974.1:2023397-2023951 GCF_000298275.1 Orycteropus afer afer
ACCCAGCCCCTAGAGCCTGGCACTTTGAACTTGGACTTAAAGCCTCCAAATTGTAAGAACAAACTCCTGTTTGTTAAGGCCATCCCATTTGTGGTGTATTCTTGTCAGAGCAGCATTAGGTAACCAGAACAGTTGCTAACCAGAAGTTGGCAGTTCAAACCCACCAGTTGTTCCGCAGGAGGAAGATGAGGCAATCTACTTCTGTAAAGAAGTACAGCCTTGGAAATCCTATGGGGGTTGCTATGAGTCGGAATTGACTCGATGGCAGTGGTTGGAATACTATGTAGGTACACACAGATTTCTAGAAACACATGGCCTACCTAAACTAACACAGGCTGAGGTAGAAAATTTGAACAGGCCCTAACAAAAGAAGAAATTGAACAGATCATATATATATTAAAAAAAAACTACCCCCCCAAAAATAATTTACTGGTCCAGATGGCTTCACTGGAGAATTCTGGCAAACATTTCGAGAAGAGCTGACATCGATAGTACTCAAACTATTCCAGAACATAGAAAAGGATGGGATACTCCCAAAGTTATTCCATGAAGCA
>NW_006921974.1:2024586-2026895 GCF_000298275.1 Orycteropus afer afer
ACACAATCCCATTTTGCTCTGGTAGCATAGTGGCTAAGGCTGCTTGACTGCTAACCAGAAGGCTGGCGGTTCAAACCCACCAGCCACTCCTCGGAAAGAAGGTTGGGCAATCCTACTTCCGTAGTGATACTGCCTCAGCAACCCAAGGAGGGGTCGCTATGAGTCAGGGCTGACTTGACGGCATATAACAACAACAACAACAAAGCAATCTACTTCGGTAGTGATACTGCCTCAGAAACCCAGGAAGGGGTCGCTGTGAGTCGGGTCCGACTTGATGGCACATAACAACAACACAACAACAAGTATTTATCGTGGGGCTGTCATCAACATTTAAGATGTTTAGATGCATCAATGTCCTCTACCCACTAGATGTCAGTAGCGCACACCCTCTCAGTTGTGACAACAAAAAAGGTCTCCAGACATTCCCAACTGTGCCCTAGGTGGCACTCACCCTGGCTAAGAAGCACTGCTTTAAATGCATCCTATGCGGAGCAGCCAGGGAGATATATCCAAATCACCAGGTCACTCTCCTGCTTCCTGCCTGCATTGGCTCCCAATTGCCTTCACAAGGAATCCCAAGCTCCGGAGTGAGACACACAAGGCTCTTCAAGTTCTAGGCCCCGCCAACCTCTCTAGTCCCTTCTTCCTCCATTTCTTGCCTCACAGTTTTTGCTCTACTACTGCAGAACAACAACAACTGTAGAACTGCGTGGAGCTCTCTCTCACAGCCATGCAGCTTCATGCCTCCAACTTATGCTTTTCCCAGCTTAGCATGTCTTTCCTTTCCCTGCAACCCATAAGGCTGCATCAAGCCCCACCCAGCCTGGCCTTCCCATAGCACCTCCTGCAGGCTTCTGTCAAAAAAAAAAAAAAAAAAACCTCACTGTCCTTGAGTCGATCCAACTCATAGCTAAACCTCTTTCGGTTTCTGAGAAGGTATGTCTACGGAAGCAGATTGCCCAGTCTTCCCTCTAATGAGTGGCTGGTGGGTTTGAACCACCAGCCTTCTGGTTAGCAGCCAAAAATGCCTTAGGCACTACGCCACCAGAGCTCCCACTTCTTATTATATTATCTGTCATTCCCACTGGCCTTAGCTCCTGGAGGGCAGGAACGTGTCTTATTCGTACCTGTAGCATGGTGCGTGGCAGGTAGAATTTACTGTTGATGTTTATTGACCCACCACTGCCATGGAGTCGATACCAACTCAGAGACCCTTTTGAACAGAGTAGAACTGCCCCCACAGGGTTTCCAAGACCATAATCTTTCCGGCGGCAGACTGCCTCATCTCTTTCCCACAGAGGAGCCGGTGATTTCAAACCATCAACCTTTTGGTTAGTAGCCGAAGGATGTTCACTGAAGTGAACCAGAAAGTTCAGCTAAAGTATATTAGATTGGGACTCAAAACACCTGGATTCTCCTAGTTTTGCCACTTAGTAATTGCTTCCCATCTCTGAAACTGCTTCCTCATCTGAGGAATCAGTTTGGATGAAGGGCCCAAGGATTTGGTCTAAGGGTCCTTCTAAGTTTGAATTGCTATGATTCTAAAAATTTTTTTTCTGGTAAACATTGCATTAAAATATGTTTCCAAAGGATGGGGTCATCCTCTTGCCAAAAATCAAGAGATTCAGGCCATACGTTGTAATTGTTGTTATGTGCCGTTGAGTCAGACCCGACTCATAGTGATCCCTCCTTGGGTTTCCAAGGTGGTATCACTATAGACGACTCGACGGCAAAATAACAACAACAACAACAACAATCACTATAGAAGTATATTGCTCAACCTTCCTTCCGAGGAGTGGCTGGTGGGTTTGAACCGCCAACCTTCCGGTTAGCGGTCAAGTGCCTCAGGCACTATGCTACCAGAGCTCCTCCAGGCCATAAAGCACTACTATAATCTTCTACCTTCAAAGTGTTATAATCTGGTTCACTCCCTGGCAGTAAAAAGTAAGGTTCAATTCCATTACTAGACATTTTGATAAAAGATTCTACAGAAGAATCCTGATCAAAAGGGGGAAAATGCAGAATAAAATTTCAAATTCTCATGGACTTTAAACTTTCTGGAGCCACGGAGAACTATTGCCCTAAGATAATCTTTAAACCTTAAACCAAAAAATATCCCTTGAAGTCTTCTTAAAGCCAATAGTTTAGGTTAAAAAAAAATTCACTGCCATCAATTCTGACTCAGAGTGACCCTATGAGGACAGGGTAGAACTGCCTCATAGGGTTTGTTGTTATTGTTATGTTGTCAGGTCAGACCTGACTCATAGCGACCCCTCCTTGGGTTTCTGAGGCAGTATCACTACGGATGT
>NW_006921974.1:2027320-2038385 GCF_000298275.1 Orycteropus afer afer
GGAAGACTGGGCAATCTACTTCCATAGTGATACTGCCTCAGAAACCCAAGGAGGGGTCGCTGTGAGTCGGATTCAACTGGACAGCAGTGGGTTGGGTATATGGGAGCTCTGGTGGTGTAGTGCCTAAGGCATTTGACTACTAACCAGTAGGTTGCTGGTTCAAACCCACCAGCCACTCTGCAGAAGGAAGTCTGGGCAATCTACTTCCATAACCCAAAGAGGGTCACTGAGTCAGAATCGACTAGATGGCAGTGAGTTTCTTTTTTTTTTTTTTAGTTTATATGGGATCAAATTGACAACAGCAACTCAAAAGATAGGTAACTTAGGGGGTAGTGAGTTTAATGGGGGAGGAACAACTCAGAGAAGGAGGGTACAAATGGTTGCACAACTCAAAAAATGTAATTCATGTCACTAAATTGATGTAAAAACTGAATTGCTGTATGTTTTGCTGTGTATATTCTCAATAAAATAAAATTTCTAAAAAATCAAGGCTCCATTTATAAGTCATTTGATGAGTTCCATAGCAGATGCCACAGAAAGGGAGAATTTGGACCTGAATGCTGAACCTGACCAAATGATTCTTACAATTTTTTTTTCTTAATTTTGATCTGGGTGAACGTTTACAGAACAAATTGGTTTTCCATTCAACAATTCATACACGTTTTGTGACATTCATTGCAATCTCCACAATGTAACAGCACTCTTCCCAACTTCCCCTCTGTGTTTACCCTTTGTCCTTCTTTCCTATCCCTTCCTACCTTCTGAGCTTCATCCCTGGGCAAATGTAGGCTTTTTAATCCCATATGGTTGATTTTTCTGAGTGTGTACCTCCCTGGTATTATTCTTCACCTTATAGGCCTATCATTTGGCTGAAAGTTGAGCCACAGGGATGAGATGAGGCCAAGGTTTGAAGGGTGACTAGGGGCCATAGTCTTGGGAGTTTCATCAGTCTCTTATCAGACCTGTAAGCCTGGTCTGTTTTTTATTTCCCATTTCTCTCCCACTCTATCTGGCACCTCCAATTGTGATCCCTTTCAGAGTAGTCAGCAATGGTAGCCCAGGACCATACAGTTCTTCTGGTCTCGGGTTATTAAGGCTGGGGTTCATGTGGTCCATTAGTCCTTTGGACTAATTGTTTCCTGCATCTTTACTCTGGATGGGGAGAGACCCACAGTTGCATTATGTGCCACTGTATAACCCCTTACCATACTGAAATTCCTCCAAGGACATCAACTCCATGGATGATCGCCTCCTCTCCCCTGTGTCTGCTCTCTAGTAAGGCGAAGATCAGTGTTTAAGCGTAGACTGTGTGCTAGATACCATACAGAATGCATGAAAGTTGAAGGTGCAATCTCAGCTTAAAAAGTCTTCTAACTAAAAATTTGGAGACTAAATTAATTCACTCAGAAAAGGAACTCCAAAACCAAACCAAAAACACTTTTCCTGTAGTCTTCTAGTGATGGCTGAAGACACAATGTTTTGTCAACATACTAATATCTGTAACAATAGTAGCAACTACCATTTTTGAAGTTGTAGGCGCTATATACAGTAACAGGTGCTTGGTTTTCATTTCGTTTGAAATTTTACAAGCCTCCATTGCCTTCTAATTTTTTAAAGTGGTAAAAGCTACATTGAGTCGATTGTTTCATTTTATGTAGTACTATTAAGAAAAAATTAAGAAAACCTTTGATTTTTCTTTGTTATTTTATTTTTATTAAGTACTATATAACACATTACATAACATATGGCATAAGCTTCCATAGCAGGGATAGGTGAGCATAACTGAGTTGTGTTTTCACCAATCAGAAAAATGCTTCCTTAGTCAATGTTCTCCAGCCCCTGAAAAACAGTTTTAAAAAAGAAATTGTGAGAATTCTGTTCTCCCCAGATTTGTACAAGATCTCTTATTTGCACTGTCATCCAATAGCATTCGCTATCTATTAAGATTGCTATGTGAATAAAAAAAGACTTGAAGATAGGCTTAAGGATTTACAAATTTACACATGGAAAAATGTAAGACATCTGAGTATAAAAAACCAATCTAAAAGAGAAGACAGTTCTTTCACATCCCAGAGTTCTGTAACTGCAACAATAAACTGGACTCAAGGAAGAACAATATAGCACGATTTCCAGTTTTCATTTCTTATAGGAGTTAACAGTATCACTTTATCTGAAAAGACTCCCCCCTCTACCACAATTAAAGTCAAGCAACAACTTAATACCTGCATCTTTATATAAAGCACGTTCAGTGAGGTAGAGAAAAATAAGATAAAAATCCATTTTATAAAATAACATTTAACCTGAGGTAGATATTATCATCCTCATTCTACTCTTGTATCGATGAAGAAATAGAAGCTTAGAGAGCTCAAAAGTCACTTGCTTAACCTAGTAAGGAAGTAATAAAGTCATAATTCAAGCCCAAGTACCCCAATTCTAGAACCCTTGATTCGTAATCCCAACACTATTTCAAGACCCGAATCAATACACCCACTCCTCACTTATCAACACGGTTAGCTTCCAAAGACCAAAGTCATTAGCCAAAGATCAGTATTATGTGAAAAGGGAGGATGACCATGTCATCACATAACTGCCCAACTACTTCCTTACATAACTGCTAAACCACTGAAAATCATGGCCCAGCCAAGTTGACACATAACCTTAACCATCACAGCCAGCATTACTCTTGCCTTGCACCTCGGTGTTCGTTACTGCCAGACGTATGTCATTGATGTGTAACACAGTTGCACAGATTTTCTATGGCCATGAATGCAAAATGTCAGATAAGGGGTTAGTCAGTAAGTGAGGAGTTAGGTGTATCCCATTGTATCTTACTCAGTCACAACCACGTACTTAAAAAACTGTAAAAGATTCATCAATGGCAATATTTCTTTCAGGTGCTAAAGTAAGAGTCTATGTATTTTGTTTACTATTGCAGGGAGAATCACCTAGAGAAAAGTTAGAATCACATATTCCTAGAATCTGCCTCTAATAAATCCTAATTCATTTGGTCTAGCTAGGTGCCCAGGAATCTGCATTTTATCAAATAGGCCAGGTAATTCTGATGGAAGTGGTTCTTGGACCATCAATGAGAAAATGGAGTGGGTATTTAGGATCACATTTATTAGACCAGAAATCTCAGGTATCAGCACTCTACTGAGAGGCAGATCACCTAGGTTGAGCCTTTATAATGGTATTTAATGGCTCTTACCCTCTGTTTTCTCATCTATAAAATGAAAACATTATTTACTTCAGGTTCAATGTGAAGAATTAATGAGCAGTGAAAAAATATTAAAAAGTAAATAAAAAATTTTAAAAGAACAATGAGGAGGAAGTACTACTACTATTAGGTTAAGCCATATGAAAATGCTTCTTGACCATTTCTGGCCTACAAAAACAGCAAATTTCGTATGATCCAACTGAATTTGGAATTAGAGATTCTTTAAAGGTGGCATCAGTACAGGAATCCATAAATCAATGGAGTATAGAGACAAGCACACCTGTCTATGTATACATGTATATGTGAAAATTTAGTTACTGGGATAGCATGTCAAACAAAGAATGGACTGGTCTATACATAATCGTGACAACTGGCTACCTCTTGCATAAAAAAAAAGTTAAATCTTCACTTTATATTACACATTATACCCCAAAATTAACTATAGATGGATCAAAGAACTAAATGGGGGGAAAAGAACTTTTATCAGTATTTGGAGAAATTATAAGAATATTCTTTTATAATCTTAGGTGGAAACCCAGAATCCAGAATGATAAAACTTGGTAAATGGAACATCAAAGTTAAACACTACTATATGATGAAAAACATCATGAAGTAAAAAAGACAAGCGGCAGACTGGGAGAAGTATTAGCCCCATGTAAAACAAACAAAAGATTATTATCCCAAATATATAAAGAACTCCTACAAATCATAAAGAAAAAGACAAAAATGAACAAAGGAAGGATATGGGCAAGCAATCCACAGAATAAGAAATACAAACACAACTGTTAAATATATGAAAAGCTGCTCAACTTCACTAGCAGACAAGAAGATGGAAATTCAGTCAGCACTAGTGTTTGCTCAGTCTCTGGGTGGCGCAAACTGTTATTGAGCTGGACTGTGAACTAAAAGGTTGGAGGTTCGAGCCTACCCATAGGCACCCTGGATGAACGTACTGGTGATCTGCTTCCAAAATCAGTCATTGAAAACCCTATGGAATGCAATTCACAATGGGTAAACCATTGGGCTGCTAACCAGGAGGTTGGTGGTTCAAACCCAGCAGCTGCTCATGGGAGGAAAATGAGGCAATCCACTTCCATAAAGATTTACCGCCTTGGAAACCCTATACCAAAACCAAACCAAACTCACTGCCATTGAGTCGATCGATTCTGACTCATAGCAACCCCCACTGGGTTTCCACAGCGGTAAATCTTTATGGAAGTAAATTGCCCAGTCTTCCTTCCACCGAGTGGCTGATGGGTTTGAACTGCCAACTTTCTGGTTAGCAGTCAAATACCTTAGGGACCATGCCACAAGAGCTCCTTGGAAACCCTATGCGGGTCACTATAAGTTGGAATTGACTTGATGGCAGTGGGGTTTTTAGTTTTTATATGTATACGCAATATGCATGCATGTTTTTTTATATGTACACGTAACAGAAATACACAGCAAAAAAGTCCAGGAGGATATATATATAACAAGCTGAAAACAATGGTTACCCAAGGAGAAAGGAATAGGATTTCATGAGTGTCTATGCACGTTAGGATGGAGGAGAAAAAGGGCCTTTGCTTTTTTATCATTTGTATTCTCAAAATTTTTACACAATGATTCATAAATTACATAACTTTAAAAAAGAAGTTAAATGAATTTGGATAAAGCACTCTGTACATAGTAGGGCACTAAACAAATCTAAGCTCTTATATCAGTTGACAAAAAATATCTAGATAAGTGCTTGATTATACTCGGCTCATGATTTAAGTCACCAACAAGTACCTGTCGTGCACAATTTCCATCAGGGATTAAAACAACAACATCATTTCTCCTTATGATCAGCTACAGTCTATATAGTCTATAATGTTATAGGATAAAGTCCTTCTTCCACTGTGCTTTAGAAGGTGCCATCAATTAGTTTTTATTGGTATACAAAATGTCAAGAACCAGCATTAGGCTCAACTAAAGTAAAATTAGAGAGATTTGACCATCAAGTCAAAACCTTCACCCTTCTTTAACAGCACTGCATCTTTTTTATTCTCCATGGTATTTTAGAGCTTATTTCTTTTACTTGTATCTTAGAGCAAACACTTAAATCTTAAGCCTATTGCAACTCTTTTGGTTTGGTTTTGATGCACATATCCTTTGATCTAGTGTGAAAAACATTTGCCCAGATATTAATCTGCATTTTCTCCAGATCATGGTTTTTAATCACACTTTTGTATTTCCATAAAATATACTATGGTTAGATTTTGGGATACCAGCAGTTTTGTACTCTAAATGGATTATTCAAATGGAAAGAAAATGCTCTCAACTGCTAACAGTAAACTAATAGTAAATGTACTCTTTCGAGGGATTTCAGACTATGTACAGATTTTAAGGGGAAGCGCTGGTGGCATAGCGCCTAAGGCATTTGACTGCTAACCAGGAGGCTGGCAGATCGAACCAACCTACAACACATTATCTAGGTATCATTGATTTCAAGTTCATAATTTCCAATGCCCCTGAGCCAAATAGGCCTTAACAACAACAAGAAGACAGAAATTAACAAAAAGGGAAGGAAATAACCTGATTGAACTTCTATCAAATACTGTCATATCAAAAAAACCTATCAGGTAGTCTCTAACAATCTGTTGCGCAAATGAGGAAACAGGATTAAAGAGACTAAAAACACCTAAGTACGGCAGAGATTCAACACACGCTTGTGCAACTCTACACCTTGCGTATTTCCCACTTGGGTACACAAATGAATCCTCTTAATCTATCCTCTTTTACCTTTCACTAATATATACCACTGTCCTTTGGGTTATATTTTTTAAATCAAACTTTGGGGATTATAGGATTTACAATGTTTAAAAATGTACCCATTTATACAGAAGACGAAAAAAGACAAACCAAACTCACTGCCATGGAGTCGATTATGACTCAGAGCAACCCCTGTTGGGTTTCCAAGGCGGGTACATCTTTATGGAAGTAGACTGTCCCATCTTCCTTCCTCAGAGTGGCTGGTGGGTTTGAACCACCAACCTTCTGGTTAGCAGTCAAATGCCTTAGGCACTGTGTCACCAGAGCTCCTTTTCATTTTTAAAAAATACAGGAAAGAAGTCATTAAAACTCATTTGCAAATCTTTTTGAAAAGTAGTGACAAACCACTTTCTAAATCAATTTTTCTCAGTCTCCTGGATTACATACGCCAGTAAAACCTCCAGAAACAATTTCAGAACTGACAACAGCATTGCCAATTTTTTATTTTGACAAGGGAGGTCATGAAAAAACTACCAACTGGATAGGTGATATAATATAGAGGTTAAGGTCCAAACGTCAGCTCCATCAGTTTCCTACCAGTTTATGACCTTGGGCAAAGCATTCCAAAAACCCACCCTGACACAAGGCTATGGTCAAGGCCTACCTTTGATACATAGTAACGATTCACCCCAGAGACACGCCTATCTCTTTCCATCAAGCTCCACTGATACGCAAAATGGGCAACCCTTTTCTCCTACAAATAAAAAAAAATTATTTATTGTACTCTATAAAGATTACCGACCTATATATGAACATTAGAACTTCTAAAAAGTAACATTCCAGAAAATATAAACCAAATTATCCAGACCAGAGTCTCCTAAACAAAAATCAGACCCTTAAACTTTAGAATTAAGATGGTAAACGTAGTTTCTCACATCTTTCTGTTTTAACCAGCATCACTGTCTTTCTTTCCTTTTTTTTTTTAAAGTGAATAGTTTACTTGTTGCCTTTTAGGATTCCAAAGAGCAGAAGCAATAATGGTGAATAACATATGAAGGACAATAAAAAACCAGAAAGCAAGTAACTGTGTACTCTTACTATATTGTACAGATAATGTGAAGTGCTAAGAAGAGGGAAAAAATTAAAACCTGATGAGAGAAATAGGATCTTGGGGTAAATTCCTAAAAGCTTGCAACAGAAAGTAGGGAATTAAAGGTGTCAAAGGAAAAACCTAATTAAGGACAAAGAAACGTGAAAGCGAGAAATTAAAATAAAATCGAACAAGAAAGTATAGAGATTAGAAGTGGGAGGGAGTGGGGACAAAGGCTAACCGAGGCCTCTCTTCCTTGCCTAGCGGTTTAGACCCACCTTTTCTCATTTCCTAATTGGGCAATCTACTTCCATAGTATTGGGAGCTCTGGTAGCATAGTGCCTAAGGCACAGCTAACCAGAAGGCTGGCGGTTCAAACCCACCAGCCAGTCCTCGGAAGGAAGGTTGGGCAATCTATTTCCGTAGAGATACTGCCTTGGAAACTCAAGGAGGGGTCGCTATGAGTCGGAAACGACTCCACGGCACACAACAACAACAACAATCCCTACTCTGCCTTTTGCCCCTCTCCGAACAGCAACTAGCTGTTTCTTGCCTGAGTAGGATGCGGTTTCTGTCAGACTGCATTGCACAAGCCTCTGATTTGGGGCAACACTGAAAAAAGAGGAGGACCGCCCTTGGTATTCTCCACCTCGGAGAGGAAAGAAGCACTGGATTCGAAGGGCCTCCCTAACCCACTGTCCACTTCGGAACGCCAGTGAGCAGGATCAGCCCCGAGGCTGGGGAATCCGCCTTACCTTGCCCCCGTTAGAGAACCTTTGGATGTGCGCGGTGGCCACTCCGGGAATGAGCAAACACGCCGCCATGATGGCGACTCCGGGGAGAATCTCAAACCACATCGCAACACCACCTTTTTCTACGCCACTTAAAGGTGACCCGGCCTCGGCTCACTTCCGGGTAAGCTCCGCGGCACTCCACCAACGAGGTTACGTCACGTACTTCTCTGGAGGAAGGGACGGGGTCCGGTAGGGCTCAAGTGTATTCGCGATCACGCCCCTAGCGTTCTAGTGCTCTAGCAGTGTTTTCAGCAGCCTCTTTGGCTGCGACGCCCTGCAGAGCGCGTGTCGTGCAGTGACGTTGCGGGGCCCGCGCTGCCGTGCACTCCAGAGGCGTTTTGGCGCTCAGTACTCCAAAATGGCAGAGCGACTTTCTCCGGCAGACCAGGTGTGCACTTTCCTTTTCAAAAAGTCTGGACGAAAAGGTACTGCAGGCCGCAGAAAGCGCCCTGTCTGCAACCGAGAGCCCGGAGATAGCAGCAGCAGTAATGAGGAAGGCAGCACTGTGGTTCGCCCGGAAAAAAAGAGGACGATCCATAATCCGATGATACAGAAGACGCGTAGCAGCGGTAAACAAAAGGCGGCTTATGGCAACTTGAGTAGCGAGGAGGAGAATGAGACTGAGAGTCTCGGTGTGGTCTATAAGTCCACCCGCTCAGCGAAACCCGTGGGGCCTGAGGATATGGGTGCGACCGCTGTCTACGAGCTAGACACTGAGAAAGAGCGTGACGCACAAGCCATCTTTGAGCGCAGCCAAAAGATCCAGGAGGAGCTGAGGGGCAAGGAAGATGACAAGATCTATCGGGGAATCAACAATTACCAGAAATTCATGAAGCCCAAGGATACGTCTATGGGCAATGCCTCCTCCGGGATGGTCCGGAAGGGCCCGATCCGAGCTCCCGAGCATCTACGTGCCACGGTGCGCTGGGATTACCAGCCTGATATCTGTAAAGACTACAAAGAGACTGGCTTCTGCGGCTTCGGAGACAGCTGCAAGTTCCTCCATGACCGTTCAGATTACAAGCATGGGTGGCAGATTGAACGTGAGCTTGATGAGGGTCGCTATGGTGTCTATGAAGATGAAAACTATGAAGTGGGAAGCGATGATGAGGAAATACCATTCAAGTGTTTCATCTGTCGCCAGACCTTCCAAAACCCAGTTGTCACCAAGTGCAGGCATTATTTCTGCGAGAGCTGTGCACTGCAGCATTTCCGCTCCACCCCACGCTGCTATGTCTGTGACCAGCAGACCAATGGTGTCTTCAATCCAGCGAAAGAATTGATAGCCAAACTGGAGAAGAATCGAGCTGCAGGAGAGAGTGGTGCTTCCGATTTTCCAGAAGATCTCGATGAAGATCCAGTTCCCATTACTTCTCATAATTCTCAAATCTCAGAATAAATGGTTTGTTGTTTTGGAAATCTTAATTCTCTGTGTCCTTCCTTTTTATGGAAAGTGACCAAGAGGAGAAGGCAGGTAGTGAAGTAGGGTCTTGAATGACTTGTGAAAGCATCAAGGTATGTATAACCTGGATTTTTAGCCCTAGGAACTTTTTTTTTTTTACCTGTGTGTAACATACTTTTCAGAATCCTTTGTCATAAATAATAGGGGTGGGATTTTTGAAGGTGGAGAAAAGAGAGAGAATTTGCTTGAAGTAACCAAAGCTGTGATGGAAGCAAGACCTGAACTTATTTATTATAGCACATTTCTGTATCACTTAATAGTTTGCTAAGGATGTCCACACATCTTTGTTGGGAGCTCTGAGGGCCTGTACTAACACTACCTTCAAAATGCATCAGAGCCAAGATGTGTGACTGGGGGTGGGTGGGTAGAAGAATGAGATTTGGGGACTGGTAGCCAGCACCACAAGGTGCATGTATAGGAAGTGGTTCTTGCTCTCTTTGAAGCACCTATAGGTGACCTCCCCTAACCATTCATAAACCAAACCAAATTCACTGCCATTGAGTCGATTTCGACTCATAGAGACCCCTCCTTGGGTTTCCGAGGCAATATCACTACGGAAGTAGATTGGCCCATCTTCCTTCCGAGGAGTGGCTGGTAGATTTGAACCACCAGCCTTCTGGTTAGCAGTCAAATGCCTTAGGCACTAGGCCACCAGAGTTCCCTACCCATTCATAAACCAAACCAAACTCAAAGCCATGGAGTCAGATTCGACTCATAGTGACCCCCCCCCCCCTTGGGTTTCTGAGGTGGTATCACTACCGAAGTAGATTGCTGCATCTTTCTTCCGAGAAGTGGCTGGTGGGTTTGAACTGCCAGCCTTCTAGAAGTTAGCAGTCAAGTGCCTTAGGCACTATGCTACCAGAGCTCCTTACCCATTCATAGATGATGGAAATAGGCTATGCTACACTGTCCAATATGATAGCCACTAGAGGCATGTTCCTACTGAGCACTTGAAATGTGGCTGTGGCCAACACATTGGACATTGAGTTCTAGGCTGAACTTGTGACCCTGCAGAAGACAAAAACATTAGTTTTTTTAATTTTTCATTTTTTTAAAATAATTCTTTGTCTGGAATTATTCATGTCCATAGAGACTATAATAGAGTTGGGGGTTCCAATAAAGTTAGTCTGTGTACCTCTCCACAAGTAGTGCGTAAACTCCTTCAGCAACTCCAAACCAAACTCACTGCCATCGAGTCTATTGTGACTCATAATGACCCCCTTTGGGTTTCCAAGGCTGTAAATCTTTATGGAAGTAGATAGCCCAGTCTTCCTTCCGTGGAGTGGCTGGTGGGCTTGAACCACCAACCTCTGGTTAGCAGTCAAATGCTTTAGGCGCTACGCCACCAGAGCACCTTCCTTCAGCAACTAGCCCAGTGCTTATTAAATAAGCTAACAGAGGTTTGAAAAGGGAGATTGAGGCCAAAGCCTTGAATGCAAAGCTGAGGTGCTTTGACTATTTCTGTAGATAATGGTGAGAAAGCAGAGGTTTGGGGAAAGGATCACAGACTTATCTTTATTTAATATTACTGTCGTTGCAAGCTATAGGATGGATTGCAGGAAGATGGCAGGCAAGAAGCAAGGAGGCCAGATAAGCCAAATTCTTAGTACATGTTTATTTATCTGATTAGAATTTGGACTTATCCCAGGAAACGGATGCAAGAATAAGTTCTGGGGTAGAATGTTTTTTATTTACATTCATTAATCCCTTTAAGGGAGCTCTGGTAGCATAGTGCCTAAGGCACTTGACTGCTCACCAGAAGGCTGGTG
>NW_006921974.1:2038485-2039943 GCF_000298275.1 Orycteropus afer afer
TACCAGCCACTCCTCGGAAGGAAGGTTGGGCAATCCTACTTCCGTAGTGATACTGCCTCGGAAACCCAAGGAGGGGTCGCTGTGAGTCGGGGCCGACTCAACGGCAAAACAACAACAACAACAACAACAATCCCTTTAAAGATATTCTTTGAGCAGCTGCTGTGCCAGGTACTGTTCTTAGTATAGGGGATATGAGCAGTGGACTCAAGATAGCCACAGCCTATGTCCTTGTGGAACTGGACATTAGACAGTAACAGTTTGATAAGTGCACAAAAGAGTGCACTGGGCTCATCTCCCAGGACTAACCCAATCCTTATGTTAGAGGGCTTCAGAGACACAAACTCCCTTTTGTGATACATTCTATAACAAAGAATATATAATGTAAAATGGGGACACCTGAGAAATTGCTACTGGGAAAAGGCTTAAGAAAGCATCATGGGGGCAATGGTGGTTCAATGGCACCACCCCATTTCCATGTGGGAGACCTGGGTTCAATTCCCAGCCAATGCACCTCAAGCACAGCCACCACTGCCTGTCAGTGGAGGCCTGCGTGTTCCTATGATGCAGAAGTTTCAGTGGAGCTTCCAGACTAAGATGGACTAGGAAGAAAGACCTGGCAATCTACAGAAAAGCATCCAATGAAAATCCTATGGATCCACAGCCAATTATTGTAATTGGTGTCAATAAGTTGTGTTGTTGTTGTTGTTGTTGTTAGGTGCTGTCGAGTCAGACCTGACTCAAAGCAACCCCACCTTGTACACCTGTAAAAAACTGAATTGGCAAAAGCTGTGAAAGATAATATTAACAACAACGACCAAAAAGAGTAGGTGCTGAGGCTGCTTATGTACAACCAAACTCCTCATGGGATTTGGTTCCTTAGTTTGGAGGCTTAGGGTCATTCTTTCATGACCAGTTAATTGACTTAATAACAGTTTAGTGCTTCTGTTCTACCTGCTAGTTTGTTGCATAGCACCTGGGTTCTTAAAAGTTTGCAAGTGGCCATCCAAGGCACAACAATTGGTTTCTATTCACCTGGAGCAACAAAAGGAGAGTTAGGAATAGGAGGAGGGAATAGAACGTTAACTGCCTCCATGAACAACTGCTTCCTTTGCTATGAGACCAGAAGAACTGGGTGGTGCCTGGCTAGCATTACCGAACACTTCAATCAAAGATTCTATTGAAGAATCCTGAGCAAAAGGGAAAAAAATGCAGAAGAGAATTTCGAATTCTCTTAGAATCCATACTTTCTGGAACCATGGAGGCTGGATGAACCCCTGAGATCATTTTTAAACCTTAAAACAAAAATATCCCCTAAAGAAAAAAAAAAAAAGAAGGTGGGGACCAGATTTGCTGGTCCAATAGAGCCTGGTGGAACCACTGAGACTATGGCCCCTAGCTGCCCTGCAGGTCTGGAATTGAAGCCACACCTGTGGTTTTGAGCTAAACAAAGTACAGGCA
>NW_006921974.1:2040432-2043771 GCF_000298275.1 Orycteropus afer afer
CTCTTTTTTCAGTGTTGCCTAAAATCAGAGGCTTGTGGAATGAAGTCTGACAGAAACCGCATCCTACTCAGGCAAGAAACAGTGAGCTGCTGTTCGAAAAGTGGTGAATATTTTTACATCGGGTAGATACACTCCTTAGAGCAATCAATTGTAGAACAGAAGGGCAGTGTTTGCACATGGAGATAGTTCAGGGGGCAGGAATGCATAGGAAAGAAGGACACAGGGAAGGGGTAACTACAGGGAGGAAGTAGGAAGAAAGCTGTTACATTGTGGGGAATTGCAATCAATGTCATGAAACAAAATGTGTATGTACTGCTGTATGAAAAATGAATTTGCTCTGTAAACTTTCACCCAAATCACAATAAATTTTTTAAAATGATCAGCAAAGACTTTGTTTATCATACTGGAAAACCTAAATGAGTACTGTTAATATAAAAAGGCAAGGTTAAAAAAAAGGAAACCCAAATACTTTATAACCATAACAGAAAAGTAGATGGTATGGTATGATGGGAAAGATTGGAATTAAAGTGTTGAAAACTCCATGCATTGTTTTGGAGAATGCTGTAGTTATTAACTCTAAAGTTATTAAAAATCAAATGTGTATGTTAATAATTTCAATCAATAGTAAAAAGATAGTTTTAAAAATACCTCTAGAAACTAAACACAATCCTAAATAGCAACTGAGTTAGAGAAAATAAGCACGGAAATTATGAAAAAATTAAAATTGAATGACAATAAAATACATTAAAAACATGAGATGCATCTAGAATGGAATAATGAAGGAAATTTGCAGTGTTAAATACTTTTTTAAAATATTCAAGGTTATTCATAAAGCGTTCAATGTGTGAAGCCAGAGAAAAAAGTTAATGTAAGAAGGTAGAGGGAATAAGATAATAAAGAGCAGAATAGAGATGATCAACAAAGCCAAAAGCTGATTCTTTGAAAATATTAATTTAATAGAAATACTTCCAATCAAGACTGACCTATTTAAAAAGAGTGAAAGTATACATAAATAATATTGAGACAATAAGAAATAGTCATAACTACAGACTCAATAGAAATTTAAAGCCACATAGAACACTTTGGAAATATGCTCAAATTAATATGTTTCCACCTCCACAGCACTCTGAGATCTCACTAAAATGATACTGGAGAATTAGAAAGGAACTGGACCCACAAGAACATAAAACTTTCTTAGCTGAACAGAAGAAATACGAAACCTAGGCACATGCTCAGAAGGAAGCAAACAAGCCAGTTTGAGCTGCAGAAACCCAGAAAAATTCAGGAACTGAACCTATCAGCACAAACATTTTATATTATCTGCAATAACTATGAAAGAAAAAGATCTATGATTTTTACCAGCCATAATCACTACTAACACTGCCATGTTTTTCTTTTTCCTTGATTTTTTTTTTTTTAATTGTGATTTGGGTGAAAATTTACAGAGCAAATTAACTTTCCATACAGCAGTTCACATACACTTTGTCTCATGACATTGACTACAACTTACCCCAATGCAACAGCTCCCCTCCCACTTCCTCCCAGTAGTTACCTCTTCCCTGTGTCCATCCCTCCATGCCCTCCTGCCCCCTGAGCTCTCACCCTGTACATAAACAGCCCTTCTTTCTCCCATGATTGTTCTCTCCCAAGAGTGTATCTACTTCAGGTAGATGTTCAACTCATATGCCTGTCTTTTGTTTGGCTGGAAGCCACAGGTGTGGGTTCAATTGGAAGCTAGGGGCTATAATCTCAGTGGTTCCACCAGGCTCTATCAAACCAGCAAACCTGGTCCTCCCCCTTTTTTTTTCCTCCAAATGATTTTGAGTTTTGTTCCACATTGTTCTCCCACTCTATCCAGGATCTCCTATATAGATCCCCTTCCGAGTGCTGACAGTAGTAGCCGAACACTGCCATGGTTTGTTGCCTACATTCTTAATTGAAGGAAATGCTGAATATCAGTTAGTGGCTAGTGAAAATAAAGATGTAATTTTTTTCCCCATCCAAGTCAACAAGTTAAACATGCACAACCTATGACCCAGCAATTCCACTCAACAGAAATGAATACATGAAGAAATGTATACAAGAATGTATATATAGTAGCATTCCTTGTAATAGCCAAAAATTGGAAACAATCTAAATGATCAAAAATAGTAGAATGACATCCAGTTAATAGCTATCCAACAAAGAAGAAAGGCAAAGAAACCAGGATGATGTCTATGTAGCAGGCCTAAAGATCACCAAACCTTAACAGGAGAAGGAAGGTACAGAGCATCAAGACAGATGTTTCCACATTGACCCATGTCACTTTAGTTTTGTATATTTCACTGTACATAAATTATAGTTCAATAACATGCATTAACAAAAAAAGTTTCCAAAAAATAAAAGAAAACTAGTAGGTTACATTTGACCATATGAACTAAGGTTTTACATCTCTGGAGGACTTTGGGAAAAAAATAGTAAGCAGTACAAGGAAATCAATCAAACAAAAATAACCAAAGTAATTAGTAAAAACCAGTTGTCAAGTTGATTCCAACTCGAGGTGATTCTATCTTATGATGTGAGGGTAGAACTGTGCTTCGTAGGGTTTTCAATGGCTGTGATCTTTTGGAAAGTAGATTGCCAGGCTTTCTTCCAGGACACCTCTAGGTGACTTTGAACTGCCAACCTTTTGGTTAGTAGCCTACTGCTTAATCATTTGCACCATCCAGGGACTCCAGGAATAACAAAATGTTGCACAAGAAAATATTATTATATGTCTCAGGCATGAACAACATTTACATAGTCATAATAATGTTAACATTGAATTATGGTTTATTGAAAAATATAGTTAAATAATAAGGATGGAGTAAGGGGAAGCACATAGAAGAATAAGACTTTGCATTGTGAATAAATCCTGTTAGAAGCACTACTTTTATTTACTTGTCTTGACTGTCACTATGAGTCAGAATGAACTCAATGGCAATGGATTTGGTTTTGACTGTCTACGATGGCAGTGGGTACCATGACTTAAGTGATTAATAACAGGTACAATTTGTGAGCTAGCATTATTTTCTGCAATCTCCACATGACTTCATGGAACTCTCCAAAACATGTTTTACAATCTATTGGAGTTAATGCAATCCTTAACACAGACTAGGTAAAGCAGACTCTTAAGTAAAACATTATGACAAGAGTGCTTATATCCTTAGAATGTCAGGAAAGCACAATAAAGAGGATCCCTAGAGCTTATGAACAAAGCATCGTCAGATTTAATCTTACTTGGAAACTTGTCTTCAAGATGATTAGTCAGGTAATAAGGTTTCTTGTTTAGTTCATATCTCCAGCTTTTATTAATAGTAG
>NW_006921974.1:2044441-2045715 GCF_000298275.1 Orycteropus afer afer
GGAAACCCAAGGAGGGGTCGCTATGAGTCAAGTCATATATGATTATCTGAACAATGGTGTAAAGTACTTGAAACAACCAAAAGACAAAGGCTCTTTAATGTCTATAAAGAGGAATCATGACCTATGACATCTTTTAACATTGGAAACTTTTTTTTAATCTTTGAGACACTTCTCTAGTCACAATTAGAAAATTATTCATTTTGGACATTTTCCCCTTTAGCCTTTAATCCATACTGCTTAAAGTTTACCACACTTAAAGAAGAAACATATTTCTGATCTTATTTTTTTTGTATGTTTTGTTTTATTTTAGGTTAAGAGGGGCTTATATGTTCTTTGATGTTTTCCCCCATTTGTGGGCTTATTTTATAGCCCCGGTCTGCACAAACCTGAATTTTTATAAGTTCCATTTTCTCTCTAATTGTCTTCCCTTCTACATCTGTGGAATGTGTTCCTATACTCGTTTCAAATTTGGCATGAAGAATAGCTTCATATTTTTATAATATAACTTAAACATCAACACCAAATTCATTGCCGTTGAGTCAGTTGTGATTCATGGTGACCCTGTGTGTTTCCAAGTAGAACTACCCCACAGGGTTTTCTTGGACATAACCTTCACAGAAGCAGATTGCCAAGCCTTTGTTCCACTGGGTGGGTTCAAACAGCCAACTGATTAAGCACTCGATTAGTAACCAAAAAGCTGGCAGTTCAAACCCACCTAGAGGCATCTCAGAAGAAAGGCCTGGCAATCATCTTCTGAAAGGTCACAGCTTTGAAAACCCTATGAAGCACAGTTCTGCTCCACACATATGAGGACCCCATGAGTCGGAATTGACCCAACAGCAGTTGGTTTTCAGTATAACATAAACAGCATTTTATTAACATTACATCTTCAGAGTTACCAGTATATTTAAGATAACCAAAATTTTTTCTCCGTTTTTTTCTGTTAAACTACTAAACTTGGAGATGTTATTTGGGTTCATGAATCAGCATATTACTTACCAGCTATGTAATTTTGGCTTCGAGCCACCAGCATATCTGTCTTAATTTATGTTGCAGAATAGGGAACTGCAAAATTGGGGAAACAATAGTATGTACACAAGACTGGTGTGTGGACCAAATAAGTTAACACTAATGCCCAGCACAGGACAAAAATAAGTTTTTGTCACTACTGAAGAAGAAAAATAAATAGGAGGTGTGGTAGTTATGTTTCTGTGTCAACTTGGCTGGTCCTGGTTGAGTGGCTGGGCAGCCGGTGGTAGATTTTCCCCATGATG
>NW_006921974.1:2047040-2047642 GCF_000298275.1 Orycteropus afer afer
AACAGACATTTCACCACAGGAGATATTCAGGCAGCCAACAAACACATGATGAAATACTTGTGATCATTAGCCATTAAACCAAAACCACAAATCAAAACAATGATGTATCATCTCACCCCAGCAATAATAGCAAAGTTCAACAAGACAGAAAACAACAAATGGTGGAGAGGGTGGAGAGATACAAACTCTCATACACTGCTGGTGGGACTATAAAATGATACAACCACTGTGGAAAATGGTATGGCACTTCCTTAAGAAGTTGGAAATAGAAATACCATTTGATCCAGCAATTCCACTACTAGGAATATCTCCTAAAGAGGTGAGATCTGGGACACAAATCAATGTATGCATACCCATGTTCATCGCAGTGCTATTTACAATAGCAAAGACACAGAAACAACCTAAGTACCCATCAACAGATGAATGGATAACCAAACTATGGTACATACACACAATGGAATACTATGCAACATTAAAGAATAATGAAGAATCAGTGAATCACCTCATAATGTGGATGAACTTGAAGGACATGCTGAGTGAAATAAGTCAATCACAGAAGGACAAATATTGTATAAGTCCATTGTTATAAAAAGTCAAGGAAA
>NW_006921974.1:2048224-2048933 GCF_000298275.1 Orycteropus afer afer
GACAATGAGAACCTCAGCCTATATGACCCTCAGACCAAAAGAACTAGATGGTACCTGGCTACCAAGGCAACCACTCAGAAAGGAATCAAAATTGGAGATCCTGGATAGAGTGGGAGAAAACATGTGGGGCAAAACTCAAAATCATAAAAACTACTAGGCTTATTGTTCTGATAGAGACTGGTGAAATCCTCAAGACTATGGCCCCAATCAGCCTTCAGGCCTGACCTGAATGTACTCCCAAGGCTTAACTCAGCCAAACAACAGACAGGCCTACAAACCGAACATCTACAGCAGGGAGATGCACTCTGAAGAATAATCAGCCATAAGAGATCAGAAGGGCAGCATACACTGGGAGAAAGGTAGGGAGGTAGGAATGCATAGGCAAGAAGGACACAGGAAAGGGTAACCACAGAGAGGAAGTGGGAGAGGGGCTGTTACCCTGCAGAGAATGTAATCAGTGTTACACAATGTGTATGAACTGTTGAATATAAAACAAATCTGCTTTGTAAAATTTCAGCCAAATCACAATAAAAAGTTTTTTTTATAAAAAAAATCTTTGTCTTGTTTGTGTTACTGTGAAAATCCATAAGTCTCCTTTTGTCTAATTTCATCTCACTCTGGTAGCATAGTGCCTAAGGCATTTGACTGCTAACCAGATGGCTGGAGGTTCAAACCCACAAGCTACTCCTTGGAAAGAAGGTTGGACAAT
>NW_006921974.1:2051998-2053996 GCF_000298275.1 Orycteropus afer afer
AACCGCCAGCCTTCTGGTGAGCAGTCAAGTGCTTTAGGCACTATGCTACCAGAGCTTTAGGACAGAGTAAAACTATCCTATAGGGTTTCCAAGACTGTAAATCTTTACCAAAGCAGACTACCACACTTCTTTCCCACTTAGTCATATTACATCATTTAAATATCAGTATCTTGTGTTCATTA
This sequence comes from Orycteropus afer afer, assembly GCF_000298275.1. Taxonomy (NCBI): domain Eukaryota; kingdom Metazoa; phylum Chordata; class Mammalia; order Tubulidentata; family Orycteropodidae; genus Orycteropus; species Orycteropus afer. The sequence goes on from NW_006921974.1 coordinate 2,052,181, forward strand.
AGTATGTGAATCAGCTATGAATCCTAACCTATATAAGATTCTAAAGCTTCTAGAAGAACATTGAGAATCAGTAATAGAAAACACAAATTGTTCCCCTAATGAGGTAAAACTTGGAGAATACTGGGTATCTCTAAGAAAAACAACAAACTTCAGCACGCAGAGCCTGTATTTTGATCTGAAAAACCCTGAGCTTTTATTAGTGGGTTCAATTTACTTACAAATAGGGACCCTGAGTAATCTATGGCTCCCAACACTCCTGGCCAGAAGCAGATATCAGCTTTGTATGGAGCTCTGGTAGCATAGTGCCTAAGGCACTTGACTGCTCACCAGAAGGCTGGTGGTTCAAACCCACCAACCACTCCCCGGAAGGAAGGTTGGGCAATCCTACTTCCGTAGTGATACTGCCTCGGAAACCCAAGGAGGGGGTCACTATGAGTCGGGGCCGACTCCACGGCAAACAACAACAACAATGCTGGGATTTGGAGTCTACGAAAGAGTCGTTCTCTTCAAAAAGGCGGGATGGCTAATACTGGGAGAAGTAGTGAGGTCTGAGGGAGCCTGGGGGTGCGTACACCCCGCAAGCTGCAAGTAACCACTACCACGTGTAAAACCTTTCTAACAAGGGCAGCCTGGCGCTCTGAAGTGTCGCGAGATCCTGGCGCGGCCCAATCGAACGCCGGGCCGAGCTGGTAACTAAGGGCACTTCTTGGGGGCGGAGCTTTGAGGGAGGTGGGCGGGCTTCGGAGGCGCCTAGAGTAGTGGCGTTTGGGCCCCTTGGCGGCTGTGGGGAATTTAGCCGTGGCCATGAAGGAGGAAAAGGAGCATAGGCCCAAGGAGAAGCGAGTAACCCTGTTAACACCCCCGGGGGCAACAAGCAGCTGCGGCGGGGCTTCGGGAGAAAGCGGCAAGGGGGAAGATAAACAGGATCGCAACAAGGAGAAGAAGGAGGCGCTGAGCAAGGTGCTAGGCCGGCTGTTGGTCTGTGAGAGGGTGGGTCGGGTCTGCCGCCCACACAGGATGGCTGAGAATGGAGCTGCCCCTCTTTCTGTCCCAGTCTCCCCCTCAGTCTCTCCGCCTGAGTGAAAATCACACGACTCTAGCTCATCTACTCGCCTAAAATGGGGGAAGCCTCTCGCGGCCAAGCCCCGGGGTGGGAGTGAGGGAAGGGGAGCTCCCCAAGCAACAAGGGTTTGGGTCAGAGCTGTGAGGTGAATTATCGGGAGCCGGGGCGACGGTGAAGAGAACGGAGAATTAAAAGGTTTGTTAAGGATAATTATTAAGTCATGAAGGGGACCTCGGGAGTGGAAATAGTTTGTGGTAGTATTAATGGAGGCGAGTAGGGGAGATTAGTGGTCTTTGTAGGGGGGATCGGGAGCACCCTATTTTGGGAGTAATAGGTGAATTTTGTTGTACTCAATCGTTAAGAGTTTTGAATTCTTTAAATTCAATGAGGAAGGATTTTGTTTCAGGATGTGTTGGGTGTAGGGAAGAGAGAGTAAGAAATCAAAGAGTTTGTGACACCCACAAAAGACCAAGGTTGGCCTACTGATTTCTTAACCTTAGCTCTGTTGAAAAATGGATGTTAAAAAATGCTGTGCAAACCTAATACACTGCGGGGCTGCAGGTGAAGAGCAGAAACTGAGCTTGTCCTTAATCTGGGTGGTTCTTGTTTGTAAGTTTCTTTTAAAACCTCCTTACTATTTACGTTTGCCTAATGGGGAGCTCTGGTAGCATAGTGCCTAAGGCACTTGACTGCTAACCAGAAGGCTGGCGGTTCAACCCCACCAGCCACTCCTCGGAAGGAAGATGGGGCAAT
>NW_006921974.1:2054181-2064357 GCF_000298275.1 Orycteropus afer afer
TGATTTGTAGTGATTCGATTTTCCTTATTCCTTTCTTAAGGTGGTCATTCGGAGATTACCTCCCACTCTGACCAAGGAGCAACTCCTGGAACATCTTCAGCCTTTGCCGGAGCATGATTATTTTGAGTTTTTTTCTAATGATACTAGGTAAAAGAAAAGGGGTGTGTGTGGGGGGTGGTAAATGAAAAAGATTTCTTCTGTTCTTGCATCCTACTAATATTTTCCATTTGATTTGTGGGTGTATTTAATGGCTGCGTACTTGTAATTCAGCCAGACTCCTGCAAGCATATTTACATAATTGCTTTTCTCTCTGCAGTCTGTATCCTCATATGTATGCCAGAGCATACATCAACTTTAAAAACCAAGAGGACATTATTTTGTTCAGGGATCGCTTTGATGGTTATGTATTCCTTGACAATAAAGGTGAGTCCTTGTAATGAAACTAGAAGGGGAGTTTCTTTGTCATTTGTACGTTTAAGACAATGTGTGTATCACAGTCAATGCCTTCATAGCTTTTCTAAAATCCTAGGTGGTAAAATGTGCAACATTTAAAGAGTTTTTACACGTGTGATAGGCTTGTAGTATTATAAATAGACGTGTAACTTGTCACAGCCCTCTAGTACTTATTAACCAGTTCTTTCTGTGGTTTGATCAACTGGATGAAATTGCCACCATTTTGTCGTGTGACAAATTTTTTGCCCTGGTTTAGATATGTTGTTTTGATTATTAATTTTAGCAGCAATGCTGATAAATGATTCTTTAAACTTATAAGGCAAGTTTTAAATATTTACTTCTCGTTTTGCTTCAAGGACCAACATTTATTTATTTAATTCAAATACTTTAAGCCAATAGTTCCCAGTGGAATCCTGGTTAACATTCTCACTCGGTTGTATGCAATTAAAACAAAGAACTTGGAGATCTCCCCCTTTGCATCCAGGGGGATCCAGTGTAGAAAGAAGAACAATTTCTGCCTTAACGTTCTTTTCCTTTATCACCTGCTACTTACACAAGATTTAGTCAGAGAATGCCCTAGCTGCCACTGGCCACTTTTGGCTGTGCAATCACAGGTGAATGGTGTGTTATTCTCCTTTGTTTTTTAAGCATTTCTTCAAAGTTGATAAAAATTAAATCTTTGCCAGGAAATATACCAGTTAACAGTCAAAGGATTGCCACTGCATATTGGCCAACTTTTATTAATCTTTCCCCCAAAACCAACTACTTCTCCACTCCAAACTTATATTCTGGTAGATAGAAATGATTTCCTAATTGCTTAGCCTGGAAATCTGAGTTGAGTTTAACCTTTTTCTCCTTTTTTTTCATCCCCTACATTTAAACAAATGGTGAATCTTGTCAGCTGCTTCTTTTTTTTTTTTTTTAAGAGCTTGTTTTACATTCAACGTTATGTGTACATTTAGTTCCATTCCCCATTTACCATGTCCAACCCTAGCCCAGTCTCCTCCCCTCCCTACCCTGTAAACCTCCCCTGTGCCCCTCATATTTATGCACTCCTGTTTGTCCTACGTTTCCTCAATTTGGATGTTGGTCCTCTGGTGTCCCGTGGTCTATTGCTCTAATGGATGTATTACCATAGAGTATGTGAATGCGTCATCCTGGGTTGAGTGGTCTACGTGTACATCTTGTTAACTATTGGACTGAGAGTCAGCCCCTGGGGGTGCGTTTTATTCCAGGTGCAAAATGTATTCCAGGGCCATAGTATTGGGGGTCCCAGCAGATTTCATCTGACCAGTAATTCTGGACATTATTGAAGTTTTGGATTTTGTTCCACGTTTTCCCTCCCACTCTATTCAGGATCTCCGGATTTTATCCTTTCCTGAGTGGTTGGCATTGGTAGCTGAGCACCATCTAGTTCTGGTCTCGAGGGCCATCATGTCCTATGGCTGATTGCTTCCAAATGCCCTTTTTTTTTTTTTTGCATTCTTCTTCACTTCTGCTTTTGCCACTAGGAAACCGTTAGCTGCATCTTAGGTGGCCACTTGAAAGCTTTTAAGACCCCAGTCACTACTTACCAATGTAGGATGTGAAACAAGGCTTTTATGTATTTTGTTGTGCCAATTGAGTCTGTTGTCCCCCAGTACTATGGCTCTGAGATGGTAGATCTATTGGATTGCATCTTATTCTTTTTAAATGTCTTGTTCATCTAGACTTCCTAACACTTTCACAGTTTATGTCCTCATCACCTAATGCTTAGATGATCACTACCTCTAAACTTACAGGAATTTCCATTTTTGTGTAATTTATTCCATTATATTGCCATTAAATTAATCTTTTAAAAGTACTAATTTTAAGATAACAGTAATAAGAAAAGTCCAAACTCCTTAGCCTGATATTTAAGATCCTCCATAGTCTATCCCTATGTCTGTTTTCTCTGCCTATCTTTCACAACTTCTCTCTGCTTTGGCCTGGTTTATCTATTCCTTCTCTTCAAGTATATCACAGTTATTAAGTTAATCTGATTCAACATTCGTTAGGATTTCCAAAATCATGTTTTCATCAAATTCATGTTTTCTCTATGACTGCTTTGTGACGCTTTCTGGCCATTTCTAGTTAAATGATTCTGGCTTATGTCTAGATGCCAATGATCTAAAGATAGTATTTTATGCCTGGTATGACATTTTTCTATGGCAGGGATCTGGTGCATTTTTTTAAATAACAGTTTTATTGAGATATAATTTACATACCATAAAATTCACCCTTTAAAGTATGCAGTTCAATGGCTTTTAGTGTATACACTCCAACCTAATTTTAGAACATGTTCATCACCCCAAAAAGAAACCCCATACCCATTAGCTGTCACTCCTCAGTCTCACTACCACCACTACCACCACTCTGGCTCTAGGCAACCAGTAATCTACTTTCTGTCTCATTGGATTTGCCTATCCTGAACATTTCTGATGTATTTTTAAACTGAAAATTACTTTACAATTTATTTCACATATCAAAGTATCACCTTTTAAGAGTTGAATAAATAAATGTTTCCCTTGCTTTATGATTTCATTATGTTTATCAGTGTAGATTTTGGGCTGCTTTGACAGCATGTTGAATATAGTTTTGCCAGTGTTGTATATGCCCATTGGGAGACCCTCTTCAGATAACTGCCTTCAAAGGAGACCCAGAGACTGGTCAGTTGACCCTTCTGTATCTACTTTTGACATTTCATTTGTTATAGTAAGGTTTATGGGTTTTTCTTTCCCTAAACAGGTCAAGAATATCCTGCAATAGTAGAATTTGCACCTTTTCAAAAAGCTGCAAAAAAGAAGACTAAGAAAAGAGATACCAAAGTTGGGACTATTGATGATGGTACCGTATTGCTATAGTTATGTAATGATATTGCTATGGGTTTTTATGTGATTTGAGTGAAAGTTTACAGAGCAAATTCATTTTCCGTACAACAGTTCATACATGACATTGACTGCCATCCCCACTATGTAACAGCTCTCTACCCACTTCTTCCCTGTAGTTACCTCTTCCCTTTGTCCTTCTGTCCTTTGCATTCCTGGCCCCTGAGCTATCTTCCTATACAAATATTGCCCTTCTGATCTCCCATGATTGATTGTTCTAAGGATTATATCTACCTAGTATAAATGTTCACCCTATATGCCTGTGTATTGTTTGGCTGGAAGCCACAGCAAAACAAACTCATTGCTGTCGAGTCAGATCTGACTCATAGCGACCCCTTCTTGGGTTTCCAAGGCAGTATCACTACAGAAGTAGATTACCCAACCTTCCTTCTGAGGAGTGGCTGGTGGGTTTGATTAGCAGTCAAATGCCTTAGCCACTACGCCACCAGAACTCCTGGGAGCCATAGGAGTGAATTCAATTCCAGGCCTAAAATGTCTGCCTTGAGCATTATGCTCTTTTAAGAACTATCTATATGGAATCAAAGTGACAGCAGCAACTCAAAAGATTAGATAGGAAGCTTAGAGGGCACTGAGTTTATGTTAATGGAGAAGGAACAACTCAGAAAGGAGGGTGAGGATGGTTGCATAACTTGAAGACTGTAATCAGTTTCACTGAATTGTACATACAGAAATGGTTGAATTGGTGTATGTTCTGCTATGTATATTCTCAACTACAACAACAAAATTTAAAAGAAGGAAGAAAATCAGATAGCCCTTTGCTTTCCCGAGACATTGAGAAAATGTATTAAATGAAAAACTTATACTGGATGTACACTTTTATTTTACAAAACAAATTCAAAACTCTGATTTTGAAGTCTACCAACTGAAAAATCTTTTATTTGGGAAAAAATTGTGGAAAGTATTTAGTTTTCTATTTTCTCACTCTTATAAAACTTCACACAAGAGAAAAATATTACAGTTTCTGTGCAAATAGAAAGAAAACCTCTTCTTGTTGCTGATGGCAACCAGTAAATGAACAAAACCAAAGAAGGTATATAATATTCATTAGATGACAAATAGAACATATACTATGAAGAAGGGAACAAAGTTTATAAATTCCTGAGAAAAGACTGGGAGTACATGGAGTTTGTCTTATATTTAGAAATTTTTCATATCTTTGATATATACATCCCATGCTGTTTCTGGACATCTTTAAATTTTAGGTGATTAAATGTACTGTTACCCTCGATTGTAACAATAAAAATAGAGTATTTTTTAAAAAATTGTTAAGGATAAGGGACATGTGCTTGAAAGACTTGCTCTTGAAAGTTGACATCAAGAGGACAATAGTTTCTCATAGTTTATTGTTGTCCTTGTCTTAAAATATTCCTATCTGGAATTGCCCAAAGAACTGACCTACAGGGTTTGTGTGGATATGGTTTGGTTTATTTTCAATTTTCCATGAAATAGAATATCACCTTTAGTAAATTAAATATCCTGGATCGTATTTCCTATTTTGTTTAAAGTCTGCTATATTTTCTGTTTCTTTAATTGATCATTTAGATCCAGAGTATAGAAAATTTTTGGAAAGTTATGCAACAGATAATGAGAAAATGACATCTACTCCAGAGACACTGCTAGAGGAAATAGAAGCAAAAAATAGAGAATTAATTGGTAAGTGAGGAAAAAGAATTAAGGAGAATGGCTTTTTCATCAGAATACCTAGATCTGATTCCCACTTTCATCACTTGCTAGCTGTATGACCTTGGGGAAATCACTAACTTCTCAGAGATTCTGTTTTTCCTGATGTAAAATTCAGATGATATTACCTACCTCACAGGATTATGAGGTGAATTGATGAGATGAGAAAAAAATTCTCTGTGAACTATTTGGTGGCACACAAATGTAACATAAGTAAAAACTTTGAAGACTGCTATGGGACCTTTATATATTGATAAGCCTTTGTAGATAGATGGCTTTGTTCTAGTAGTAAGTTAATATTCCTACAAATATTTTGACCTAAAATAGCAAAAAATAAAAATATTTTCTCCAGAATTGAAATCTTGAGAAATTCTAGTTTGAATGTTGTTTCTAGTACTAATAATTTGTCACTACTGTATCAGTACCAGCTCTAAATATGAGCATAGTCTTTGGCCTGGGATTTCTACTTTTAGGAATTTATCCTAAGGAAGTATGTGTTCAAAAATCTAGATACAAGGCTAGGTAGCATTATTCAGAATATTGAAAAGTACACTTAAATAATCATTGTTAATGGCTGTTGTATAAGCCCATCTCTGATAAATTCCTAGAAGTGGAATTATGGGGTCAAGAGGATTAACTGTTTTAGCCCCCTCCTCCTAATTTATCCCCAGAGAAAGTTGAACTAATTTATACTCCCATCAGTAAAACAAAAGATGCCCTTGCACTTAATTCTCACTGACACTGTCACTGGTATGAATTACTCTTAAAAATTGTTTTATTGTCTTAATTTTAATTTCTTCAGTTCTTTAAAAGTATTTTTAGCCTGCAGCGTTGAAATGAAAATACTGTAGAACCTCCACTAATACAGTTGTGAACTTTCTGTTTAAGGGGTGTAGTTTTCCCACCTTGGGTGGGTGGCAGGGAATGTCAGAAAATGGAATCCTTTCTAGGGGTTGATAAGTATTATTAATAATCTGTTTACATTTATGTAGCTAAAAAGACAACCCCACTTTTGAGCTTCCTGAAAAACAAGCAGGTAAACTTTTTGATTTTATAGTTCTCTCAATACATTTTGTTTCATTAGTTCACATTCTGTAAACGTTTTCAGAGCATTGGGGGCCTGTAGGAAAAATAACTGCTTTTCCACCATCATTCCTTAAAGATTTGGCTCATTAGTCTTACTCTCTGGCACTCTGCTTCACTCTGGTTATTGAGCCAGGGATTTACTCTGCAAACTTAGAGAGGCCTTAGCTTATCCCAGAGACATACTCTTGATATTCTGAAAGCCTCTGGTAATATAGCAAGGCAGCATGGGAGACTCCGATACCAGCAGGCCCTGGTCTTCATTCTCTTTCGTGTTCTGAATAGTGTGGGGTCGGGTTAAAATGGTAGAAAGTAGGAAGGAAAGATGATCTAGCTTAGTGGGTACCCACCATGCCTTTGGGATTAGTTAAGTTTTTGGTGATGAATGTTTTATTTGAAGACTGTATTGATGTTTCTTTCTAGAGAATGAGAGAAGAAAAGAGAGAAGAAAGGAGGAGGCGAGAAATAGAAAGAAAAAGACAAAGAGAAGAAGAGAGGAGGAAATGGAAAGAAGAAGAGAAACGAAAAAGGAAAGATATAGAAAAACTAAAGAAGATAGACAGAGTTCCAGAAAGGGACAAATTAAAGGATGAACCAAAGATTAAGGTATGAAAATAAATTAAGCAGACTGCATGTTTCTGAAAATTGCATGTATCTACTTCTTTAAATATGCATGCATCTTGTGTTGTTGTAGAGTTTTTTTGTTTCTATGTTTTTGAGGGGGGAGGGAAGTGAACCAATAAAAAAAAACTTTTCCAACAATACTAAGTAGTATTTTTTAAATTTAAGATCATTTAAAAGGATTAAGTAGTTAACATGATTTTGATCAGTTCTTCAGTGCAGATCTGTGTTATTTTATCATGGAAAATGTTCAATTTTTGGATTACTGTTCTCTCAATTCATAGTAAATAAGGGCTTAGGGCTGGCTGGCATTAATTATGGGTTTTATTCAGCTTTTCCTTCATATTTGATACATGAAGTTGCCTCATCTGTTTGTTTTCCACTGTCTTCAGGTACACAGGTTTCTGTTACAAGCTGTGAATCAGAAAAATGTAAGGACCGAGTACATGATACTGAGCACCTAGTATCATGTCACACACACAGGTCTTAGTTAATAAGTCCTTTTGGTGGTGGTGGTAGTGTTACCTGTAGAAAATCCCCTTCAAACTGACTTGGGTCTTCTAAAAAGCTGAGCTATTTACACACCTGCTTCAAAAGGAAGCCTAGGTGACTTCCTCATGCTCTGTTGTGTACCCAGAAGCTTCAATGATATACTGCCAGAGGACAACTGTGCTTAAATAGCTCTTTCTCATCTTCTTACATGCCTCTCATAACTGACTGCCTGATGGGAATACTACAGATAAATATCCTGCATTACATGCGTGTCTTCCCCTCTCACATGATTCCCATGTTATCTTTCATCTAGCTGGGAATCTGTGAGCAGCAGATTCTGATTTATGTATTGCATTTAGGAGATGAAAACTTGTAGAAAGGTCCCAACCTCTCTGTTTCCCTGCTGGGAGCATGGCTTGGACAACTGTTGCTCCAGCAAACTTCCTGGGGGAATTGATTCCCTAGTCCTTTGAGAAAGGTCAGAGAAAATCTCTCAGTGGTGGTGGCAGGATCTCCCTGTTTTACCTCCTGAAAATTCAGCAGTTCTGTGACTAGGGTTTCCTGAGTCTCTATGGGGTTCATTATTGGTAAGAAGGGGCTTGAGGGGGGGGAGTAGTTCCCATCTTAATTCCTTCCAGCAGTCTTTGTCTGCCATGCCACTAGTGACTTGACTTGCTATCCCTAATTATTACCAAGGCAGAAGGTAGAGCCAGCCATGCTAGAGAAATTCATTAGTGTTCTTATTAGAGAAATGAACATCTTGCTTTCTGACAAAGATGTTCATTAGAGAAATAAGAACACTTCCAATGAAACCTGCACATGGTATCCTCACTTTGATACACTGATGCTTTCTTAGTGTTCAGTTGGGACTCACCATTTGCAATGGCTGTCTGTGTGCTTAACGCTTGCCTTATATGGTGCTTTGCTTTTTGCTTGGTGACTTGTGTATTGCCTTCACTCTGAGATTTGAAATTCTTCTGTTTTGCCTAAAATCTCTCTGAATATCCAACACTTGGGGGTATTTTAGAGAGATTTTTAGCAATTGTCAGAGAAAGGAGCTGTCTTGTTAGCATTTTGGACTTTATAAACCACTTATGTGTATGTATGTGTGTGTGATATATATGTATATGTATATGTATATATATATATATATATATATATATATATACACTGAGCAAAGAGTTCCTACTCAGTAAATATGGAACTTCACCATTCTGTTGTATAAGGCATTTGGATTTTAAAGTCAAATGCCAAATAATTCTTGCTGTTCACCTCTGATGGTAATGATTGTTCAATCATATAAGCAAAGTATAATATTCTCAGGCTCAAGGCAAAAATATTTCTGCAATGGATCTCTCCTTTAGTGACCAAGGTATTTGTCACTCCAAGTACTAAATAAAAACGGTCCAACATGAATTACCTGCCTAGCATTTAAAATTTGTGGTATATTTTCACATTGTTTCATCACCATGCTGATTTGCTGCAGAATATATACTTGGAAGGGTGCATTGGTTCACTTAAAGGTTGACCTACTTAAACCCTAAGGCATCTCGATCCTATTGCTACAGTGATTAAGCCACTCCATTTGCGTGGATAACACTTTCATATTAATATGTAACATCTTTTTAATACATTACTACTCTTATGCACTAATTGTTCACCTGAAAGTTTAAAAGCACTTGCAGATACAGGGAGCCTTCTATAGTCAAAATTTTAAATATTTACTATATTGTTTTCTTTGATTGAAAAAGTAGCAGTGCCCTACCCTTCAAAGTAAAAATTACTTAATCTCTTTAAAGCTACTCAAGAAGCCAGAAAAAGGAGATGAAAAAGAATTGGACAAAAGAGAAAAGCCCAAGAAATTAGACAAAGAGAATCTGAATGATGAAAGAGCAAGTGGGCAAAGTTGTACATTGACCAAACGTTCTGACATTGAACTTAAAGATGAAAAGCCAAAGAGGTTAGTAGTAGAGAGCTCTTTAGTACGTTTGAATTAGAAGTGTTTCAAGATGCTGGTTTTGCTGCTGTGTCCTAGACCTGTACCTGAACTAAGATAAACTATTTTATCAGGTTGCAATGAGTCAATTGACTTGATGGCAATGCTTTTTTTTGTTGTTGTTATTGTTGTTGTTTGTTTTTATTTTATTAGGAGCAGGTGGTTGTGAGGAGGAAAGGAAGGTGTCAAATATTCTAGTATCTTAATCTGGGTGAATGATACTAATTTTTTGTTGTTTTTTAAAAACATCAGTAGTTTTTATTCCCTGTGAAAGTACAACCCCATTGCCGTGGCCAAGTTGGGACCACAGTGTTCCTGCATTTGTAGATCCTTGAGGGTTCATTCTCACTTTTGTTTTTCATGCAGACTTGAAGATGAAAGTGGCAGAGACTACAGGGAGAGGGAAAGGGATTATGACCGAGATCAAGAACGCATACTTCGGGAGAGAGAGAGACTGAAGCGGCAAGAAGAAGAACGCCGCAGGCAGAAGGAGCGCTATGAGAAAGAGAAGGCTTTTAAAAGAAAGGAGGAAGAAATGAAAAAAGAGAAAGAAGCACTTAGGGATAAAGGAAAGAAGAATGAAAGTACAGAATCAATAGGCAACTCAGAAAAAACTGAAAAAAAAGATGAAGTAGTTAAGAGAGATCGCATAAGAAACAAGGTGTGCTGCTTTTCGTTAAACTTGTTTATTTTCATTAAGACTCTTCTCTTTTCCTGCAGATGTAAAGGAAAGAGCTAGCTTGTTTATTGTAGAATTTTAGAATAGAAACTTTTAACTGTCTGAAACCCTTTTTTGTCTTTTCAGTCTTGATCGAGTTCTTTTTTTTTTTTTTAATTTGGAAATTTCAAATAGACAAAAGTAGGGAGTATAGAGAATATTATGATGAACCCCCACATACCCATCATTAAGCTTCAACAATTGTC
>NW_006921974.1:2065412-2069780 GCF_000298275.1 Orycteropus afer afer
CTGCTTATGCACAGGGAGACAGCTCAGGGGGCAGGAGTGTATGGAGGGATGGACACTGGGAAGAGGTAACTGTGGGAAGGAAGTGGGAGGAGAGCTGTTGCACTGTGGTAAACTGTGGTCAGTGACATGAGACAAAGTATATGTGAACTGCTGTATAGAAAGTGAATTTGCTCTGTTAAATCTTCACCCAAATCACAATTGAAAAAAACAAAAAAAGATTGATAGCCTTGGAAACCCAATGAGGGTTGCTGTGAGTCAGAGCTGACTCGATGGTAGTGGATTTTTTTTTTAATTTGAGTAGCATTTCACACCAAAAAAATTAACAGTAATTCCTTAATAGCATATCTACTCAGTGTTCAGAATTTCCCAATTGTCTCATGAGTGTCTTTTTTATAAAATGATTTAAACAAGGCTCATAAATTGTTTTTGTTTGAAATGTCTTTTAAGTCTCTTTTAATCTAAACAATTCCCCCTTCCTTCTTTTATTTTCAAACCATCTATTTTTTGCAGAAAGTTTGTTCTGTAGAACTTCTTCCATTCTGGTTTGGCTAATCGTGTCCCTTTGTTGTTATTTAACATGTTCCTCTGTCTTCTAACTGGTAGTTATCTCTAGAGCAGGCGGCAGGAAACTTTTTCTGCAAAATATGAGATGGTAAATATTTTAGATTTTGTGAGCTATATAATCTCTGTCATGGCTAGTGAACTCTGCACAAAAAGCACCCATAGATAATACTGCAATAAATGAGTATGGCTGTGTGCCAATCAAACTTTATTTACAAAAACAGGTGGCCCCTTATCCAGAGGCTTGAATATATTCAGATTTAATTTTTAAAAAAAATTTATTGTAATTTGGGTGAAATTTTACAAAGCAGGTTCATTTTACATTCAACAGTTCGTGGACATTTTGTTTTGTGACATTGATTACATTCCCCACAGTGTAACAGCTCTTCTTTTGCTTCCTCCCTGTGGTTACCCTATCCTCTGTATCCTTCTTGCCTCCCTACCTTTCTCCCTGTGCAAATGCTGCCTTTTCTGATCTCCCTTGGTTGATTGTTCTAAGGAGTACATCTCCTTGGTACTGAGGGATGAAGGGTCATGATGTCTGTTACTTATTCTCAAATGGTTCTGTAATAATAGTAATGTGTATGTGTGCGTGTGTGTGTTAGAGAAAAGGCAAGTGTGGCAAAATGTCAGCAATTAAAGGGTGGATAGGTATTCATAGGAGCTCTAGGTAGCATAGTGGCTAAGGCACTTGACTGCTAACCAGAAGGCTGGCGGTTCAAACCCACCAGCCACTCCTCGGAAGGAAGATGGGGCAATCTACTTCCATAGTGATACTGCCTCGGAAACCCAAGGAGGGGTTGCTATGACGACTCGATGGCACATAACAACAACAACAACATAGGTATTCATTGTATAATTTTTGTGACATTTCTATAAAATTTTTCATGATAAAACATTGAAAAAAAATTGATCAGTGGGTTCAAATACTGTAACCTGTCCATCTATTAAGGCACTCTGGTGGTGTAGTGGGGTAAGGCATTTGGCTGCTAACCAGGATGTCAGTGGTTCAAACCCACCAGCTGCTTTGTGTGAGGAAGATAAGGCAATCTACTTCCATAAAGATTTACAGCCTTGGAAACCCAGTAGGGTCACTATGAGTCTGCATCAACTTGATAGCAGTAGGTTTGGTATTTGGTTTGGTCCACCTATTATAAACATGTTTATTAACCTTTCTCCTAATGATTTTGCCTAGATTCATTATTTCATTGGGGGTTGCAAAATGATGACATAAGAATTCTGCCTTTGTTAGGTGATGTTCTTCTTAAAAAAGAAAAGAAAGAAAGAAAGAATTATCCCTCATCATTTATTTGATTAGCCTGAAATACAGTTTGTACAAGAAATGCAAGATAAACACTTGATTCTTTCCCTTTAAATTACCAGTGTTCAGAGTAATGAGTTGATGTCCCCACAATTTATCGTGAGTTTTGTAATTTTTTTTTATTTGTTTGTTTAGTTCTTAAGAACTCAGAGATTTAGAAATATTGGATGTATTCCAATTTGTTAAAGTTATTGTTGTTCAAATTGTCCCATCTATGCACAGTGGGAGCCCCATCACCGAATTTTAAATTACTATACAGAATTCTCATCTATTTTAGTATTTCATCTTTTGAAATTAATGAAATGTTTTTCTGGAATTATTTGATTAAAAATAATGCTTTAAGGCTAACTTTCATAAATCAGAGAGAAAGGGATTAAGGAAGGCTCATGTGGTTTTTTGTTGAATTCTAAAAACAGCCTATACAGTTAAGTTTGCCAGAATCATTGTCATAAACCAAATATTACTTGAATTGAGTGGTACATGATTGAGTTATTGAAGTTTATTTATGAATCTGGGGTCTAAAATACCACCTAGAGAATCTCAAATTGGGTGTCCCATTGTCATATCTGAATATAAATCATGTTTTTGTGACCAGTTACTTGGGGTCTGAACTCATAACTTCAGGAAGTCTTCACTTAAGAGTTTTCGTTCTTTGTTGTTGTTTTCACTCCTAACATTTTTTTGTACATAGCGGTGCATTTTAAAGTCAGTTTACTGATTGGAATAAGTGATGGCCATGGTTTCTAAGTTTTAAAAAAATTCATTCTGATTCAGTTTATCTTGAGATGGTTAAGAAAAGTAGACAATAGATTTCTCAAAAATTTAAGAATATCAAATTTTTTCTTTGGGCATAAGGGAAAAGAAACAGGCCATTGAAAGCAAATTAATCATTAATACTTAGTGTAACGTACCATGCCCCCAAATTTTTGGCCTTGGGTGAATCGTTTTTGGTATATATTAATACAAATACAGTATTCTGAAAATCCTATGTAAAAGCTTGGTATCAGTGTTGTACCATTAACACATTTATTTTACTTTAGGACCGTCCAGCGATGCAGCTTTACCAACCAGGAGCTCGAAGCCGAAATCGCCTCTGTCCCGCTGATGACAGCACCAAGTCTGCAGATCCAACAGTAGAAAAAAAGCAGGAAAGTGCTATTAGCCATAGAAAAGAAGGGGGAGAGGAGTGATAAATCCTAACGGCCTTAGGTGTCCTGACTGTCTAGGCAGCCAAAGAGCACAAATTAAGCAATCCGGAAGTGCCTTCAGGGCAAAGGAATAGAGAGGAAGGGGGTCGCTGTGCTGGTGGGGTACATTAAAGAGGAGTATGTTTTGCGTCAGAGCAGGAGTCAGATTGCAGGTTCAGAATTTGAAGTACGATTTCATTGTTTATGCTGTTTCTACAAATTCAAAGTCTCAGAAAAGGTGAAGGTGACATGCATTGCACTTTGCAGGCTAGAAATGTCAAGTAATGTTAAGTATGTATGACACGAGAGCAAATGAGACCTGGATCAAAAGGTTCTGTTAATCCTGAATTGAATTTTCTTAATTTGAGTGGAGCAGAGTCAGTTTGAAGTCTTGTTCAGATTTAGTTATGTTGTATTGTTGGTAATAAATGTTGAATTTGTGTAGTATAGAAGCGAACAAGCATGTAATTGTAGTACAAGTATAGTGATGGAGATAACAAAAATTTGCTAATGCTTAAAATTAAATAATTGTGTTTTGTCTATATTCTGTGTCCTAAAATGTTAGAATTAGTTGGAGTGCTTTGATTGTTTATGTGGGCTTAGCATAAAGAACATTTTTAAACATCTCAATTTTTCTTTAGCATTTTTTAACATTAATAAGTAAAATCTAGCCCTTGTTTGATTCTTGACAATCCAGTCTTTGTTTTATCTTAGGTGTCATGATCCGAGTGAATACCCTCTCCAAGAAGGAAATGTCACCAATATTTGTTCCTGCTAAATAGCAACTTTTCTTTTGTTTTGTATTGGTGTCAATAAATACCAATGGCACTGAAATATGAAGTAAAGTGTGTTTATTAACTTTACTAAATATCTATTAGTTTGAGAAATATAATGTTTCCCTTCGCTTGCATTATGCCTTTATTTGTCTACCAAAGAGAGAATCTACAAAAAGGATGTGGAGGTCCCATCTGACTTCTAACTTCACAAGGGGGAAGGAAGATCCAGAACAACAGCAACAGCCCAAGGTTAGTTCCTGTGAGGCAAAGGTCAGACATGCCACCAACCTTTTTACCAATTCTGACACCAGCTCTCCCTCCCATGGTACTCTCTGCTCCTTTGCTGGGTTCAGTAATTGATAATTTGTTGTGATGGCCACACACAACTCACAGACAATACTTAAGATTGTGGGGTTTACCCTTTGCATATACAGTACTGAGTTGTCAGTGAAAGCAAACATGGGTATAGGGATGGATAGATGGGTGAACAAGCTAAACAATTAGGTATGTCTAAATGGAGAGT
>NW_006921974.1:2070790-2071598 GCF_000298275.1 Orycteropus afer afer
GGTGTTTATAAGAGAAGCAACAAGTTACAATTCAGGATCAGAAGCAAGTCAGGATACAGTTCTTCAGTCAGGACAGCTTCTTCTTAGCGCATGCTTCTCTTTGGCCCTTGGCCTCTGTCCTACTCAGGCCAGTGTTACAAAGCTTTTTTAGCTCTGCTAATAGGTATACCCCATTCTGCCAGCAAGTCTATTGCCCAGAGGCACTAAGTTTTTTTACTTCATGGGCTGGAAAGCCCACTGTTCTATCTGGTCCCTGTCTCATGGTTCTTTTGCCACTATCTCTCTGCCAAGGAAGTCCAGCACAGGGATCTTGGGTCCAATGACTCGCTCACTCCTGGTTTCTTTCTTGATGTTAGTAATATCCCCCTTTTCTACCTCTGGGATGGCTCATTTTAAGCCTAATACAATGACAACATTTACCAATCCTCACATTAGGATTCCATACACCTTATTTGCACAGTCCCACCCTCACAAGGGCATCATGTGTCTCATTTACATTATTAACAAGCTATCTGTGGAGAGAGAACCCAAGCACACCCAAAGCAGCAGCAGGGCGGGAGAGTGGGAGAAAGGGGAGTAAAAGGCCCAGGAACCAGGACAGAGAAGCAGTCAGCCGCAGGGATCCAGGTGAGGAGAAGGAACCTAGGCAACCACAAAGCAGCAGGGCGGGAGAGTGGGAGAAAAGGGATTAAAAGACCTGGGAACTGGGACAGAGGAGGACACAGCCACAGGGACCCGGGTAAGTATGGTAGGAGAGGTTTCCAACAGGGAGACAAACTTGTCTGTCAGTTTGCCCTGCCGTGGTGAT
>NW_006921974.1:2072703-2073931 GCF_000298275.1 Orycteropus afer afer
CTGGAGAAGGATGTCATGCTTGGTAGGGTGGAGGGTCGACGAAAGAGGGGAAGGCCTTCAACGATATGGATTGACATGGTGGCTGCGATGATGGGCTCAAGTATAGCAGGGATTATGGAGCTGGCGCGGGATCAGGCAGTGTTTCGTTGTGCTGTGCATGGGGTCGCTATGAGTTGGAAATGACTCAATGGCACCTAACAACAACAAAACAACATCTGTGAAGGTTAAGGTTGTGTGTCAACTTGGCTGGGCAGCTGGATGTAGTTATTCCCCATGATGAGACTGGCAATCAACTCCACGGTGGAATATACTGTGAGCAGCTGAGTAGCTGCCTTAGGGATGTGGTCTGCATCCAGTATATAAGAAGATGCTTTGAGAAAGGTCTTAAGCTTTTTGGCACATCTGGATCCTGCATTTGGCTGAGTCTTCATCTCAGTGGCCTGTGATGTTTTCTGCCAATCTTGAGACTATTTCTGGACTTGAGCTAGTGGCATGCTGTGTTGCTTGATAATTTTGGGACTGTGACATTTTACTTGTCAACCTTGGGTTTTTCAGCCTCAGTAGCCAACAGCTACTTGAGTTAAGAGATGCCTCCAGTTTCAGTGGGCTGGGAGCCAGAGGCAGAGCTGAAGCCCAAGGTTGAGGGGCTTTCACCCAGCCCCTAGGACTGGCATGTTGAATTCAGATTCTAGCCCCCCAGACTGTAAGAAAATGATATATCCCTGTTTGTTAAATCCATCCACTTGTGGTATTCTCTGTTAGTGTGGCACTAGAGAAACAAAATACTATCTAATCCCTTTGGTGGGCCACAAGCACCTCACATTTACATAGTCCCACCCAGTCACCTGGTAGGAGTCACAGACCATGGCTAGAAGGCCCATACTAAGTAATTCATTGCACCATAGGATCAAATCATAGTTGGTTTATTTTGGTCCATAAGAACCAAAATGTTTGGAGACCATCTTGAGCTGCTGTTTAATTTTCATTTTACTAGCTTCTAATGTGGCATCAGTTTGCCTTTACTTAATAAGTCACAGTTTTATGTTTTCCTTGGCTTCTCAAAACCAGTATCCTAAGAGGCAGGTAGAAGGGCCATTAAAGATGAAGGAAAGAGTTGTTGTTGTTGTTAAGTGCTGTCGAGTCATTTCTGACTCATAGCGACCCCATGCACAGCAGAACGAAACACTGCCCGATCCCGTGCCAGCCCCACAATCCCTGCTATACTTGA
>NW_006921974.1:2090402-2094573 GCF_000298275.1 Orycteropus afer afer
AAAAAAAAAAAAAAGACCTCAGTGTTTCCAGTTGTGCTCTGAAAGAAAGCCTTATTTCTTCTAGTAACAGGCTGATATTGCGGAAAACCAAACCCAGAGTCTTATTGTAAGGGTGGCTGAATTACAATGCCAATTAAATTACCAACCCAGAATGGTGTCTGAAGTTAAAGTGAGGGTATTGATTGGGAAAAAATGTGATCCTGGAACTTGGAATGGTGATATATGAGCAGATAGCCAGGAAGATCAGGATATGGAGCCTGTAAATTCTGTTGAATCCCTCCCATCTGAAGGGATTACTATAAAACCATTATCCCCTCCACCTCACTTTGATGGGATTAGCCCAGCTGTTCCTGCTGGGTCATTGCCTGAGGCAGAGGCCTTGGAAGACATTGCTGAATGTTCTCAGGAACTGCCCTAACCACCCATTGTTGCTGCTAGACCTATAACTAAAGTTAAGTCCAAGTGAGCCCCCAAAGGTGAAATACAAAGTGTAACTAAGGAGGTGGTATGCTACACCCGAAAAGACCTACTTGATTTTGCTCGCATGTACACACAGAAACCTGGAGAATATGTATGGGAATGGCTACTGAGGGTATGGGATAATGGTGCAAGGAATGTAATATTGGATCAGTCTGAATTTATTGATTTAGACCCACTAAGTATGGATTAGGAGCTCTGGTAGCATAGTGCCTAAGGCAGTTGACTGCTAACCAGAAGACTGGCAGTTCAAACCCACCAGCCACTCTCAAAAGGAAGGTTGGGCAATCTACTTCCATAGTGATACTGCCTCGGCAACCCAAGGGGGGGGTCACTATGAGTCGGATCCGACTCGATGGCACACAAGTACAACAACAAGAAGGATGGATTAGGAGTTCTGGTAGCATAGTGCCTAAGGCACTTGACTGCTAATCAGAAGGCTGGTGGTTCAAACCCACCAGCCACTCCTCGGAAGGAAGGTTGGGCAATCTACTTCCATAGTGATACTGCCTCGGAAACCCAAGGAGAGGTCGCTATGAGTCCAGTCTGACTCGACGGCACATAACAAGAAGAAGTACTGATTCCTCATTCAGTGTTTAAGCTCGAGAGGTTAGGAAAGGATCTAATAGTTTATTTGGTTGGCTTACTGAAGCATGGATTATGTGGTGACCTACCTTAAATCAAGTTGAAGTACCAGACCTGCCTTGGTATAACGTATAAGAAGGTATCCAGAGGTTTAGGGAAATTGTCCTGTTAGAATGGATTTATGACATTAGACCCCCTAGAGCCAGAAATGGAGAATCCAGAAGACATGCCTTTCACCAGTACAATGAGGAATAAATTTGTGAAGGGAGCTCCAGCATCCTTGGACACTGCTGTGATTGCTATTTTATGTAAACTGGATTTGACAGTAGGAACTGCCCTAATTGAACTAAGACACTTAACTATGACTCCTACTACCCCGTGGTAGTAGGAGCCAAGTGGCAGCAGTTAATTGACAAAGGCAAGGTGGGCATGGTTACCATAATGGACAGCAGAGTCGGAACAGTAATCAAAATAATCTGACTCGTATGGAATTATGGTATTGGCTACTTACGCATGGTGTTCCTAGTAGTGAAATACATGGCAACCTACTAAGTATTTACTTGATCTGTATAGACAATAGAATTCTAGGTCATGTGAACAGCAGCCTAGACTGCATCGCCAGAATACAGAGTCACGGCCTCTCAATCAATTCCCAGGCTTGAGTCAGTTTACAGACCCAAAACCCCTTGAATGAAGGGGAGGCCAGGTCCCTTTGAGGAAGGACCCCACTACATTGCCAGAAATTTATAATGTCAATCTTTCTCCCAGGCTTCCCCAAAGAGACCTGAGGCCTTTTACGAGAATGACTGCCAAAGCATCATTGTGGCCCACCAGTCAGAGTGGGGGCATATGGAGGTCAAGTTATTGATGGAGTCTTAGCTAAGTTGCGTCAAGACAAGAAATTAATAGAGCACAATGTGAAGGATGGTAGTGGCCTGGGATGGTATGCAAGCCTCCTGCCCATAGGCTGCCAGGTGCTGCTAGAGAAAATCCCCAAACCAGATGAGCTGGTGAGACTACAGGAAGGCCCTTCCTCCTGCTAACCATTTTTTTTAAACTCCACCTTGAATTGACTCAACAGTACCAGTATCTTTAGTTCATCTCTTGCTGTCTTTCTTGAGATCTGGGGTAAGGGGGACTACTACCTCATAAAGCATAACTTCATGTTCTTATGAAAATAAACTATATTGAAAACAATGTGAAAGCAAGTAAGTTAATTCCATTTTTGCCTACTTCAGACACGGGCTTGATTTCTTTTACCCTTTTGAAATAAGGATTGACACAGACACTAGATATCTGAACATTCATTGAGCACCTCCTACTGTGTGCTGGCACTGAGAATATGGTAGTGAGCAAAACATGATCCCTGCCCTCATGGAGCTTTCCAGTCATAGATTAGCTGCTCTGGGGAAAAGAAGTGATGCTAAGGGCAGTAGGCAGGAAAAATTCAGGAAGTGCAGGGGGGTGGGGGTAGGTATGTCCAGGGCAGTAAAAAAGGGATAGTTCAGGCACTCATGAGGCTTTAAACCAAAAACCAAATCAAATTCCAACTCATAGCAACCCTATAGGACAGAACAGAATTGCCTCATAGGATTTCCAAGGCTGTATATCTTTATGGAAACAGACTGTTGCGTTTTTCACCCATGGAGCAGCTGGTGGGTTTGAACTGGTGATCTTTCAGTTAGTAGCCAAGTGCTTTAATCACTGGGCCACCAGGGTGCATCTGTGAGGCTTTAATGCCTTCAAAATAGAAACCAGGACCACTTCCCCTAGCATGCATATAAACGGCAGTCCTGAAGCAGTAATTTAACTCTGATTACAAAATAAAGATCTAACTTTCTTTGGTACTCACAGACATCTTTAAACTAATTCCATAGGGAAAAGGTTAATTAAAGGAGTGTTATGGCCTTTTGCTGGTACACAAAGCTCTGGATGCTGTGCGTTTTTATGGGGGCTCCCTGGAACTTTCTTGACTGTCTCTGAGGCTGCCCTTTACACCACAGAATATCACTTATGTCAGTATTAGAGAAGATAGTAGCAAAGATAGGCTTTGTTATTGTTGTTAGGTGCTGTTGAGTTAACTCTGACTTATAGTGACCCTGTGTACAACAGAATGAAACACTGCCTGGTCATGCGCCAGCCTCACAATCCTTGCTATGCTTGAGCCCATCGTTGAAACCACTGTCAATCGATCTCGATGAGGGTCTTCCCCTTTTTTATTGACCCTCCACTTTACCAAGCATGATATCCTTCTCCAGGGACTCGTCCCTTTTGACAACATGACCAAAGTAGGTGAGACAAAGTCTGGCCATTCTAGCTTTCAAAGAGCATTCTGGCTGCACTTCTTCCAGGACAGATTTGTTCATTCTGGAAATCCATAGCACTTTCAATATTCTTTGCTAACACCACAACTCAAAAGTATCAACTCTTCTTTGGTCTTCCTTATTCATTGTCCAGGTTTCACATGTATATGAGGCAATTGAAAATACCATGGCTTGGGTTGTTGTTGTTGTTGTTATGTGCCCTCGAGTCGGACCCGACTCATAGTGACCCCTCCTTGGGTTTCCGAGATGATATCACTACGGAAGTAGATTGCCCAACCTTCCTTCCGAGGAGTGGCTTGGGTTAGGCGTACCTTAGTCTTCAAATAGACATCTTCGCTCTTCATCACTTTAAAGAGGACTTTTGCAGCAGATTTGCCCAGTGCAATACGTCATCTGATTTCTTGACTGCTGTGTCCGTTGGTGTTGATTGTGCATTCAACTAATATAAAATCTTTGACAACTTCAATCTTTTCTCTATTTATTGTGATGTTGCTTATTGGTCCAGTTGTAAAGATTTTCGTTTTCCTTATGTTGAAGTATAATCCATACTGTAGATTGTAGTCTTTAGTTTTCATCAGTAAATGCTTCAAGTCATCTTCACTTTCAGCAAGCAAGGTTGTGTCATCTTCATATCACAGGTTGTTAATAACTCTTCCTCCAATCCTGATGCCATGTTCTTCTTCATATAGTCCAGCTTCTCAGATTATTTGCTCAGCATGCAGATTGAATAAGATGGCAGAAGGATACAACCCTGACACACCCCCTTCCTGATTTTAAACCATGCA
>NW_006921974.1:2094913-2095498 GCF_000298275.1 Orycteropus afer afer
GAAGATGGCACAGGCCCAGGAAGTGTTTCATTCTGTTGTACATAAGGTTGCTATGAGTTGGAACCAACTTGATGGCACCTAACAACTACATGGAAACATGGGTAAATGTATAATAAATTGTATATTAATTATAATACATGATATCATAGCCCTGGCTACTCCCCTGATCTCATATCTAACTGCCAGCCAGACCTCTGCATCCACATGACCCACAAGCATCTCGTGTTCTGTCTTAAGCTGAGTTCTGTAGAGAAGCAAAACCAGTGAAACTTAGTGAGAATGAGAGATTTATCTCAAGGAAATGGTTCACACAGTTGTAGAGGCCGGCAAGTCCCAAGTCGGTGTGTCAGACATCAAGCTGAAGGCTTCTGACTCACATAGCTTCAGGGAAGAACGTACCCCAAGATCAGCAGGCAATGTAACAGGCCGCTGGCTGCAAAGGCTGACAAATCCAAGATCAGTAGGTAAGATGGCAGGTTACTGGCTCACAAGCTGCAAAGAAAACAATCCCCAAATTGGCAGGCAATGTAGCAGGTGACTTATTCGAGTCCAAAGAACCAGAGCGCAGATGATGATGAGCCAGAT
>NW_006921974.1:2096118-2098971 GCF_000298275.1 Orycteropus afer afer
ATTGACGTGATTACATTATATTAGATCTCATGGAGGGTGACTACATCATAATTGCCAAACCACTAAGAATCATGGCCCAGCCAAGTTGACACACAACCTTAACCATCACAGGTCCCAAACTGAACTACTCAAGTTCCTCCCACCCTTATCCCTCCTGTATTACAGAGGATATTAACCAACTATCCACTCAAGCACTGAGGGCCCTATTTGATGCCATACTCACCTCCTCAGCCAATCAGTCATATTGTTTGTTCAATATATCTCCCTCCTCACATTGCCTAGTTCATTCATTCATTTATTCATTCACTTAAGTATTTTTTGAGCACATGCCATGTGCCATTCATATTCTAGGCTTTGGAATGACATCACCAGTGAACAAAACTGACAAAAATTCATAGAGCTTAACATTCAAGTAAGGAGCTCTTGTGGCCTAGTGCCTAAGGCATTTGACTGCTAACCATAAGGTTGGTGGTTCAAACCCACCAGTCACTCCAGAAGGAAGACTAGGCAATCTACTTCCATAAAGATTTACCACCTTGGAAACCCAATGGGGGTCACTATGAGTTGAAATCAACTCAATGGTAGTGAGTTTGTTTTTTTTTTTAACATTCAAGTGGAGAGAGGAAAAGCAGATAAGAAAAATATCTATTGTTAGAAAATGAATGCTTAGGAGAAAAAATAAGGGAAGGAAGATATGATGTTCATGAGTGGGGGCTGAAAGGAGGTGAGCTTTGAAGACTTGAGAAGGAAATGAGGGTACTAGCCCTGTGGATATATGGGGAAAGAGCCTTTTAGAGGAAATGGTATGTGGAAAGGCCCTGGGGTAGAAGTGTCCCTGGCCTCCTTTAGTAATGGCAAAGAAGCCATTGTGGCTGGAGTAGAGTGGTTCTTTAGTGCTGCTACAAGAAACACCATAAATGGGTAGCTTGAACAAACAGGAATTTATTCTCTTACAGTTTAGAAAGCTAGAAGTCCAAATTCAGAGTGCCGACAGTAGGGGCTGGGTGAAGGCCGTTCAACTTTGGGCTTCAGCTCTGCCTCTTTTCCAGTCCCACTGGAGCTAGAGGCATCTCCTAACTCGGGCAGCTACTAGCTACTGAGGCTGACAAACTCAAGGTCAGCAGGTAAAATGGCACAATCCCAAGATTGGCAGGCCACTGGTTCGAGTCCAGGAACTGGACAAAGACTTGGCCGAATGCAGGATCTAAATGTGCCAAAAGCTAAAAGACCTTTCTCAAAGCTTCTCCTTATATAGTGGAAGCAGGCCACACCCCAAAGGCAACTACTTAGCTGCTCACAGCAGATTCCACCATGGAGGTGATTATAAGCTCATCATGGGGAATAACTACATCTAGCTGCCCAGCCACTCAGAACCGTGGCCCAGCCAAGTTGACACAAGGGAAGAGTAGTAGAAGGGTATGGAATGAAGTCATTGAGCTAACACCCACATCACAATAATGATCATTAAAAGAGAATGTTAAAAAAAAGTGCATAGAGGTTTTGTTTGGTTTTAATAGGGAGAAGAAAAAATATGAAAATGGGGAACATTAAGTATCCAAGACACATATCATTAATTCCTGTTCATTTTGCCAAAGTGGGCTACAAGGTCCGTCTGAGTTTCCCAGCAGCAAAGGAAAAAGTTCTGCCCCTCCTGTCTCAGCTTAATAGCCTTTATTGGCAACCTCTTGCCTGGACTAACAGGAGCCCTGGTGATGTAGTACCTAAGGTATTTGAAACCCACCAGTTACTCCTCGGAAGCTCTGGTAGCATCGTGTGTAAGGTGCTTAACTCCTAAGGAGAAAGTTGGCGGTTTGAACCTAGCAGCCCCTCCTCAAAAGGAAGAGCAGGCAATCTACTCTCCTAGAGATTATACTGCCTGGGGAACCCCAGGAGGGGTTGCTGTGCTGACTCCACAGCAGTCGCTCTTGGAGGTTGTGTTTTATTATTATTTGTTGCCTAGATTACAAAGCTCAGGCCCCGCAGACCTTTACTGTTTCTTTCAACACGACTGTCCCGTCTAGCCCCTTCCAACTCTCTTTACAAAAGCTCAGCTGGTTCCCGCCAACCTAACTCAGCAGGAGCGACCCATAGGCCTCGCTCCTCCTCGCTCTTCCTTTCCAGCGCACGGCCGACGTCATTGCTTTGTGCTTCCTTAGAGTTAGTCCCGCCTCCTTGGTACTAGCTGTGCATCCGAATGGGCTTCCACCACATTTGCAATGATTACGGCTGTTTGCCTTACCCACTAAACAGGGTGCCCCTATCAAACTGACAAGCCTCCGGGGGAATTCATTTGTGGAAGTCGAATCAAAGTGAATTCAGTTATGCACAGGACGAACACTTTGTCATTGCCCCACTGTAGCATAACCTGGCGAGAGCACCAGGAGGCGGTTGCTGATGGTGAAGTCACTTCCCAAGTCCCGCCTCTGCTACGCCTTCTACTACGTATTTCCGACCATTTCCCCTTCTCTGCCTTTCTCCGCCATCGTTCCGGGTGCGGCAGCGTGCCTTCCTCACTATGGTAAGTCCATCTGCCACCATCGGCTTCGGGGTAGCTTCCTGAGACCTAAGGCTGCCACGGGCCCTACAAAGTAGCGCAGGGCGTCGAGATGTGTGGTTTTTTTTTTTAGGCTTTCTGAAGAGAAAGTCGAATTTGGCCACCACTACAATCTCTTCCCACTCCACCACCGCCGAGACTGGTAGGCATCCCCACCTCCCGGGGTTGTCTGAGTGGAAATCAGGCCTTGATCTCTGAGCAAACTGTGATTCTAGAGTAAGGGAGAGAGGTCGGGGGTCACCCTATGAATTGTGGACTGACTGCAGGCTGTTCACGGACTGTGGCACGTGCCAGGCGTC
>NW_006921974.1:2099311-2104461 GCF_000298275.1 Orycteropus afer afer
TTCATAACAAAAGGCAAAAGATGAAATGGGAAGTTGGAAAAGTCATCTTTGAAAAAGTGACATTTTAAATAGACTCCAAAAATTAAGTTGGGATTAATACCAGAATAGTGAATGGGGCAAAACAGATGCACTAAATGTCCCCCCCCAAAAAAAAAACCCAACTCACTGCCATCAAGTCGGATCTGACTCATAGCAACCCCTCCATGGGTTTCCAAGGCGGTATCATTACAGAAGTAGCTTGCCCAATCTTCCGAGGAGTGGCTGGTGGGTTTGAACCTCCAGCCTTCTGATTAGCAGTCAGATGCCTGTGCATCTGTGCCGCCAGAGCTCCTAAATGTCAGGCACTGCATATGTAAGTGATTTTGGCTATCCTTGCAATAATAACTTGAAAATAGATAACCCCCATTTCACAAAGTAGGGCACTGGGACTTGTTGATTTGGAAGTGACAGATTGTTCTGGTTGACTCAAAGCCATGCTCTTTCCAGGAAACCAGTCTCCCCAGCACTAGCTGTCCCCTATATGGTGTTCTGAGTCTTGGTGACAGCAGGCCACTCATCAATACTCTGATTTGGAACAGGTTGCTCACCTCTTTGATTCTACTTATCTTTTATTTGGTTGATGGAGATTAGGGTACCTGCCTCCAAGAACAAAGGGCACAGTGTGTGTGTCACTTGGAGAACATTTTTTTTTTGGTATCTGTTAAGCACTCAAAGGTTTGTTGATTTGAGAGGATTCCTGAGTTGGAATCATGTAGACAAGACTCTCTGTGAAATTTCTAATTTGATTGTATTCCCTTCCTAGTCTTCTCATAAGACTTTCAGAATCAAGAGATTCCTGGCCAAGAAACAAAAACAGAACCGGCCCATTCCACAATGGATTCGAATGAAGACTGGTAATAAAATCAGGTAAGGTTACATATGAGCCAATTCATTCTTATACCACCATTCTGAAATTCCTTTTTTTAAACTGTTTCTGCACAGCATCCAGAGCATAAGGCTGTCTGTCGATTATCTCAGGGTAATCGTTTTGAGTTCTTGCAGCCTCCAGGGCTACAGAAAGTCTGGATTCCTGTGAGTGTTTGAAATTCTGTTCTGCATTTCCCCTTTTCGATCAGGATTCTTCTGTAGAATATTTGATCAGATGTTTAGTAATGGTAGCCAGACACCATCCAGTTCTGGTCTCATGGCACAGGAGACAGTTGTTCATGGAAGACCCAGTTAGTCATTGAAGTGGACCTTCCTGAAAACTGGAAGATTGCTGTCTACTGCAGAAGTAGCTGAAAGTAATTTTTGGAAGAAAGACATTATGAGAACCTCCAAGGTCATCTAGACCAACTTCAAGTAAAGCTAGGTCTAAAACTTCTCCATGCCCTTCAGCCCACTGCTATTTGGACCTGGTGGGTTTCAGGGAAGGAAAATAAGCATCAAAAATCAGTAAGATGTGCCCAAGGTGACAGCCTCATTTGTTGAGTATCGTCAGGTTTCCTGGTAATTGTGCCAGAAGACCAAAATGGGGGTGGGGGGAGGATGCAAGAAGAAAGCATTACTCAGATTGTTCTCTTCAAAGCACTTCATTAAGCTGACATTGTATAGGAGATGTTTCACTGTTAGATGCAACTAGATTAGAAACCACGGTCTTCCCCCTCACGATACTGAGAAAAGAGAATGAGTCACTAGGCAAACTGGTTTGTTGGGCAATTCCACCCTTCTACAAGTTTGAGTTCTGTTGAGAACATCACAGCTGTCCCTAGTAAAGCATGCCCCCATCCCCCTTTTAACATCTGCATGAACATCAGTTTCTCCATCAGTGAGGAGGGGATCTGCCTTACCGGTGAGGAATGAAAGAAATGTATATAAAACTCAGTGGCTTGCTCAATAGAGGTTACCTTGCTTTGTGGTCTCTTAGAGCTGGGAGAAGGTATTTGGGATTATGTGTTTCTTGGTCCAGAAAATTGACACCACAAAATGATTCTTCTGTTGTTTCAGCTGTTCCTCCAGCTTTTAAAATGTCTTGAAAGCAGGTTGCAATTACAGTGCTTCAGTTTGTGGAAGTACTGACATTATCCTGCTGAAAGAAAAGCTGTGTTGATCATCTTTGGTTTTACCTTGATGAGGGTAAAATCATGACAGATTAACATGCACAATTCTGAGATCACTTTAGCCCTGCAAATCACTACTGCTCTGGGATTGGAATGAATGGGGGTATTAGTCTATATAAGAGTTACAGGAGCTTTTATGTGTATGTGACCTGTTGTGACTTTGCCATAGTTCAAAAAGAAGAGGGGTTTAAAATACATGAGTCTGAGTCTACCCCGGGTCTGCTGAATCACAAGTTGAATGTACGCTTGGGAAGGGCAGAACTTTTTTTTCTCCCCCCGTCCTTGGGTCATTTTGAGAGGTGAGAAATTGGCTCAACTAGTTTATTAACACATCAAACAAGTCAATTTTTACTCTCCAGAAAGAGCTTCAATTTGTTCAAGATAAGGAAAAAGAGGGACCCTTCAGATCATTTTGTGGTACCTAAAAGGCGAAGTTTGGTGAATAAGAACAGCTAAATTGAAGTCAGACTGTCTTTGTAACTTGAGTGTTCCTTTTGTGTAGGTATAACTCCAAGAGGAGACATTGGAGAAGAACCAAGCTGGGTCTATAAGGAGTTGCATGTGCGAATGCACACACACATACCAACCCAGGTTCCCTAGCATTCTACCCTGTCAAGTTTGAGATTTTACCATGATCAATTGAACATGTATTGGGACAACTTCTGGATTCTTCCTTTCTTTTTATGCTTCCGCATCAAGGGATTGGGTGATTAATAAATACATGACACCTTTGGTTTGGACTGCTATTGTATTCTGGTTTGTGAAGTACTTAGTTTACTTCCCTGACCTCACCAGATGATACAGTAGTGGTCCAGTAAAGTTTCCTTGCAATGACAGAAATGTCCTCAGTCTGGCTACTTGAAATATGACTGGTATGGCTAGGAAATGGAATTTTAATATTTTATTTAGTTGTGCCCCAGGCAGTTAAGTGCTCAGAACTATTAGCTAAAAGGTCCAGAAGTACCTTGGAAGATAGGCCTGGTGATCTGCTTTCTAAAGGTCACAGCCTTGAAAACCCTATGGAGTACAGTTCTGCTCAGATATATGAGATTGCCATTGAGTTGGAATCAGTAACAACATGTAGCTAGTGACTACTGTATTGGACCAAACCAAAAAACCAAACTCATTGCCATCGAGTTGATTCCAACTCATAGTGACCCCCTTTGGGCTTCTGAGGTGGTAAATCTTTACAGAAGTAGATTGCCCAGTCTTCTTTCTGCAGGGTGGCTAGTGGGTTTGAACTGCCACCCTTCTGGTTAGCAGTCAAATGCCTTAGACACTATGCCACCAGAGCTCCTTTTGTATGGACGGCATACCTAAAATCTTCACTGAACATAAGCATTTTGGTTGACAGTCTGATTAAATGGTTCTATTATGGAAGACATGTATCTGAGGGTGGCACATTTCTTATTATAAGAGCAGGGGTAAAATATTTACTACTTAGCCCTTTACAGAAAACAATTTTCTAATATCTGATTTAAATACTTGGATTCAGCAGAGATCACATTTGCTTAAAAGATTAGGTTGTTAGCACTGTAGCACACTACATTACACTGTAGGCAGTGTAATGATGTTGCCTGCTTTACGGAACAGCTGAACCTGAAGAGTTAAGTGCTGGGAGATGCATTCAGCACATGTATTGAGCATGTTTTATGTGCCAGGCACTGTTGTTGGTACTTGAGATTGGGATTAGTTGATAGACAAATTATATATCATGTTAGAAAATGTTAAGTGCTAGTAATAATAGGCCCATACACAAACCATAGCAAGCATCTGTGGAAAGGGTGTTGTTAAGTGCCGTTGTGTCGGACCCAACACATAGCGACCCCTCCTTGGGTTCTGAGGCAGTAATACTACGGAAGTAGATTGCCCCATCTTCCTTCTGAGGAGTGGCTGGTAGGTTTGAACCCCAGCCTTCTAGTTAGCATGCAAGTGCCTTAGGCACTACACCACCAGAGCTCCTATGGAAAGGGTAGAAGGGGACAAAGTTCCTTACTTGATCTTTGGAATTAGGACTGAAAACTAGTGAGGGGAAGGGGTCAGATAAGGAGGTAACTGCCTACCAAGCTCATAAGATCCCTGTGCTGGACATAGCTGAGAAAACAAATGGCAAGGAATGCTGGGTACTGTGTGTTAGGTGCTGTCAGGTGGGCTCCAACTCATAGCAACCTGGTGTACAACAGAATGAAACACCGCCTGGTTGTGCACCAACCTCACAAATCTTGCTATGCCTGAGCCCATTATTGCAGCCACTGTATCAGTCCATCTTGTTGAGGGTCCTCCCCTTTTTCGCTGACCCTCCACTTAACCATTCATGATTTCCTCCAGGGAATGGTCCCTTCTGACACCATGACCAAAGTAGGTGAGACGAAGTCTGGGTACTCTTGGCTTCCAAGGAGCATCCCAGCTGCACTTTATCCGGGACAGGTTAGTTCTTTTAGCAGTCCATGGTACTTTGAGTATTCTCCAACACCACAACTCAAAAGTCTCAACTCTTTGTTCTTCCTTACTGTCCAGCTTTCACATGCATATGAGGCTATTGAGAATTCCATGGCTTGGGTTAGGCTATAGGATGGAACACTGCCATCCTCAATCATTGCTATGCTT
Source organism: Orycteropus afer afer (assembly GCF_000298275.1). Lineage (NCBI taxonomy): Eukaryota > Metazoa > Chordata > Mammalia > Tubulidentata > Orycteropodidae > Orycteropus > Orycteropus afer. Next base: position 2,104,018 of record NW_006921974.1, read on the forward strand.
GCGCCCATTGTTGCAGGTACTGTATCAGTCAGTCTCCTTGAGGGTCTTCCTTTTTGCTGACCCTTTACCAAGCATGATGTCCTCCAGGGACTTGTCCCTCCTGATAACATGTCCAAAGTACATGAGATGAAGTCTTTCCATCCTTGCTTCTAAGGAGCATTCTGACTACTTCGAAGATTTGTTCATTCTCTGGCAGTCCATGGTACATTAAATATTCTTGACCAACTTCTTAATCCAAGGCATCAGTTCTTTGGTGCTGTGTGTAGTGGGTAGCAAATGCTGGGGGGTTGTACAGCAAAGGGCTCCTTGCCCTACATCTCTAATTGGAGGCTCAGATAAATGCAAGCCTTAAGGGGGGGACCACAGGAGCTCTGGTAGCAAAGTGGCTAAAGCACTTGACTGCTAACCAGAAGGCTGGCGGTTCAAACCCACCAGCCACTCCTC
>NW_006921974.1:2105243-2107173 GCF_000298275.1 Orycteropus afer afer
TAGTGCCTAAGGCACTTGACTGCTAACCAGAAGGCTGGCAGTTCAAACCCACCAGCCACTCCTCGGAAGGAAGATGGGGCAATCTATTTCCATAGTGATACTGTCTCGGAAACCCAAGGAGGGGTCGCTGTGAGTTGGGTCCAGCTCCACGGCACATAACAACAAACACAACAACAAGAGTTGAGAGAAAGGGGAAGTGACTTGGATACCAGGGTTGGTTGGCCCTGTGTAAGTAGTTTCTTTTGAGCTTGGTGTCTGGGATGTGGATTCTGGTTCCAGTGGCCTCTCACTAGCTTATATGGTTCCTCACCGGTGAAGTGAGTTGGACTAGGTTGTTGCTTCCTGGACAGAAGAAAGGGAGCTTGTGAAATTGAAGATTTCAAAAAGTTACTGAAATAAAGCATAAGATGCTTACTTTTTTTTCCCCTTTATTTTTAATTGTGGCAAATATATAGTAAAACATTTACTATTTCAGTAATTTTTCCCATGTATAATTCAGTGACACTAATCACATTCACCATGTTATTCAACTACCACCCTCTCCATTTACAGTTTTCTATCACCCTCAACCTCAGTGTCCCCTAAGCATTGAGTCCCCCTTTTCTTCCTCTTGCCTTCCCCTGGTAACCACTAATAACCTGAGTTCTGTATGTTGTTGTTAGTTGCCATTGATTCAGTTCCAACTCACAGCGACCCTGTATACAACAGAATGAAACAGTGCACCTTCCTCACAATCATTGCTGTGCGTGAGCCCATTGTTGCAGGCACTGTGTCAGTCCATCTCCTTAAGGATCGTCCTCCTTTTTGCTGAACCTCTAGTAAGCAGGATGTCCTTCTCCAGGGACTGATCCTTCCTAATAACGTCCAAAGTACGTGAGAAGTCTCATCGTCCTTGCTTCTAGGGAGCTTTCTGGCTGTACCTCTTCCGAGACAGATTTGTTTATTCTTCTGGCACTTCATGATATATTCAATATTTGTTGCCAACACATCAAGCACATTCAAACACATCGGTTCTTCAGTTTTTCTTATTTATTGTCCAGCATTTGCGTGCATTTGTAAAGAAATTGAAAATACCATCACTTGGGTCAGGTGCACCTTAGTACGTCTGTATATACTTGTCTGTTCTAGATATTTCATATAAAACCACCAAACCAAACCTATTGCCATCAAGTCGATTCAGAATCCTAGCAACCCTGTAGGACAGAGTAGAACTGCCTCACAGGGTTTTCCAAATCTATAAATCTTTTTTTTTTTTTTAAATGATCACACATTTATTAATACCTACATCTAGAAATTTGTACAGATGAATATGTATACATGTACAATCTCTTCGTTATCCATAAATTTAAAGAGCCAATGTGTTAGACTGGTGGGACAAGCTGTGGTTGCTCTTTTTATATGTTTAAAGTTAATACAAGTTAAACGACTGGCCTGGATTACAGAGGTATCAGGATGGTATCAGAAAGGATGCAGGATCTAGATATATGCTCAGGGTATTTCTTGCAGCCAGCTGCTCCTATAGGTCTGGATATCAGAGGTAGACAAACCTTTGTCCTCTGCTTTCCCCTTCCAAGGCAATCAGGGTAAGTGCAAGGGAAAGACTGGGGATGGATCTGGAAGTAGGGGGACCAACTGTCTTGGTCTACCCAGGATATAATGGTTTCCTAGAACATGAAATTTTCATTGCTAGAACTAGGAAAATCCCAGGCAAACTGGCAAGTCTGTAAATCTTTACAGAAGCAGACTGCCTCACCTTTCTCCTGTGGAGTGGCTGGTGGGTTCAAATTGCTGCCCTTTTGCTGAGCAGCCAAATACCTTAACTACCATGCCACCAGAATGCCTCAGGTATTAGAAGATTCATGTAAGAGTGATCATATTTTATGTGTCACTTGTGTTGTTAGGTGTGGTCGAGTCACCTCCAACTCATCTC
>NW_006921974.1:2113763-2119884 GCF_000298275.1 Orycteropus afer afer
CTGGAGGGAGGCAGCATGTCCTGCCTTGCAGGAATAGGCCTTAGGCTATTGATGGTGATTCTGTCTTCCTCTTGTGGAGTTAGAAGGTCAGAAGATGTGGCCTCCTTGCCCCTTTGGCAATAAGCCTGTGCTTGATTCAGGACAGATAGCTGTCATCGAACATGGTGGCCTCATGTACAACAGAACAGAATATTGCCCTGTCCTGCATCATCCTCGTGATTGTGGGCATGTTTGAGTCCAGTGTTGTGGTTACTGTACCAATCCATCTTACTGAGGATCTCCCTTGCCCTCACTGACCATCTACTTCAAACATGATGTCCTCCAGCAATTGATACCTTCTGGTGGAGCATTCAAAGTAAATGAATCAACAATATTCTCTTCTCTGGTGCTCCACAGGGTTTTCATTGGCTAATTTTGGAAGTAAATCACCAGGACTTTCTTCCAAGATGCTTGCTTTTGAAAGACAGGAAGTCCCCTCTGGTGATACTGCTTATCCCTCTGTGTTAGACTGGGTTCTCTAGAGAAACAAAACCAGGAAAGCTTATATATATAGAGAAAGAGAAATTTATCTTAGGAAAATGGCTCACACACTTATAGAAGCTGGCAAGTTCCAAGTTCTTGGATCAAACATCAAGCTGGAGGCTTTTCCTGACTCACGCAGCTGCAGGGGCTGAGGAGCTCAAGGTTGTCAGGCAGTGTACTGGCTGTTGATACCAACGAATGATGAATCCAAGATCTCCAGGCCGAATGGTGGACTGTTCGCTCACAGACAGTTGTAGGAAGAATCCTGATGCACAGAAGAGTGTCTCTTTTCCCAGGATGTCCATATACTGGAAACAGGCCACACCCCTAGGGAAACTCCCTTTCAATGGATTGGCTGCTCAAAACATATACAACTGATTTCATCATTGGAACAACTCACATCACAATTGCTTAAACCACACAGAATTGTGGTCCAGACAAGTTGACACACAGCTCCAACTATCACACCCTCAGTGACCTAATGAGAGGCAGGCAGCAGCAGTGCATTGGTGAAGAGTTAGTTTGGGGTCTAGAGTGTGACCAGCTTGGATTCAAATCCTCATGACCATTCACCAGCTGTGAACCTCAGCATCCCCATCTGCAACATGGGGCCAAGAGGACCTCCCTCATAGGGTTGTGAGGATGCATGTAATAATACCCCAAAGCACTTGGTTCATTATTTGACTGTAGGAATAAGAAGAGGAGTGGGGAGGTAGCGGAATTAAAGATGTGGTGTCCAGCTCACATATGCTATATGCTGGATAAAGCTAGAATAAAGCCCATAAACTGAAAATAGCAGAAAGTGGGGGAAGTCATGATGGAAGACAGCACAGGAGAAGTCAGCCAGAGCTGGCACAGAGTTGCTGTTCCATGGTGACTGCTAGATGAGTGATATTCAGGTTCCCTTCCAATTCAGGATTCACATTTGGAGGGGTTGGGGACAGTGGTGGTTCAGTGGTGGAATTTTCACCTTCCGTGCAAGAGACTTGGGTTCAATTCCTGCTAGTATACCTCATGTACAGTCACCACCCACCACCCTGTTGGTGGAGGCGTCCATGTTTCTATGATGCTGAGAAGGATTCACTGGAGCTTTTAGACTAAGATGGCCGAGGAAGAAGGACCTGGTGATCTACTTCCAAAAAACAGACCCTATGGATCACAACGGACTGATCCACAAGCCATCATGGGGATGGTGCAGGACCGGGTAGTGTTTCATTGTGCAAGGGATTGCCATGAGTCAGCTGCCAGCTCGACAGCAGCTAACAGCAGTTTGGAGGGAAGGAGGAATCCCTCAATGCCATTAAAAGGAGGCAGGTGACATAAGAGTTAAAATCCTGAGCCTTGCAGTCAGGCATAGGGTTGAATCCTAGCTCCATCACCGAAGCAGCAGTGGAAACTCAGTCTCTTGGGAGACATCCAGAATCATATCCAACAACGCTAACACTGGTAGTGGATCAGTTCTATCAGATATTCTCCAATTTTAAAGATGAGACAAAGGTTAAGCAACTAATTTCTGCCAATAACAACTAACAGGGGTTTTTCTCTTTTTTTGAGTGCTCGTAGGATGCCAGAGGAATCTGTAAGTGGTGCAAATGGTTCATGCACGAGGCTGCTAACCAAAATGTTGGAGGTTCAAGTCCACCCAGAGGTTCCTTGAAGAAAGTTCTGGTGATCCACTTCCAAAAGATGCATCATAGCAAACTCTATAGAGCACAGCTTTACTTTGACACACATGAGGGGGCCATGAGTTGTAATCCACTGGATGCCAGATAGCTGCTGTTAGTAGGAATGGGAATGAGAACCAGACTGAACAGAGAGTAGGTATTAGCAGGGTGGAATACTAACCATCACACCTCCGTGATGGTGTTACATTCAGGTGTGTTCATCCAACACACACAAGACCCTGCCTGTGCAAAGCATTGATAGGTATTTGGGGAGCCAGAGGTTAGTATGACCTTCAACGATGTCGTAGTCAAGATAGTGTGCACGTGTTATGTGCCTGAGCCCACTGTATGGGTGTATCTCTGGGGATGGAGGGAGGGAAGGTGGCGAACCTGCATTCAAGAAAATGAAATTACCACTAAGTAAATGGACTGGCACAGTCATCCTCAACCGGGATGATTTTGCCCCCCAGGGGACATTTGACAATGTCTGGAGACATTCTGATTGTCACAACTGGGGAGGATTCTACTAGTACCTAGTGAGTAGAGGCCAGAGTGCTGCTAAACATCCTACAAAGCACACACACACACACAAACCAAATCCACCACCACCAAGTGGATTCCAACTCATAGCACCCCCCACTGGGTTTCCAAGGCTGTAAATCTTTACAGAAGTAGAAAGCCTCATTCTCCTCCTGCAGAGAACCTGGTGGGCTTGAACCACTGACCTGGTTAGCAGCCAGATGTCTTACCCACTTAGTCACCAGAGCTCCAACAAATCACACGACAGCCCCCCTCCCAAAGTCAGTAGTACCAAGATTGAGATACTGGTCTAGCAGCAAGGCAGGCAGCCATAGTGAGCTTTCGAGACACAAATCTGCTGAACATCACCCTCCCACACTTCCTCCACTTCCTCTGATCTTGGGATAAAATATGGTCCAAAGGAGCACGATGTGGCTCCTATCCCAGCTCCTGTTCAGCTGGATCCGGCCACACTAGTCTCTCTGTCCCTCGAACCAAGCTTCATCTTGCTTTACAGCCTGCTCACATGCAGTTCCCCAACCTCTTCATCTAGTTAATTCTCATGCATCCTTCAGGTCTTCATTTACTTTTCACCTCCACAGGGACGCCTTCCTTGACTGCCCTCCTCCAATCTAGCTAGGTCTTTCTGTTTGACCAGGTGCTGCCGAGTCCAGTCCCATTCATGGTGACTGCGTGTGTGTCAGAGTAGAACCATCTCCCTAGGCTTTTCAGTGGCTGATTATCCCAAGAGAAATCACCAGGCCTTTGTTTTGAGCCACCTCTGGGTAGATGCAAACCTCCAAACTTTTGGTTAGCAACCGAGTACATTAACCATGCTACCCAGGAAATCACCCTGTAGGTAGGTTTCCTTCAACACTCACTTGTAAAGTTATATGTGAAGTTAGTTAATTGATGCCTGCCTCCCTCATTAGACTGTGAGCTCTGAGAGGATATAGACAGGTCCTGTCCACTGCTATTTCTTCTCACTTAACACAGTGTCTGACACAAAGGAGGTGTTTAATAAATAAATCTGTTGAATGAGTGAGTCAGTGAGTGAATGAATGAATAGAGGAGATGGACGTGTGAGTAAGCAGTAATGGCGCTAAATGTATGCCTTACCTGTATATATGAAGAGTGAAGGAGCAGTGACTTTCTTGCCCAGGAGAGTCAGGGAAGGCCTCACTCAGGTTCACAAGCAGGGAGACAAGGGTGGGTGTGTGCGTCTGTATGTATGCACAGGGAGTGGGTAGCTGGAATGTAAGACACTGTGGGAGGGATCTGGAGAACCAGGTAGGGTGGATCATGAAAGCTCAGGTATCCAGAAGTTGAGAATGCCCTGTTTTCTGGGGCTTCGGATTGGGGAGCTGTCTTGGTTCTCTGTTGTTGTTGTTGTTATGTGCCGTCGAGTCGGCCCCGACTCATAGCGACCCCTCCTTGGGTTTCCGAGGCAGTATCACTACGGAAGTAGGATTGCCCAACCTTCCTTCCGAGGAGTGGCTGGGGGGTTTGAACCGCCAGCCTTCTGGTTAGCAGTCAAGTGCTTTTAGCCACTATGCTACCAGAGCTCCTTCTTGGTTCTCTAGTGCTGCTATAACACACATACCACAAGTGGATGGCTTCACAAACAGGAATTTATTCTCTTACTGTTTAGGAGGCTCGAAGTCCAAATTCAGAGTGCCAGCTCTAGGGGCTGGGAAAAGGCCTCTCACCCTTGGGCTTCAGCACTGCCTCTTACTGCAGGTCCACTGGAGCTGGAGGTGTCTCCTATCTCAGACAGCTGCTGGCTGCTAAGGGTGACAAAGCCAAGGTCAGCACGTAAAATGGCACAGTCCCAAGATCAGCAGGCAACATGCCAGGCCACTAGTTCAAGTCCAGGAACAATCCCAGTCAGTAGGCAACACTGCAGGCCACAGGTTACAAAGACTCAGCCAAATGCAGGATCCAAATGTGCCAAAAGCTAGAGACCTTTCTCCCTTTATACTGGAAGCAGGCCACATCCCAAAGGCAGCTCCCTTTCCACTGATTAACATCTCACAGCAGATTCCACCATGGAGGTGATTACAATCTCATCACAGGGAACAAGCACATCCAGCTGCCCAGCCACTCAGAACCAAAGTTCAATGAAGTTGACACACCCTGAACTGCCACAGGAGCCATCCATTGGGCCCACCCTCTGTAGGAGCACCTGGTCCTCACTGGCAGACATGCACTCGAAGCATGATCACTGAACAGGCCACTACAAAGCTGATGATGGGGACTGTGGCAGGAGCAGGGGGCCAGGGGCTTGGCTCCCAGCCCTGACCCTAAAGGAGACTGCGTTCTCTTGCCGAATTTGAATAATTTAGATTCCAGCAGAGCTGATGATACAAATGTTTCAGAGATGTTTCATAAAGACCAAGATACTTCATAAAGACCAAGATACGTATCATAGTAGCAATGAGGGAAACCAGAGAAAAACACACCTAGAAAGAAACAGCCACAGTCAACGCCAGACCAGAGTCACTTTCTAGAGGAAGCAAAGAAAAAGAAAGTTTAAAAGTTATTTGCCCTCCCCCACAAAAAACAAAACACCTCACACTACGAATATTGGAATTACAGGCAATTTTTGAGAAATTCAATTGAAATACACAGAACAAGGTACTTATCTTAAGTAATCAGTCCTTGCGTTTTCACAGGGTGAATCCACTTGTGTCCCTACCACCTAGAAAATGAGCAGCATCCTAGGAGTCCCTCTCCCCGGCCCCCTTCCAGCAACTCATCCCCAAATGTATTGTCCTGACTTCTAACAAAATAGAAGAGTTTTGCATTTTAGACAGCCATGTAGTTTGAATTTTACATAAATTGAATAATAGATTCCACCCTTTAGTGTCTCCTCTTGCTCACCATCACCGTCATGTGAGACTGCTCGATGTCACATGCGGTTACAGATTGTTTTCATTGTTGTGTAGTGTTCCAGCACATGAATACACCACAGTTTATTTTCCTTTTATCCTGTTGATAGCTAATTGAGCAGTTTTCAGTTGGGGGCCTTTATGAAGAGTGCTGCTCTGAACATTGTGTGTGTGTGTGTGTGTGTGTAGTGCCCTCCAGCACTATGTCAGGCAATATTCTTTTGTGCTCCATAGGGTTTTCACTGGCTAATCTTTGGAATAGACAGCCAGGCCTTTCCTCCTAAACTCTGAACATTTTTGTACAAATCTCTTGTTGAATGTATGCATGCATTTCTTTATAGGTGATTTAATTTTCTTTTTTTATACTTCTCAGGTTGTATGTTGTTGTTGTTGTTGTTATGTGCCATCGAGTTGGACCCGAATCATAGGGACCCCTCCTTGGGTTTCCAAGGCAGTATCACTACAGAGGTAGATTGCCCCATCTTCCTTCTGAGGAGTGGCTGGTGGGTTTGAACCGCCAGCCTT
>NW_006921974.1:2120655-2122116 GCF_000298275.1 Orycteropus afer afer
TGTTAAAGCCAACCACTTGTAATATTTCTGTTATTGCTGCATTAGAGAACTAAGACAGAGGAGAATTTAATATAAGGCTTCAGGGGTTTCTTGTGGAACTCAAGAGCAGGGAGTAACCAGGCTGCCAGAGGAACCAGACCCAGGACCTTAAAAGCCACTGAGAAGTCAAGCAGGCTGCTTTCCCTTTCTGGGCCTCACGGTCTCCTCAGCTTCTTTCCGCATGTCTTTCACTCTTGTACCTTTTGGCAAACCTGCTTTGTCTGCTCCTGTGAACATCCAGTCAAACATGGCCACCGCCTCTCAGTCCTCAGGTTGGGTGCCCAGTGGAAATGGATGGGCATCTCTGAATCCCAGGAAGGGTCAAGGGAGGGAAAGCTTGATTGGGCCAACTTGAGTTATGTGTCCAGTGAGTCAGTCAGCTATGGCTGAGGGCACAAGGTCAGGTATAAGCATGACTCCTGGGGATGGGCTAGTGCCCAGAGAAAGCAGTGTGGACTGAGCGGACATCATCATGAGCATCGACTTCAATGGAGCTCTGAGCGAGGAGCTCTGAATAAGAGACCTGTGCGCTAGTCCTGGTGTGGCCTCAAGAAATCGCTCAACTTTCTGGACCTTTGCCCTCTTCTGCTTGCTCAGTGCTTTCTACAGTCTTTTATGTTCTGTTTGTTTGCTTTTCTGTGAGTTTCTTCGGAGGCTTCCAAGACTACTAAGCCATGGGAAAGATGACATAGCAAGCAAACAGGGATAATCCCAAAACAAATTAAACAAGTTTATAAACTGGGATTTGAAAAAGATGTACCCTTTTGACCTGAGACCAAATTCTTGGTTTTTGGCTGCAGGCCAGTTAGCAGTTTAAGCTAGAATCAAATGTTACCTCTCCCGGGTATGACGCTCACGTTCTTATCCGGAGATGCTAGTTCGGAGGGAGGAGGCCTTTGAGACTGCCTTACTCATTACAGCCCGGCACCTGTCTCTGGTGGTGCCAAGAATTCTTTTGAATGTTCATTTGCCGAGACCACATAGTGTTTATTCCTCTCAATTTTTTTTTATTGTGGTGAATGTACAGGTAGCAAAACATTTGCCATTTCACTCAAAATTATTTTAAAAAATGATCATGTTTGGTGGTCTGATAGAGCCTGGTGAGACCCCTGAGACTATGGCCCCTAGTCACCCTTCAGGACTGGAACTGAACTTACTCCTGTGGCTTCCAGCCAGACAATAGACAGGCTATGGGCTGAACACTTACATCAGGTAGATACACTCCTTGGAGAGATCAGTCAGTTAATTGTGGGAGAACAGAAGGGCAGTGTTTGCACAGGGAGACAGCTGGTGGAGCAGGAGTGCATGGGAGGGCAGGAAGTGGGAAAGGAGCTGTTGCATTGTGGGGAATTGCAGTCAATGTCATGAAACAAAATGTGTATGAACTGCTGTATGGAAAATCAATTTGCTCTATAAACTTTC
>NW_006921974.1:2122941-2124226 GCF_000298275.1 Orycteropus afer afer
TCCCTGTGCAAACGCTGCCCTTCTGTTCTCCCATGATTGATCGTTCCAAGGGTCAAAACATTTTGTTAAAAAAGATAATCACAGAGGAAAGTGTGTGTCAGGTATACGGGAACGTATAACTTTCTGTAATATTCTCGCCATTCTTCTGTAAATCTAAAACCATTCTCAAATAAAATATTTATATTTAATAAAATAACCAACCACATACCTAAAGCTAGGAGTGAAATTGATTAAATACGCATTTCAAGTGTGGTGCCTGAGGAGGCATGCTGAGGGGAGAGGGCGTTCCTGGTACGCTTATCAATCACAAACGCTGTGCAGCTCCACTGACGACATCTACATCACAAACACCTACCTGAAGGTTGATTCCTCATAGGTTGACAGAGAAAATGTCTGTACGCTATCTGTACGCTGTCTGGTCTTAACATGGGAGCAGTGGTGGTGCAACAGTTAAGTGCTCCGTTGCTAATGGGAAGGTTGACATTTCGAACCCACTCCGTGGCTCCACAAGAGAAAGTGCCCATCCTGTAAAGGTTATAGCTGAGGCAGACCTTGACTCAGGGCGACCCCGTATGTATCAGAGCAGAACCGTGCTCCATAGGGTTTTCAGTGGCGGATGGAAGTAGAACACCAGGCCTTTCTTCCAAAGTGTCTCTGGGAGAACTCACACCTCTAACCTTTAGGCTAACAGCCAAGTGTATTAACCATTTCCATCACCCAAGGGCTCTGGGAGCTCTGGTGGCATAGTGCCTAAGGCACTTGACTGCTAACCAGAAGGCTGGCCATTCAAACCCACCATCCACTCCTCAGAAGGAAGGTTGGGCAATCTACTTCCGTAGTGATACCGCCTTGGAAACCAAAGGAGGGGTTTCTTTGAGTCGGGGCTGACTCGACGGCACATAACAACAACAATAGGACTCCTATCTATCACTTACTAGCTGGGTGACTTTGAGGAAGTTGCTGAACCTCCCTGAACATGTGTAAAATGGGGGCTAATAATACTGATGCTATAGACTTGCTGTGACAATTGAGATGGTGTGTCAAAAGTGCCTATCCTATTGTAGGGACTTAATAAATGGTAGCAATTCAGATAGCAGAGTTCTTGGTGTAAACCTGTAACTAACTTTTTTTTTTCTTTCTTTCGTTTATTCCCCTTTCATTTTTGAGAGGATTGGGAAGGGGCAGTTTAAAGCAGGCAGTTTATAGAGAGCTCAATACTGCTGTAGATATTCGGGCCCAAACTTAAAACTGAAAGTGGGTGGATAACAAGCTGCTCTAAAGAATA
>NW_006921974.1:2124766-2126112 GCF_000298275.1 Orycteropus afer afer
AACAGGAATCAATTATTTCACAGTACAGAAGGCTGGAAGTGTACATTCGGAGCACTGGCTCTAGAGGAACGCTCGTTGGTCAGCTCTGGGGCAGGTCCTCGTCTCACTCAGCTTCTCGGGCCCTGGTTTTCTTGGGTTCCTTGGTAACCTTCATGCAACATCGCTTCTCCCTGTAGGTATCTGCTCTTTTATATCTCAAAAGTAATTAGATTTATAAAGAACACACCGTCCACTGACATGGCCTCATTACCATAACAAAGAAAGCCCTTTGCCCAAACAGGATTATACACAGGTGTAGAGGTTAGGGTTCCAACGCTATGTTGGGGGGACACAGTTGAGTCCACGAGACCACCCCACGTGTCTGTCTCGAGCTATCTGCCCAACCCCATCTCTCTGGGCAGTGCTGGTGCTGTTCACGGTCCTGCTGGCTGGGAAAAGTCACTCCTGGTGACTGCACCCGTCACTCCTGCCCCTGAGCTGCTGTCCTGTAACCTTCCTCTGGGACCTGTCACACTCTGCCTGAATGGATGGATAGCAAGCACTCTTTCTAGTATAAATATCTTTATTGTATTCTGATACTTGAACAAATTGGTGAGACGCTTATGTTAGCCTTTCTTTTTAACTTCTATTTCAAAATCCTAACAGATCTAGGAAAATGTTCTTAACTCATAAATTTTTTTTTAAAAAAAGGTCTAGTTAAGGCTGATGCCAAAACAGTCTGTGTCCCTAGGGTGAGATACATGCATGTATATTTTAATCACCAAAGTGACATTCATGTGATTGTAATGTGCCTACACTTAGATTTAATGTGCAATCTGGGAGTCTCCGAATGGCGACAGTTTGTGCAAACAAAAGTCTTATGCTTTAAAAAGCAGCATTTCACTGGCATTTTGAAGGACACTAAAGACAGTATGTGCCCTGGTTATCTACTGCTGTGTAACAAACTATCCTAAAATATAGTGTTGTAGTGACCTAAAACAAATATTTTGTTTCAATCATCACTTTGTGGGTCAGGAACTTGGCAAGGTCTTGGCTGGGTGACAGGTCCCTGATCCTCGTGATGGCAGCTGGGGCAGCTGGGGCTGGAGGAGCCACTTCCAAGATGGCATCTTGTGGTGCAGGGAATTACTGGGTATGGATTTTCTAGCCATCATCTTTGTAATTCCCACCAGATTACTGGGTGGGACTGTGAAAATAAGGTGTATAGAACTCTAATGTGAGGATTGGTTAGTTTTGCTATGCTCTGGGGCTTAAAATGAGCCCTCCTAGGAGCTCTGGTAGCGTAGTGCCTAAGGTACTTGACTGCTAACCAGAAGGCTAGCAGTTCAAACCCACCAGCCACTCCT
>NW_006921974.1:2126777-2129868 GCF_000298275.1 Orycteropus afer afer
GACTGCTGATAGTGACTCTGTTTCCCCCTCGTGAGATTGGAGGATGTCAAAAGATGCCACCCCCGTGTCCTTTCAGAACACTCCCATGCCACACACCTTGGTGCTCCTTGGCCTCTCCCTCCCCAGGGCCCATCATCCTCTAGGGCCTCTCCATGTGACTTGGGCTTCTCACACCTGGTTATCTCGGGCTTGGTTGAGTGTTCCAAGAGACAGGAATTGGAAGCTGCCAGTCTTTTTAAGATGTGGGCCCTAAAATTAGTACCAAGGCCAGCTTCATGGGCACATGACCTGTGCAGTCACACAGGGCCCTGTGCTTGGTTAAATACTCTGCTACAACCATCTTATGTTTTCAATAAATTTCAGTTTACATCAGGCCCCACAAATTATGTTGCTAGTCCTGCCCAAACCCAAAAACTAAACCCATTGTTATTGACAATTCCCACTCATAGTGACCCTATAGGACAGAGTAGAACTACCACATAGGGTTTCCAAGACTATAAATCTTTACAGAAGCAGACTGCCATGTCTCTTTTCCATGGAGCACAGCTGGTGTATTCAAACTGCTAACCTTTTAGTTATCAGCAGAGCGTTTAACCACTGCACTTACAAGGGCTCCTTCGTCCTGTATTTTATTGGTCAAAGCAGAGTCTGTCCACATTCAAGGGAAACTAAAACCAAACCCACTGCAATTGAGTCAATTCTGATTCATAGTGACCCTAAAAGATTGCCTCATCATTTTTTTCATGGAGCAGCTGGTGGGTTTGAACCACCAACCTTTTAGTTAACAGCCAAATTCCTTAACCACTACACCACCAGAACTCCTTCATATTCAAGGGAAAAAACCAAAAACCAAACTCACTCCCATCAAGTCGATTCTGACTCATAGTGACCCCCTTTGGGTTTCTGAGGCAGTAAATCTTTATGGAAGTAGATTGCTCAGTCTTCCTTCTGCAGAGTGGCTGGTGGGTTTGAACCATCAACCTTGTCAGCAGTCAAATGCCTTAGACACTATGCCAACAAAGCTCCTTACATTCAAGGGAAACTCCAAAAAAAAACTCACTGCTATCGAGTTGGATCCAACTCATAGTGACTCCTCTTTGGGTTTCTGAGGTGGTATCACTACGGAAGTAGATTGCCCAACCTTCCTTCCGAGGAGTGGCTGAAGGGGATTTAAATCCCATCTCTCAATGACAGAAATATCAAAGAATGCATGGCCATCTTTAATCTGTCACAGTATGGGCTAGGGCCGAGGAAAAAGCACTGGAATCAAGAAATCTGAATAGATTAGTGGTTACTAGGAGCTGGGGAAGGAGGTCTGGTGGCAGAGTGGCCATTGCCACTAACAAAAAAATCGTTTGCTAACCAAAGGGTCAGCAGTTTGAACCCACCAGCTGCTCCACTGGAGAAAGATGAGGCAGTCTGCTTCCGTAAAGATTTACAGCTTTAGAAATCCTATGGGATAGTTCTACTCTGTCTTACAGCATCACTATGAGTTGGAATCAACTCAATGGCAGTGGGTTAGTAGGAGCTGTGGGCAGGGGAAGATGAGAATTATTGCTTAATGGGTACTGAGCTTCTGTCTGGAGTCATGAAAAACTTGGAGACGGAGAGTGGTGATGGTTGCACAACATAGTGAATATAATTAATGTCACTGATTTGTACACTTAAAAATGGTTAAAATGGCAAACTTTTTCATATATATATATATATATATATATATATATATTACCACAGTACAATTTGAAAAACACAAAGTAAAAAGGAATCCAAGGCTTAGTCCCAGTTTTACAGCTACAACTAGCCTGCCACTAACAAGCCACTTCAGCTTTTGGAAACTTCAGTTTTCTTAAACTTGGAATGAGGAAATTGGACTTGATCTCTAAGTTCCAAAATCATGATCCTATAATGTTTTATTTGTAACTCTCTAAATGTACATTTAATAAGGTATTAAAAACAAAAAAGTGTTTCCACAGGGCTCTCCAAAGAGAGGCATGAGAACAGTCCAAATGAGCTACCAAACCCAACAAAAAAGTCAACACATTAGTTTTATCAAAAAGCTGGTGGCTCTAAAGTCATGGTCAGCTGCCTCCAACACCCACTGATTCATTCTACAAACACCCATCACTGACTATGAGGTAGACAGTGCTGGGTGTTGGGCTTTAGCAGTGAGCCACATTGACAGGCCCCCATCTTCACGGACTCATGGGCTACAGGGGGACAGTCGTGAGAGCAGGCAATTAAGGGCCCCTATGTTGAGTGCTGTGGTGAGGAAGATGCTAGGGAACCTGTTCTGAACTTCAGAAGGTCTAAGAAAGAGCAAGTGCTGAGCCCTGAAGACCAAAGTGAAGTTAGGCTTGGGTTCAGGAGGGCTGTGGGGTGGAGTGTGGAGTGTTCATGTCCTATGCAGTGGAAACTGAAAAGACCCAGTCAAGAAAGCTGGGAGACTTTAGGGAACTGAAAGTCACCCTGTGTGGTAGGAGTATAAAAAGGGGATGTGTTTGGGGGTAGGGCAAGAGGATGGCAAGAGGAAGTGGTAATGAGGGATAAGACTGGAGAGGTAATCAAGGGCCAGATCATGAGAAGCCTTATGAAACTGAGAGAAATACTGAGGGGTTCAAAATTGGATGTTTGTTTAAGAAATCACCGAGTTCAGTGCATGCACTGCTGAGAATAGACTGGTAGGGGTGGAGCAGAGTAGATTAAAAATAGAAAGACTGGTAAGAAGGTATGGTTTATAATCCAGGTGAGAAGTGATGATGACCTGAACTAGGGCAGAGACAGTGGAGATGAAGTTAAATGGACAGGTAAGAGTTGTAGTAGAATCAACAAGATCTGTGACTGACTGACTGTAGAGACGGAGGAAGAGAGAGGTAGCAAGGATGGCACCCAGATTTCTGGCTTTTTGTAACAGAGTAGGTGGTGATGCCATGTACTGAAAGATCATGAGAAGAATAGGTTTTAGGTTTGTGTGTGTGTGTGTGTGTGTATAACCAAAAGGCTGGCGGTTCAAACCCACCAGCCACTCCTCAGAAGGAACGTTGGGCAATCTACTTCCGTAGTGATACTGCCTCAGAAACCCAAGGAGGGGTCG
>NW_006921974.1:2130458-2131411 GCF_000298275.1 Orycteropus afer afer
TATATATATGCAGGGAAGGAGAGTAGAAATCAAGAGCTCACTTTTAGACACATTAAGTTTGACATGTCTGTAAGACATACAGGTGAAGATGTCCAATAAATAGCTAGGTAGGCAGATATGCAAGTCAAAAGAGAACTGGAGGTGGCTATGGGGTTAAGTAAGGGCTTTGGCAGAAAGAACGTCATCATGGGAGACCTTCCTAGAACTAATTGCTCTGGGTGATGGAGGCAGAAGCCAGAGTGATGAGGGTTGAGGAGTTAATACCAAAAAAACCAAACCCATTGCCACTGAGTCGATTCTGACTCATAGTGGCCCTATAGGACAGAGAAAACTGTCCCTATAGGGTTTTCAAGGCTGTAAATCTTTATAGAAGCAGACTACTTCATCCTTCTCCTATGATGTGGCTGGTGGGTTCAAACCGCCGACCTTTCATTTAGTAGCCAAATGCCTTAGCAACTGCTCTACCAGAGCTCCTTGAGGAGTTAATAAGAGGTGAGAAAGTGAAGATAGTGAGGGAGAGGAGGCCTCCCTTTGGGGAGGCTTGGCTGTGAAGAGAAGAGGGAGAGCCACAAGCTTGGGTCAGAAGACTGGGGGAGACCTGAGTCTATTCATCACCTGAAGAGCCTGGCTTCTAGTGGGCTGTCAATACATTTTGTTGCACTGAACTGAACTGAGGGTCATCTTGAAGATATGTTGTTATTGTTGTTGTTGTTATTTGCCATCGAGTCGGCCCGACTCCTAGCGACCCCTCCATGGGTTTCCTACAGAAGTAGGATTGCCCAACCTTCTTTCTGAGGAGTGGTTGGTGGGTTAGCAGTCAAGTGCCCTAGGCACTATGCTACCAGAGCTCCTATGTTGTTATTGTTGTTGTTGTTGTTGTTTGCCGTCGAGTTGGCCCCGACTCATAGCGACCCCTCCTTGGGTTTCCGAGGCAGTATCACTACGGAAGTAGG
>NW_006921974.1:2131511-2133663 GCF_000298275.1 Orycteropus afer afer
TTGAACCGCCAGCCTTCTGGTTAGCAGTGAAGTGCCTTAGGCACTATCAAATTGATTCTGACTTACAGCAACCTGGTGTGACAGGGTAGAACTGCCCCATAGGGTTTTCTTGGCTGTAATCTTTGTGAGAACAGATCACCAGGTCTTTCTCCTGTGGAGTTGCTGGGTGGATTTGAATTGCCAACTTTTCAGTCAGCAACCAAGTGCTTAAATGTTTGCACCACCAGATCTCTTTGAAGATACAGGAGAGAGGAACAATTGATGGAATTAGCCCCTGGGAGGTGGTATTGAGAGCATGAGTTAAATTTTGAAAGGGGACAGGCACACTCCCTCATTAGCATGAATGGAAGGAAAGAAGACTATGTGTGTGGAATGTAGGGTATATTGGCTAGAGGTGGGAGGGAGGCACTTCTATAGATACACAGGGTCGGAGGTGAAGAAGAACTTGTATACTTTTATTGTCTTCAGAGGATTTCAAGTTTAGCTCTGAGCCCAGTTTATGACTTCAACTGGAAATAAGATCTAACATATTTGGTTGGCATTTAGTTCTTTTGTGTGCTAAGATAAAGGTAAGTTAGCTTGTTACAATTATGTTTGTGTTTATTCATTCTTCTTTGCTTTGGACAAGGAGAGACCCATCGTTGCATCTAGATGGCCGCTAGCAAGCTTTTAAGACACCAGTCGCTACTCACCAAAGTCAGATGTAGAATAATGTTTTTGTGTAGTATGTTATGCCAATTGAGCTTGATGTCCCTTGCGACCATGATCCCGAACCCACAGGTCCAACAACTTGCTCTATCAGGGTGTCTGACTGTGACTAAAAAGTTATCATAACTTTGCCCCCTGTTGGTTCTAGTTATATGGACATTCTTACAGCACATACAAATACATATGTAGAAATACCTTTTGCCTAGACATATCTGATCATTCAGCCTGTCTACCCATCTGTTTAGGAGCTCTGGTGGCATAGCACCTAAGGCATTTGACTGCTAACCAGAAGGCTGGTGGTTCAAGCCCACCAGCCACTCCTCAGAAAGAAGATTGGGCACTCTACTCCTGTAGTGATACTGCCTTGGAAACCCAAGGAGGGGTCTCTATGTTGTTTTTTTCTATTTGGGAGCACTGGTGGTGTAGGTATTTCATTGCTAGCCAGAAGGTTGACGGTTCAAACCCACCAGCCACTCCTTGGAAGATTGGGCAATCTACTTCTGTAGAGATACCGCCTTGGAAACCCAAAGAGGGGTCACTATAACTAGAGTCAACTCGAGAGCAGTGAGTTTTTTTTTTTTTTTTTTAAACACATCTGTTTACTCATAGGAGCTCTGGTGGCATAGTGCCTAAGGCATTTGACTGCTAACTAGAAGGCTGGCAATTCAAACCCACCAGCCACTCCTCAGAATGAAGGTTGGACAATCTACTTACCTAGTGATACTGCCTCGGAAACCCAAGGACTATGAGTTGGATCCCACTTGATGGCAGTGAATTTTATTATTATTATTATTTTGCTCATAGATTAATGTCTGTTACAGTAATCAGGATTTGAACCCAGGTTAATCTGATCACTTTCTACACATCAATGGTTTTGAATTTTGCCTTTGGGCCACTGTGTGTGAACTGTCTGTCTAGTGTGGAGGTGTGGAATGGGGATGGGAGGTCTTCAACCTGAGCAGCTCCACATTTATCAGTTTTAAGCACAGGCCTTCCAAACCTGTTGCCCTTGAGTCTATTCCAACTCACAGCAACCCTATAGGACAGAATACAACTGCCCCAGAGGGTTTCAAGGAAGCAGACTGCCACCTCATTTCCAGCGAAGCAGCTGGTGTGTTCAAACTGCCTCCTTGCAGGGCTTCCAGGTAAGCTTCATTAAGACCAAAGACTGTAGAGGAGGGGAAAAAGAAAAATTTGAAAGCCACTGCTCTATCCAGGGCTCTTAGAACTTCTTAGGCTGACACATGACTCTGCTTAGAAACCTTCTATGGCTCCCAACTACTTTTAGGTTAAAATTTATGTATCTTTCAGCATGACCAAGGAGCTCTGGTAGCACAGTGACTAAAGCATCTGACTGCTAACCAGAAGGTTGGTGGTTCAAACCCACCAGCCAATCTGCAGAAGCAAGACTGGGCAATCTACTTCCGTAAAAATTTATCACCTC
>NW_006921974.1:2134042-2139275 GCF_000298275.1 Orycteropus afer afer
AAAAAAAAAAATGCATTGACCCATGTCACTTTAGATTTGTGTATTTCACTGTACATAAATTATATTTCAATAAAATGCATTAAAAAAAGTCAGTGGTTCAAACCCACCAGCCACTCTGTAGAAGAATGACGGGGAAGTCTGCTTCTGCAAAGATTTATAGCTTTGGAAACCCACTGGGGATCTTTATGAGTCCGAATGGACACAATGGCAGTGAGGTTTTTTTTTTTTTTTTTTTGGTTTAGCATGACCTAGAAGGCCCTGGGCAGGACAGTTAAGACACTCCCCTGGTAACTGAAAGGTTGGAGGGTCAGGTCTACCCAGAGGCACGTTGGAAGAAGGGCCTTGGCAGTCTACTTCTGAAAGGTCATAGCCATTGAAAACGCTATAGAACCCAGTTCTACTCTGACTGGATGGCAACTGGTCCTGGTTTTGAGACCCTTAGTGATATGGATCCCCATCTACTTCTCCTGCCTTATCTTTCTCTCCACTCTCCTGTCAACTGACTGACTCAGGGTTCTAGGTACTGGCCACATTCCCTCAAACATACCCTGGGCACTTTGCCAGGAATTGCCCTCCTCCTGCTCCCCAGAACCTCAGATCAGGCTTTCTTTCCTCCCCAGAAACTCTCTCCAGCACCTCTCTCTGGGTCAGGCCTGCCCTGTGTTCCTTCAGCACTTTCCTCCCTCCAGCTCCACTTCAGGCTTACCTGTCCCAGTCCTGCTTCGAATGGTCTCCTTTCCTTGCCTGGTCTCCCGCTAGAATGCAATTTTGCATCATCTGCTTAACTCTGTTTTGCTCCCCTGGAAAGAGGTTTCTCGGGGAATTTACTCTTTCTCTTGGGGTAAGCATACCAGTCTTGCCTCGAATAGCATACCAGAAATGCCAATGGCTTGATGTTAGGCATGGAGAGTTTTCAGCATGGGAGTTTGTTCCCTGAAGCCAAACCTCAATTTTACATGGAGGAGGTAGGCTAGGCAATATCACATGATGAGAAAAATCTGTGGGGAAGAATAGCTGACTCCAGGAAAAACTATAGGAAGCTGTTCTTAAATCGTCCAGCTGATTTGGAAAGGGCGGGGACAATGCTTGTCTCAGGTCCTCAGATCCGCTCGTAGTTAAGATACTTAGGTTCTAACTTTTCCTTTAAAGAGGGCCCTGATGGCACAGAAGTTAAAGCACTCGGCTGCCAACCAAAAAGGTCAGCGGTTCAAACCTACCAGCTGCTCTGTGGGAGAAAGATGAAGCCATCTGCTTCTGTAAAGATTTACAGCCTTGGAAACCCTATGGCGCAATTCTACTCTGTCCTATAGGGTCTCTATGAGTCAGAACTGACTTGACAGCAATGGGTTTTGTTGTTGTTATTGTTATAAGAGACCTTTGAATACTTGGCCAAGGCACACACCTATCTTCCCTCAAAGCCAAGAACAGCAATTGGAAGGTCTTGTCCAGATCGCCTTCAGCAAACCTGACCTATCTTGGCAGTTGTCAAGGTGGAGGTGGTGGAGCAGAAACCAAAGTCCAGCATCAGTTAGCCAGTTTGCATATGTTAATGGGTACAAGGAGTTGTCAGGGAGCTTATGAACCTATTACCCAAATGCCAGAATTCAGGACTGCTAACCCTGCACTGCCCCAAACATCAAAGGAAAGTTCACTGCAGAAGAGAAAGGAAATGCTACACTGGAAAAAGGAGCTCTGGTAGCGTAGTGCCTAAGGCATTTGACTACTAACCAGAAGGCTGGCGGTTCAAACCCACCAGCCACTCCTCGGAAGGAAGGTTGGGCAATCTACTTCCGTAGTGATACTGCCTCAGAAACCCAAGGAGGGGTCACTATGGCGGGTCTGACTTGACAGCAAATAGCAACACCAACTTGACAGCAAATAGCAACACCACAAGAAGACACTGGCAAAAAAAAAAAAAAAAAAACAGAACAAAACCCTGACATAATCTTTAAATCAAACAACAGTTTAGCTTAATTAGTAAAGAACATTTGCATTTGCATTGTGCTCTTTTCAAGAACTATCTATACACCATCAAATAGACAATAGCTTATTGTCATCAAATTCACAATTCTTATCTAGCAAGGTTAGATAAGAAGCTTAGGGGGTAGTGAGTTTATATTAATGGAAAAGGATAATGAGAACAGTCACACAGCTTGAAGAATGTAACCGGTGTCACTGAATTGTACATGTAGAAATTGTTGAATTGGTGCATGTTTTGTTATGTATATTTTCACCGAAAATCAAGTACAAAAAACCCAGTAGCCATCAAGTTGATTCTGACTTGTAATGACCCTGTGTGTGTCGGGGCAGAAGTGTGCTCCATAGGATTTTCAATGGCTGATTTTTCAGAGTTAGATTGCCAGGACTTTCTTCCAAGGCACCTCTTGGTGCACTTGAACTGCCAACCTTTTGGTTATCAGCCGAGAGCTTAACTGTTCATGCTACCATCTGAAGATGTGTAAGGTATAGTTCCTGAAGGCATGAGACAGGCTGAAACCATTAGTAGGCAGGGTTTAGATCATTTTGTGGATGAGAAGAACCTAATGAGTTATTTAGAGAGAGTGAGAAAGTTTTGAGCACAGAGAAGGCAACAAAGAGGGCAAACAGGCCCCCCAGACAGAGAGAAAACCCTGGATGGGTGGGCTCAGGGTTGCACCTCTCGGTTCCTTAGGGATGGTTTCTTCCTGTTGTTCAAGGACTGGGATGAGAAGCTACCAAGCCTCCATGGGTACAGTTATTTTATAAAATGTAGTTCTCCCAGGTAGCATGGCTCTCTTGCCACGCACTGCTTCTCCTTCCTTTCAGGCTGAGTCAACCCTCCTGTATTTTACTCAATTCATGCTATTTGTGAACTGGAGCAATTTTTCAAACTACAACTTGTGTATTAAACTTAATTTTTTAAAAAAGGCAGTGTTTATGGGGAAAACTCTATCTTGGAAAAACAGTGCCAGTGGGTGTGTCTCATTGGAGGGCACAAGTCACAAGTGGAGGTAAGTTACATGACTCACTGCACTGAAAAAATGCACTGCTATGGAGTCAATTCCATCTCATAGACCCCCATTGGGTTTCCAAGGCTGCAAAAAATCTTTCTTCCTCCTACAGAGCAGCTGGTGGGTTTGAACCACTGACCTTCTGGATAGTAGTCATATGCCTTACCCATTGTGCCACCAGAGCTCCTTCACATGATTTGCCAGGAAATACCGACTGTAAATTTGGAGAGCTTTCCCTTTTACCACCCCTCTGCCCCCTACACAATTCCTCTAGGATGATTCTTCCTTGTGACAGATGCCAGACCTATATGCCAAAGAGAGGTATGGGGGGACGTGTGTCTCAGAGCCAAGGTGAAAGTCGCTCCTTCAGCAGACTTCTTATGCTCTGAGAATGAGGTCCCGACCCTACCTTGGACCTTTAGCTCATAGCCATGGGGCCCCGGCTTGGTAACCTTTCCCCTGCAAAGCATGGAGCTTAAAACCCTCTGTGGTTAATGGAAGGAGAAGAAGGGGAGAAAAAAAGACAGTCAAAGGACTTCTTTGCCATGCGACAGGAAAACATATTCCATTTTAATGCACTTAAGAAGTCATCCGTGATACATTAGAAAAGGTACTGGTGAGATCTGGTTGTCTCAAGAGCAGGTCGCCAGAGGGTGACTCCACTGGCACAATGCGACCGGCTAATGGCCGAGTTGGGCCTGCAGGTAGCCAGTTCCTCTGCATCAACGTGTTACAGTTCTCACTCATTATTCTAGTAAATGTTTCCTAATAACCCCAAGCTTCTGACCGCCCAGAAATAGCTCGTGGAAGCTTAACGGTCCCTCTCCCACAGCAAGACCCGCACTTTGCTCTTAACTCCTTTGTCCTACCAGCTTTGGGACCCCTCGCCAGGCCGGCCTGGCCCTTGGCTCTCTCGGTTATGGGGGTGCTCTGGTTTGGGTCCTCCTGGCCGGTAGCTGCAGCAGGCATGGGACAGGTACCTGAGACCGGCCCCGACCCGGTCGGCTCCTTCCCGACCTCGCCTTTGGCTGTGGCCTGCTCTGTGACGGTGGCCTCGCCCCCGCGGTGGGATCTGGGAGACCCAAGCACCGAGGCTTCCCGCAGCATCGGGGCACTGCACCTTCCCGTCTCCGCCGCCCTCAACGGTCCTGGAAGAAGGGAAACACTTGGCGCAAAAGGCCTTGAATTTGCGCCACTCGGGAGCCCACGGAATCCTTCCCCTTGGCCGACGGCGCCGCCGCTCTAGCCGTTGCCTCCACGGCCGTCGTGCCCGCTGGGCTCAGGGTCCATCGCAGGAGCCGCGCGGCACCACCGCTGCTGTTGTTGTTGGAGTTGTTACGCTCGTCACCGCCCATCACTTCCCAATCCTCGGCCCCCGACAGCTCCCACAGCCTCCGGGGTGCGTCGGGCCGCAGGTAGTGGCAGGCTCGATGGCCGCTGTGGTCGCGACGCGTGGGGTCGGCGCCCAGGGCGCCAACCAGCACCTTGATGACCATGTCGTGACCCTGCTGGGTAGCCAGGTGGAGAGGCGTGAGGCCGCCGCTGCCCGGGACGCTCACGTCGAGCTGCAGCCCCTGGCGCTGGGCGAAGTCATGCACCAGGATGAGCTCCTCGTGACGCCCGTGCTTGGCCAGCCAGTGCAGCAGCGTGTAGCCGGTGATCGGGTCGCTCCGTAGCAGCAGTCCCGGCTCAGCCTCCAGCAGTTCCTGCAGCTCCTCAAAGCGGCCCCCGGCGGCCGCCAGCATCCAGGCGTGCTCCCGCAGATCCATGCACAGCCCGCTGCCGGCCGGCGCGGCTGGCGGCGGCTCGTCCACGCGCTCCTCCGACGGCCACCCAGCGGGAGTCGCCCCCTGCAGTCCCAACAGCTCGCGGAGCGCTCCCCGCCGGCGCGCAAAGCCGGCTCCCGAGAGCATCCCGGAGCCTTGAAAGGAGGACTCCCGAGCGTTGGCGGCAGCGCCACGGTATCTGCCCAGGCTCCCGGTGTCCAGCCTGGAGAGATGGTGCTGCGGGGCGCTCCGCAGGCTCAGCGCCATGGTCAGGGAGGCCCTGGACGGCCGACTCGCGTCCCCTCGGGGCTGGGCCATGCTCCTGCCGCTGCAACCGCAGCCAGGCGCGATCTACAGCTCCTCACCCTGCCCGGGCCGCACCAGGAGAGGAACTGGCGCGGGCGCTGGGGAAGGAAGCGGCTTGAGTAATTGGGCTCAGAGGGAGGGAAGGAGGGAGCGAGGGAGGGGAGGCGGGGG
>NW_006921974.1:2140275-2147982 GCF_000298275.1 Orycteropus afer afer
TCCAGGAATCCAGAGCACAGGGGACGGGGGCTCAGGCCCGCTCCATTGAGTCAGCAGTGGCACCAGTCATGGCTTTGCCTTCCTTGATGGGGGCATCCCTAGGGGCATGGGGTGAGTAGGGGGAGGCAGACTGCACTGGGTGACACTGTCAGAGGTGGTAACATCAAAATGACTGTCTAAAATTTTTCTGCAGAAATTTATTATTACTTTTAAAATAAAAATATCCCTGTCATTATAACAACAAAAACGTTTTTCATCAACTCAGCTTACATGTATCAATATACCAACAAGGCTAACATTACTTTTGAAACCTTCTGGTGCATTCTGGTTAGATTGTCATTATCACCCACTTACAATGGCCCTTTACAAGCCTTATTGCTTATTGCTCTTGTTTTTCTAGTGGACAAATGTGTCAAACTTTCTGATGTTTTAGCTACAATATTGTGGTAATTAGTATTTGTGAACCTGTCTCACTAACTTTTTTGAGAATGAAGTAGTAATTAAAGGAAAAGGAGAAAAATTTGAAACAAAAAGTTTCAACTCACTTACTAATAATGTTGTAACGATAATGTTGTAATTCAATGTAGAAAGATTTTACAAAACACTTTTGTTGTTGGTATTCATATAATCTAAGAAATATTACATCTAAGCACTTTATAGCTGTAAGGATTTTGTATAGTCTGCTTTGGGAGGAGGTCCACAGTGGGGCGTGACACCAACCCTAGTGACCCCACTGCTCCTTGCCCCTCAAATATTTGGGGCCAGCTCAAAATATCCTGAGCGTTTCTTTCCTGACACCCTATGCATTTCTAATTGATTTCTGAACATTTACTATGTACCGGACCCTGTGCCAGATGCTTTATATATATTAATTCCTGTCCTCCTCCCAATGACCTCAAGTGCTAAGTGTCATTACTATCTCCAGTTTGCAGAGAGGTTAGGCCACTTGTCCAAGGTCACTCAGCAGGAAGTGGCAGAGCAGGTCTGTCTGGCTCCATGTGTAGCCTTTGTGTTGGCACAGAGGGACTGCCATTCAAGCCAGGCTTATCAACTGCAAGTCACTCACACAAGCCCAAAATTCTAGCCAAATGGATGCACTTGTCTTAAACCTGATCATACCTTGCACTTGCCTGCCCCTGCCTGGAAAGCCCTCCCTCACAGCTTCTGTCTAGTAAAGTTCTCCCTGTCCTTCAAGGTTGGCCTCAGCTTCAACCTTCCCCAGAAAGCCTGCTCTGATTACCCACAGTAATCTCTCCCTCCCAACCCGCTATTTCTACTACCCATTTGGGGCCCCGAATAGATTACCTTGTGTTGTATTTCTCTCCTCTTGTCCTGACATGCCAATTAAATGATAAAGGCAAGACTATCATACTACCCTTGTACACCTGGTAGGTACACAAGAAAAAATTGTTACCTTGTTCTGGTTTGGCAGCCTGAGAGCATCGGATTGTGTGCACATGTTTTGGTGTGTGTATGTGTGTGTGAGGAGGGCTTGTCGGACGCCAGAGCCTCCCCATGCCCACTCCCACAAAACCCCTGCCTCAGACTGAATCTGCACGACACGGAAAGCAAGTCATAAATTTGGTCAATTCATTAAAAAAAAAAGAAGTGCTCAAGTTGTTGCTTCACTGAGCTGACTGGCCAGAGCCACTCCTGGCCTCTTTGCTGAGCCCTCAGAAACCAGGCCCAGGCCCAAAGTGGGCCCCAAGCTTTCAGGCTTTCATTTTCAAAATGAACCCTGACTGACAAGCAGCTACTTCCGTTGCTCTGGAAACTCCCCTCTGTAACCCCAAATCTGTAAACACCAAACCACACACATGCATACACACTTCCAGAATATGCAAACAGCTGCAGCAATATATATTTTTTTTAATCAAAATGCCAGCAAGGAGAATGCAGGATGGGAGAAGGCTTGGGCTATTAATTTTCCTCTCCACTAAGCAGGCTTTTTTTTTCTTTTTTCTGTATCTCTGCTAATAATGTCTCTGGTTCCGGTTCAAAGATGGCCAAGGCGCCGCCTGACCAGCGCCACAGACCCATGACGCACGTGCCCCTGCTTAACTCTGTTGCCAGAGACCAAAGCCACAGTGCCTCCCTAGCAACTCATTTCATCTTTACTTAGCAACTGCTCTGTCCTCCACACGCCCCTCCCGCCCCCTGGTCACCAACTGCACACACCATTCCCCAAAACCAGAGCACCCATCTGTCTCTATTTCAGTGGGGACTCTGGCATTTGAACACCAAGGAGTGGAAAACCGAAGGGATAGTACCAACCCACCTAAAGCTAAAATGCCATTTACCAGAGACGTCTGCTATGCGCTCAGGGAAAATCCCACAAAGCCCTAGGAAACAGCCTTCTGAAAAGCTCGTCAAAGGGTGGGTATTTGCATTGCAAATGGTCTTACCTGGTATCTTTTTCAAATTGCTGCCTCTGACATATTTACAGGTTTGTTTACAGATCCTGGACTATTAGAACTTGAAGAGATCTTAATGCTTTGTCTAGTTTTTGTTCATTTTGCAACTGAGAATTAACTAACTGTCAGAGAGGATGGCAGGAGGCAGAGAAATTTACAACTAAAGTGTGAGGCAGGCATTGAAAATCAATCTCGAAGAAGAGAGAGTGACTCAGAAATCTTATTGGAAGTCAGTGGGGAATCCTAATATATCAGAAACGGACTTTATGTGCAGCTTCTCAGAAACATGCCTCTGGGGTGAAGCTAAAGGCAGCGGACCCTTGGCTCTCACCGGAGATTGTCCACGGGAGCTTGTGGATTCAGATGACAACAGTCAAAAGGGGGATGCTGAGAATATGTGAAGTCAGACATCTCAGGCCTCCACAAGGCTCTGTGATGGAGGAAGCCGGGAAGGTTCTTTCTCCAAAATATAAGTTTTCTTTTCCTCCAAAGACCTGTGTAGATATCACCATACGATTCTCAATGACAGAGTAGCCACAAGACAGAAAGGTTTTTTCCCACTGAGCTAGAATGTGTGGATGTGCATGTGTTAC
Organism: Orycteropus afer afer; assembly: GCF_000298275.1. NCBI lineage: Eukaryota > Metazoa > Chordata > Mammalia > Tubulidentata > Orycteropodidae > Orycteropus > Orycteropus afer. Next base: position 2,143,283 of record NW_006921974.1, read on the forward strand.
AGAGTATGTGTGAGTGTGGCTATGTACACTGCCTGATGTCACTGTCTTTGGTGGCCATTTTCCCCTTTCCAGGTGTTATGGTTGTAATTAAGACCTTTGTGAGAAGTTTGAAGTCTGCCTGAAGCACTGTGCTCTGTAAGAACTGTCTCTGTGGGATCAAATTGACAACAGCAACTTGAAAGATTAGATCGAGTGCTCAGGAGACAGTAAGTTTATGTTGATGGGGGAGGAACAATTTGGAAAAGGAGGGTGAGAATGACTGCACAACTTGAAGAATGTCCTCAGTGTCCCTGAATTGTACATGGAGAAATTGTTGAAGGGGGCTCTGTTCTGCTGTGTAGATTTTCAAGAAGAACAGCAACAAATTATTCAAAATGACATTCAAAAGTTCAGCATCTGCCCTTCCCTTAGACTACAGAACAAGTCATATGTAGTAAACATTATCAAAGACTTTTCCTAGCATTTTGGAATTACTTTTCCCCCACAGTCCGTTAGTAAGGCCTGAGATATTCATTAGAAAAAAAAAATCAGCATCTTATTTTGAGAGCTGAGTAAACTTGGAATGATAGAAGGTGGTAGGACCAAGTTGACACATATGAGGGATTTCTCCAAATGACTGGGAAGGGGTGAGCAGGAAGAAAAAAGAAATCTTTAGGGCTGAATGGAAGCAGGAAACGTGCCGAAGACTCAGGCTGGAACAACCTAACTGGAGCCCAAGAGTCAAGCATGGGCTCTGAAGTGTGACGAGAAAAAGAAATTTCCATTACACATTTTATTGATTCTGTGATTAAAAGAATTCTATGTCTTTGGCGGGAGCTCTGGTTGCATAGTGGCTAAGACACTTGCCTGCTCACCAGAAGGCTGGCGGTTCAAACCCACCAGCCACTCCTCGGAAGGAAGGTTGGGCAATCCTACTTCCGCAGTGATACTGCCTCGGAAACCCAAGGAGGGGTCGCATAACATAACAACAACAACAACAACAACATGTCTTTGGCAAGACATAAAATATTACCACATGGAGACACACGAGGGCGCTCTAACCAACTAAAAGAAACCCAACTCACTGCCCTCGATGGGATTCAGACTCCTAGTGACTTTATAGGACAGAGTTGTTGTTGTTGTTGTTGTTGTTATGTGCCGTCGAGTCGGCCCCGACTCATAGCGACCCCTCCTTGGGTTTCCGAGGCAGTATCACTACGGAAGTAGGATTGCCCAACCTTCCTTCCGAGGAGTGGCTGTAGAACTGCCAATAGGCTTCCCAAGGCTGTAAATCTTCTACGGAAGCAGACGGCCTCATTTTTCTCCTGCAGAAAATGGAAAGTCCACACAGATTGCAACCTGCAGGCACAGAAGCTTTGTAGGCTCTTTCTTAATGTGAGTTCAGGTTTCTCTCCTAGCCCTGAAGTAGATGCAAGGAAGAAGGTACCAGCACTGGGGGCTGTGTGGAGAAGGCCAGGGTGTCATCCTGAAGAGAATGTGAGCAATCTGCGGGAGAGAGGAAGAAAAGAGTCAAAATGTTTCCTTACTTTACAGAAACTTTTTAATAGGTAAGACTTATAGTTTTCAAAGTGCTTTCATGTGTTTCATTATCTCTTTGACTCTGGCAGCAAGCCTGGGAGGTACATAAAAACCAAAACCAAACCCACTGCCATCGAGTTGATTCCGACTCATAGCGACCCCCATTGGGTTCCCAAGGCGGTAAATCTTCATAGCTTTCGTGGAACAGCTGTTTTCGTTAGGTGCCATGAGGTCGGCTCTGACTCATAGCGACTCTATGTACAGCAGAACGGACCACTGCCTGGTCCTGTGCCAGCCTCATGATCCTTGCTATACCTGAGTCCATTGTTGCAGCCACTGTGTCAATCCGTCTCATTGAGGACCTTTCACTTTTTTGTTGACCCTCTACTTTACCAAGCATGGTATCCTCCTCCAGGGAATGGTCCCTTCTTACAACATGACCAAAGTAGGTGAGATGAAGTCTGGCCATTCTCACTTCCAAGGAGCATTCTGGCTGCACTTCTTCCAGGACAGACTTGTTAGTTCTTCTAGAAGTCCATGGTACATTCAACACTCTTCTCCAGCACCACAACTCAGAAGCATCAACTCTTCTTTCTTCCTTATTCATTGTTCAGCTTTCACATGCATATAAGGCGATTAAAAATACCATGGGTTGCTTTAGGCATACCTTAGTCTTAAAGAGACATCTTTGCTCTTCTGTACTTTAGAGAGGTCTTTTGCAGCACATTTGCCCAGTGCAATTAGTCGTCTGATGTGTTGACTGCTGCTTCCATGCGTGTTGATTGTGGAACCAATGAAGATTAAAGAATATAGTCTGCAGTATGGATCACACCTCAACATAAAGAAGATCCTCACCACTGGAACAATAAACAGCATCATAATAAATGGAGAAAAGATTGAAGTTGTCAAAAATTTCATATTACTTGGTTCCACAATCAGTACAATATTTGAGAGTTTAATAATTTCACAATGGTGCACATGTATTATTCTACTACTGTATTATGTCCATTATACAGCACACACAAAAAAGGACATTTTAAAAGAATGAGACAAAGATGAAATCAACAATATTTAAAATATACTTTTTAAATTGTGATTTGGGTGAAAATTTACAGAGCAAATTCAGTTTCCATACAGCAGTTCACATACAGTTTGTCTCATGACGTTGACTGCAATTCCCCACAATGCAACATCTCCCCTCCCACTTCCTCCCCATAGTTACCTCTTCCCTGTGTCTTTCTCTCCCATGTACTTCTGCCCCCCAAGCTGTCTCCCTGTGCATACACAGTCCTTCTATTCTCCCATGATTGATCTCTCCAAGGAGTCTATCTCCCTAATGTAAATGTTCAGCTCTTATGCCTGTCTTTTGTTTGGATGGAACCCACAGGAGTGGGTTCAATTCCAGACCTGAAGAGCAGCTAGGGGCCATAGTCTCAGTGGTTCCATGAGGTTCTATCAGACCAGCAAACCTGGTCCCCCCCAACTTTTTTTTTTTAATGATTTTGAATTTTGTTCCACATTGTTCTCCCATTCTATCCAGGATCTCCTACAGAGATTTCCCTCTGAGTGGTTGACAGTGGTAGCCGGCACCATCTAGTTCTTCTGGTCTCATAGTTGTATAGGCTGAGAATCACATGGTGTGCCAGTCGCTTGGACTAATTTTTTCCATGTGTTTTTTGTTTTCTTCATTCTCCTTTGCTCTGGATGAGGAGAGACCCATCATTGCATCTAGACGTCCACTTGCAAGCTTCTAAAATCCCAGTTGCTACTTGCCAGAGTAGGATGTGGAACAGTGTTTTTGTGTAGAATAATAAACAATATTTTTAAGTAATTAAAAATTTTATAGTACAAAAGGGAGCCCTGGTGGCAGAATGCTTAAGTGATTGGCTGCTAACCAAAAGATCAGCCACTGGAACCCACGAGTCATTGGAACCTACCAACTCCTGTAAAGACTACAGCCTAGGAAGCCCTACTCTGTCCTGTAGGTTCACTATGAAATGGAACTGACTCAACAGCACAGAACAATCCAGTACAAAAACTATTTTGATTCACAAGAGAATGTGATTGCATGTGCTTCATTGAAAATAAATCTTGGTTTAACCATGTAATACAGGTATGTGAGGGTATGGCTCTAAGTTTAGTTTCTATCAGCTCTTGGTGTCAGTGGCTGTCATAGATGAGAAAGATGTCTCACAAAGATATCCAAGCTTCAAATGAAAGAAAACCTTCATTGGCTTATCTTCCTACATCATGATGATCACTTTTCAAGTCTACTGACCAACTACACAAAGGTTTTTGATGAAATTCAGTTGGTAAATGGTCACCTTCTCTGATGTCAATAACTTGATCTTGCAAACCAATCAGCAGTTGTTGCACTTTTGTGTTTCTAACAAATGTGTTCAAAACCCACAGAAACTATACATTTGGAAGATTTTAAAATAGGTTAGGAATTTTCATTCCCAAATTTTTAAAATGGGGCTGATCTTTTTTGTTGTTATTGTTGCTGTTGAAAATATACACAGCAGAACATACACCAGTTCCCCAATTTCTCCCTGGACAATTACTGACGTTGATGACATTCTTCGAGTTATGCAACCATTCTCCACATCTTTTTCTGAGTTGTTTCTCCTTCATTATTATATACTCACTGCCCTCTAAGCTTTCTATCTAACCTTTCATGTTGCTGTTGTCAATTTGATCCCATAGAGATATTTCTTACAGAGCATAATGCTCAAGGCAGAGCATTAGCCAAACTCACTGTGCATTTGTCGATTCCCACTCATAGCAAGTCCCATTGGGTTTCTGAGGTTGTAAATCTTTATGGAAGTAGATTGCCCTATCTTCCTTCCATGGAGAAGCTGGTGGGTTTGAACCACTGACCTTCAGGTTAGCAGTCAAATGCTTTCTCCATCATGCCACCAGAGCTCCATGAAAGAATATTTCTTTCTGTGTGAAACCCTTGTCTTGACTTTTTACAGTGTGATTTCATACAATATATGTCCTTTTGTGATTGACTAATTTCACTCAGGACAATGTCCTCTATGTTCAGCCATGTTATGTTTCACAGATTCATCGATGTTCTTTAACGTTGCATAGAATTCCATTGTGTGTATGTGACTTAGTTTGTTCATCCATTTCTCCATTGATGGGCACTTAGGTTGTCTCCATCTTTTTGCTATTGT
>NW_006921974.1:2149754-2161097 GCF_000298275.1 Orycteropus afer afer
TGATGGCATCCTACAGCAGGCAATACATTCCATGCTTCCATTTCTTTGCTGTTATAGCTTGCCAACTTGCTCCATAATCTTACCTTTTTTACAATTCTAGTCAAAGTATCACTTTTAAAAAATTTATTGTGATTTGGGTGAAATTTTACAGAGCAAATTAATTTTCCGTACAGCAGTTCACACTCATTTTGTTTCATGACACTGACTGTAATTCCCCACAATGCAACAGCTCTCTTCCCACTTCCTCCCTGTAGTTACCTCTTCCCTATGTCCTTCCCTCCTTTGCACTCCCCTCCCCACAGCTGTCTCCCTGTGTAAACACTGCCCTTCTGTTTTTCCATGATTAATGGCTCCAAGGAGTGTATATACCTGTTGTAAATGTTCATCACCTATGCCTGTCTATTGTTTGGCTGGAAGCCACAGGAGTGAGTTAATTTCAGACCTGAAGAGTCGGCTAGGGGCCATAGTCTCAGGGGTCTCATCAGGCTCTATCAGACCAGCAAACCTGGTCTTTTTTTTTTTAAATGAGTTTGACTTTTGTTCCTCATTTTTCTCCCACTCTATCCAAGATCTCCTTCATTGATCCCCCTCCGAGTGGTTAACATCAAAGCAGCACTTTACAGTGTAAAAAACAAAACAAACAAACAAACAAAAAAAAACACTTAGTTTTTCTGGAAGACATTTTGAAAAGTTGAATCAGTCATTTTCTGTTCAGAATAAGTCTTCTTTATATTTGTCCTTTGGGAGCTCTGGTAGCATAGTGGCTAAGGCACTTGACTGCTAACCAGAAGGCTGGCAGTTCAAACCCACCAGCCACTCCTCGGAAGGAAGGTTGGGCAATCCTACTTCCGTAGTGATACTGCCTCGGAAACCCAAGGAGGGGTCGCTATGAGTCAGGGCTGACTCGACGGCACATAACAACAACAACAATATTTGTCCTTTAGTAGCTCATAAAGAAAGTAGTTCTCTGTGGGATTTCGTTATTGAAACAATCTAGCAAATACTAAGCTGAGAATGTTAGAAACATTTTATTCATGCACAGCAAACCTCCTACACTGTATTCTCTATTCTGATACCATTTGTTCAAATCTTCAGCAGTGTTTTCTACATGCCTTCCAATGGGATTGTCTGACAAAGGAGTGCATTTTCGTTTGTCACCATATTGTTTCTTGACCTATGGAACCCACAAACATAATAAAATGGTTATTTTTTACCACTACGTGATGTTTTGACTATTGTTGCCAAGATAGGAAAAAAAAACAGTGTCTCTCCAAAGTGATCTGCAAACGCTGGTCTTTCGTTTTTAAGTAAGAAACTTCAAATGAGGCTTCTAAATATGGATCTTTATATTTAGTGAGATTTAATAAAATACTGCTTTGAAAATCACATGATTTCAAACATCATGGAAAAAATAGTGGAGGTTTGTCTTTGTGGTCTTGATACTCAGTTTTTTAAAATTATAAACAAATAATAATAAGATACATGCAGAAAAGTACACACATATGATAAGTGTAAAGCTTGACAAATTTTTACAAATTGAATGCATCCGTGTAACTAGCACCCTGAAGCCTCCCTGGAGATTAGTGTTTGCTATTACTGATTATTCTGGTTCCCTAGTGCCACCCTGACAGGAATATACCACAAATGGGAAGCCTTAACAAACAGGAGTTTATTTTTACAATTTGGAGGCTTTAAGTCCAAGTTCAAAGTGCCAGGCTCTAGGGGCTGGGTGAAAGCCCCCCAACCTTGGGGTCCAGCTCTGCCTCCTGCTCCCAGCCCACTGAAGCTTGAGGCTTTTCTTCACTCAGACAGCTGCTGGCTGTTGAGGCTGAAAACCCCAAGGTTGATAAATAAAAAGGCACAGTCCCGATGTCACCAAACCACACGGCAGGCCAGTCATTCAAGTCCATTTTAAGTCCCAAGGTCGGCAGAGCACGGCAGGCCGCTGAACAATGACACACGACTACATGCAGGATCCAAGCGTGCCATAAGCTAACGACCATTCCCAAAGCTGCTGCTTATATATGAGAAGCAGACCACATACCCAAAGCAGCTACTCAGCTGCTTGTGGTAGATCCCACCATGGAGCTGATTGCCAGTCTCATCATGGGGAATAACTACCACCAGCTGCCCAGCCAAGTTGACACACAAACATAACTACCACACTTATAACACAGTATTGTGTGGGCAATAGTATTTGCCTTTATTGTCTGTACCTCCTATCTTCCTTTTCCTTAGTGATATTGTGTGTTTGCTTAGGGCAGTGCCACGTGTCAGTCCAAAATAAGATAAGAAAAGAAATCAAGAGTGTTTAGAAACATTTATAGAAATTTGATATTGATGTGACATGATCATTTTCAATAATTCATTTTTTATTAAATACATTTTATTGAAATATAATTTTCAGTAATTTATTTTAAAAATTTTATTTTACAAAAGTATCTGTCCATGACAGATTGGAAATTTAAAAACCAAAACAAACAAAAAACCAGAGAGTCTGAGAAGCCATGGTCCAGACAAACTTTTCCACCAGCCACATCTACCATGTGTCATTCTGAGAGCAGGGATGGTGAACTCCAAGTCAGAGGCATAGGAAGCAGCCTGCAACTGGCTCCAAAAGGATTATGGGAGTGACTTGATTCATCTCAAGTTGAACCTGATGCTGAAGCCTTGTGAAAGACTGTAAGTCCTGATCTTGTTCCTCTTGAGAGATCACTAAAAAGGAAGAGGGGATTGATTTGGAATAATAACATTGCCAGCTTGAAAGAGCCAGAATCATTATCATCTCATGGGCTACCTCAGTAGTGCTCCAGCTGACCGCCCGTCAGCAGAGGGCATCTATGTGCTGCCCTCCGGATGCAAAGATGCTACTGCTGTTCTTGGTTTCAGTAGGCATTGCCATCTCCCCAGATACAGCTGGACGTGACCCAGCTAACTGCCGCAGGACAGGATGGACAGTGAGGAACTGGAACTAGAATGGAAAATGAGTTTTAGGGGGCTACCATCCAGCAGTACCATGGACAAATGGCCTGGAGACCTGCTTCTGTTAACATCTGTATGAGAGCTTAAATTCTAAAGGACTCAGGTTCATGGAAGACCGTGGTCTGCAGTGGGAGCCCATTTCCACTCTGCAGCTGACGTAAGTTTCAGACACCACTTAGGTTCTTTCTGACCATTAAACCAGCATTGTGGCTATGCATAGACAAGTTCCAGGACAAACGTAAGGAGGGGCAGTTTGCCTTCAGGGAGAGTGTGCTTGGAAGTAGATTATGCTCACACAGAGAACCAGGGAACTTGTCTGAGTGTGTCCTTTTCTAATTTAAGTTTGGGGTTTTGGTATTCTTTTGTAGCTGTGGCTAAGACTCAGGCTGCATGGTCATGAGTCCAGCCTATCCGGACCACTACCTAGCCAGATAGTCAAGACCCACAACCAATCCTGTAACTTTTTTCTATCTTCAATTATGTACGTATCCCAATTGTGGTAGTTCAGTTTGTGTGTCAACTTGGCTGGGCCTGGTTGAGTGGCTGGACAGCTGGATGTAGTATTCCCCACGATGAAACTGGTAATCAACTCCATGGTGGAATCTACTATGAGCAGCTGAGTAGCTGCCTTTGGGAGGTGGTCTGCTTCCCATATATAAGGAGAAGCCTGGGTGGGGAATGGTCTCTAGCTTATGGCATGCGTGAATCCTGCACATAGCTGTGTCATTGTTCAGCAGCCTGCCATGCTCTGCTGACCCTAGGACTTTCAATGGACTTGAATGAATGGCCTACCGTGTGGTTTGGCAATATTGAGACTGTGCCTTTTTTACTTGTCAACTTTGGGCTTGGCAGCCTCAGCAGCCAGTAGCTGACTGAGTAAAGAGATGCCTCTAGCTTCAGTGGGCTGGGAGCAAGAGGCAAAGCTGAAGCCCAAGGCTGAGGGGCTTTCACCCAGCCATTAGAGCCTGGCACTTTGAACTTAGACTTAAAGCCTCCAAACTATAAGAGAATAAACTCCTGTTTGTTGAAGCCATCCCATTGGTGGTATCTTCTGTTAGAGCAGCACTAGGTAACCAAAACATCCAGGTTCTCTTTACCCTATTGCACATCACAGCCAAGAAAACCCTATAGAGCATGGTTCTACTCCGTCCCAGGGGTTGCCATGAGTTGGAATCGACTTGATGACTACTAACAACAACAAGGAGACTAGGCAGGTAACCAGACTCCAGTTTTTGCTTTCCACCATCTGTCAGAGTGAATGCTACCTACCCCGCTCTATTTCCTCCAGGAAGCTCTGCTTGATGACTCCAATCCTAATGGTTTTCCCCTCACAGAATCCATTCAGTCTATAACACCGAGCCTAACTCTTCATCGTATAGTATTTTTAATGTTCTGAAACTACTTTGCTTTTTCTTTTTAAATTGTTTTATTATTATTTGGGCGAAAGTTTACATTTTCCATACAGTTCATACACATTTTGTTTCATGACATTGACTGCAATTCCCCACAATGTAACAGCTCTCTTCCCACTTCCTTCCTGTAGTTACCTCTTCCCTGTGTCCTTCTTTCCTATGCATTCCCGCCCCTCTGAGCTATCTCCCTGTACAAATACTGCTTTTGTGTTCTCCCATGATTGATTGTTCTAAGGAGTATATCTACCTGGTGTAAATGTTCACCCTATATGCCTGCTATTGTTTGGCTGGGAGCTCTGGTGGAGTAGTGCCTAAGTTATCTGACTGCTAACCAGAAGGCTGGCAGTTCAAAACCCCCAGTCACTCCTTGGAAGGAAGGTCAGGCAATCTACTTCCGTAGAGATACTGCCTCAGAAACCCGAGGAAGGGTCGCTATGAGTCAGATTCGACTAATGGCAGTGGTTTGGTTTTGGTTTGGTCATTTTGAAAGCTGGACAATGAATAAGGAAGACTGAAGAAGAATTGATGCTTTTGAGTTGTGGTGTTGGCGAAGAATGCCGGAAGTCCCATGGACTGCCAGAAGAGCTAACAAATCTGTCCTGGAAGAAGTACAGCCGGAATGTTCCTTGGAAACAAGGATGGCCAGACTTAGTCTCATCTACTTTGGTCATGTTGTCAGAGGGGACCATTCCCTGGAGAGAGATATTGTGTTTGGTAAAGTGGAGGGTCAGTGAAAAAAGGGAAGGCCCTCAATGAGATGGATTGACATAGTGGCTGCAACAATGTGCTCAAGCATAGCACAGCTCGTGAGGCTGGCACAGGACTGGGCAGTGTTTCGTTCTGTTTTGCATAAAGTCGCTATGAGTTGGAGCCAACTCAATGGCACCTAACAACAACAACATGTCATTGTTACTTGTACTGTCTGTAGAGATCAAGAAATAGGGCTTATGTCTTTACTGGCACCGAGTGTCATTGTCAAGTGAGCATTCTGTGGCCTGAAGAAATGATACCTGTCTCTGTTTTCAACTATCAGTTAGGGCAGTCCTGCACAATTGGTTTGTTAAGAGCATGATGTCTTTGATATAGTGGGGGTGGGGTGCAGGTTAGTGGAAGGGAGAGGGGAACCTCAGTCTGGATCCTGTCCTCAGGCCAACTCTTCCAATGGAGAGGAAGAGAGCATTGTAGCTTGTCCCCATGCTTTTGCTAATGGATCTGCATGTTGTCTTTGGTATGCATGTCACACATTGCCAATCCTTAGAAGCAAAACAACCCTCCTGGGCTTCACCAGGACAATGAGGGGCGAGAGTCAATTGCCTGCTAGGTGCTTGAGACTCACAGCTCAGCACTGTCTATCACAAGGTGGTTCCTGTTCTTTTTGGAAGTTTGGCTGCTCCCTTAAGGCACCAAGAAGGATCTGCTCCAGCTCGGCCACTTGTTCCAGTTGGCCAGCTGGTGTCATCAGGAGGTCTGTTCCTAGGGCCCCCCGGCAGCCAGATTGGCAACAGTGGACTTGGAAAAATAGTCACTTGATTTGTTTCCCGTCTGCCAGACGCTCTGAGCTGCTGGAAATCCATGCGAAAGTAATAACTCAACATGGTTTCATTCATCGAGATCCAGAGGAAGGACGCCCTCCTTCCAAAGACAGATAGGGCCCACATGCCTGTGCCAGCAAAACCAGGTTTCACACTTCCCACCATTTCAAGTCTAATGAAATATCAGGGCTGTCTCATGCATCTCCTTCTGTGCTCATGTAACACTTGTTTCTCAGGGCTCCTGGGGGCTGAAGATCTTGCAAAGGAACAAAAAAGATGAAATACACATGCAAACTATCCATATTTATGACTGAAAAGTGACTAAATCAACAAGTTGATGAGGCATCATTACTAGGACAGGAATTTGATTCCAGGCTGCAAGAGTGGCAGTCCCGCTGCCCAGAGCAAAGGGAAGTGTGGGTCCAAGAGGCCCTCTGTGCACAGGTCTGGCCAGACCCTTGCACGTGGAGTATTGTGCTCAGTTCCTCTAGCACATGTGTAGAAGTGGCCAGGAGTAAAGGGATTCCCGGTGAGAAATGGTTGAGAGAGAAAAATGGTTGGGAACACTTAGCTGGAGAAGACTCATGGAGAACATGACAGCTGCCTTTAAAAAACCAAAGGTCTGGCCTGTGGGAGAGAGGGAAAAAACTTGAGGCAGAGTGGGGTGTGGAAAGAGTGTGGGGTTTGGACTTTGGATTCCCCAGCTGAATCTGTGGCTCTGCAACTGATTAGGCCTGCTGCCTTTTGCAAAGAGGAGCCCTGGTGGTGCAACAGTTAAGCACTTGGCTGCTAACTGAAAGGTTGGCGGTTTGAACCCTCTCAGGGCTCGATGGGACAAGGACCTGGCAATGTGCTTCTGTAACAGTTACAGCCTAGAAAACCCTCTGGGAGCAGTTCTACGCAGTCACATGGAGTCATGCAAGCCAAAAATCCACTGGCCGACACCTAACAACAACACTTTTGGTCAATTACTTAATCTCCTGGAGCCTCAGTTTCTTCATTGGTGCAGTGGGCAGGATAATATCATCCTCATTGAGCTCTTGTGAGGATCCAGTGAAGAGCCACGGAGGGTCTACAAAAGAGTGCTTGAAATCTGTATTTATTACTGTGAGTCTGTGAGGTCCAATGGGTGAAATTTATAGAGGCAAATATTGACACTGTACAATTAGAGCTACCTAACCATTGAGGATGTTGGTGGTTCAGTGGTAGAATTCTCACCTCCCATGGAGGGGATCTGGGTTCAGGTCCCAGCCAATGCACTTCAAGTGTGGCCATAACCTATCTGTTTCAGCAGAGCATGTAGACTAAAATGGAGTAGGAAGGAAGGCCTGGCAATCTACTTCCAGAGATCAGCCGGTGGAAACCCTTTGGCTCACAGTGTGGTCTGATCCATTCACAGGGATGGGGTTGGACTGGGCTGTTGTGGTAGTTAAGGTTATATGTCAACTTGGCTGCACCTGGTTTTGAGTGGCTGGGCAGCTGGATGTAGTTATTCCCCACCATGAGACTGGTCATCACCTCCATGGTGGAATCTACTGTGAGCAGCTGAGTAGCTGCCTTAGGGATGTGGTCTGCTTCCAGTATAGAAGACTCTTTGAAAAAGGTCTCTGAGCTTTTTGGCACATTTGGACCCTGCATGTAGCCGAGTCTTCATCTCAGTGGCCTGCCACGTTGTCTGCCAATCTTGGGACTATCTCCGGACTTGAATTAGTGGCCTGCCATATTGCTTGATAATCTTGGGACTGTGCCATTTTACTCGTTGACCTCAACAACTAGCAGCTGCCTGAGTTAAGAGATGCCTCCAGATTCAGTGGGAGCAAGAGGCAGAGTTGAAGCCCAAGGTTGAGGGGCTTTCACCTAGCCTCTAGAGCTGGCACTTTGAATTCGGACTTCTAGCCTTAAACAGTAAGAGAATAAACCCCTGTTTGTTAAAGCTATACATTTGTGGTATTTTCTGTTAGAGCAGCACTGTTACGGTTATGTGCCATTGAGACAGCTCTGACTCATAGCGACCCTATGTACAACAGAACAAAATACTGCCTGGTTCTGTGCCAGCCTCACGATCCTTGCACATTTTGCCTGAGCACATTTTGGCAGCCACCGTGTCAATCCATCTCGTTGAGGGCCTTCTCCTTTTTTGCTGACCCTCCACTTTACCAAGCATGATATCCTTCTCCAGGGAATGGCCCCTTTTGACAACATGACCAAAGCAGGTGAGACAAAGTCTGCCACTCTTGCTTCCAAGGAGAATTCTGGCTGCCCTTTCTCCAGGACAGATTTGTTAGTTTTTCTAGCAGTCCATGGAACTTTCAGTATTCTTCACCAACACTACAACTCAAACACTAGAGGACCAAAACAGCAGTGGATCAATATGAGTTGAGGGTTGACTGGATAACAGCTAACAACAACCCAACCATTCTTTAAAAATTGATTGTGTTGAGTCAATGCTGATTCATGGAGACTCAGTGAATCCTAACAGGTCCTGTTTGTCTACAGGGCAGGGCCTAGTGGTTAAGCAGGCAGGCTTTGGAGCCACCTACTTGGGTTCAGTTTTCAATCTTGCTAGCTGGATGATCTTGAGTAAGTGGCAAAACTATGCCCCGTGCCTCAGTTTCCACATTTGGAGAATAGGGATGACAAAAGTAAAATCTACTTCACAGCATTGTTGTTGTGAGGCCCTGTGAGTGGATTCTGACTCACAGAGACATTACTGAGTAGAACTGCCCCGGGGGCTTTTCAAGCCTGTAATCTTTACAGAAGCAAATTGCCAGGCCTTTGTCCCCCAGAGCTTCTGGGTGGGTTTAAACTGACAATCTTTCCATTAGCACCTGAGTGTTTAGCTGTTGTGCTACCAATGCTCCTTTCACAGTATTGTAGTGACAATTAAATAGGCTATTTAGTGTCTTTAGAAGCTCTTAGAGCAATGTCTGGCACCTAGTAGGTGCTCAATACAACTAGGCTGTTAATATCACTATTGTTAACATCCTATCTTATCTCATTTAATGGTTGTAACAAGCCTACAGAATAGAAGTAACAGAATGGGCTTTGGAGACAGATCTGATATGCATCCCTGCTTGGTGACTATATGATCTATGTAAGTCACTTTATTTCTCCGTGCCTCAGCTTCTTCATTGACAAAATTGTTGTTGTTGTTGTTGTTGTTTGCCGTCGAGTCGGCCCCGACTCATAGCGACCCCTCCTTGGGTTTCCGAGGCAGTATCACTACGGAAGTAGGATTGCCCAACCTTCCTTCCGAGGAGTGGCTGGTGGGTTTGAACCGCCAGCCTTCTGGTTAGCAGTCAAGAGCCTTAGGCACTATGCTACCAGAGCTCCTACAAAATGGAGGTCCTAATGTCAGAAACCCAAGGAGGGGTCGCTATGAGTCAGAACCGACTTGATGGCAGTGAATTTGGTTTTGGAATAACCACTCTGGCCTCATACAATTCTCCTAAGAATTAAAATAGCACGTTCCTGGCCCATGGCAAGCCTCAGTTGATGGGAGCTGAGTTTTGTTTAGTTTTGCTTTGTTTTATAATGTGGATGCATCTGTGGCTTCCCTGGCTGGCCTGGGGCCCATCTGTCTGACTCCCTGGAGCTGGTGTTCTTCAGCTGTCTTTCAGAGAGCAGTATCCCGCCCTTTCCTCCTGCCAATGGAGCTGCTTAGCCTCCCCACTCGCCTTGGCGTCAGCCTGACCGGCTGTGCTAGGTGCCCCGTAGAGCAGCTGCTAGCCCTGCCCAGCCTTTGGCTCCCTTTCTGGCATCTGGGCCCCTCAGCTTCTCTGAGGATGGGACTTGGGGACTCCTTGGTTTGGCTTTGGCGACTAAACACTGAGTGCCAAGTCTATTTGTCATCAAGTTGCTGAAACAGCACAAGTCTGGCCACCTTGCCCTGCAGTCCCAACTCCCCAATGAAGAGGAATTCGTAGTAGGAATCATTATTGTGTGTGTCTCTCTGGCCATTTTCAGGCCTGGAAGTGGCTCTTCTCTGATTAGTTCACTGTCACAAAGGGTGGGTTCATGTGCTGTTTCCTCCAGAGCCTGGACTGTTTTTCCCCCTCTTTCCTCCGACCCTGGTCTCTCTCAGCCCAGCTTGTTACTGTTCTCCTTCAAGTCAGCGCCTCAAACTGCCACCCTGAGCACCGATGCCTCGGATGCAGCCTCAATGTGACAGCCACTGCCACTGGACACTCTTCGATCTGCCCTCTTTACCCGTTCCTGCCCAGCAGCTGCATGGAAGATTCAAGGCAGTGTTTGCCCATGACTTCTGTCTTCCCCAGCATAGTTGTCTTCTCTGGGACAGAACCACACAGCCTAAACCTGTTGGGCCCCAAGCCCCTGTAGTGTCCTTCATGGGGCTCTTGGCTCTGCGTGGCTTCCCTCCAGGAGCTTGACTGACTTCCAGCTGGCTGACTCTAAGCTGACTCTGAAGAAAGGGCCTGCCAAAGGCTGGCCAGGATCACCACTGTGAGAGGAGCAGCCACCTCTTCCCTACCATAGGGACTCTGGTTTCCACATTCATGAGCATATGTGCCGTAGGAATTTGCCACCACCGCCCCCAACACACTTCTTGTACTTTGAGAACTGGCGAAAAATGGATAACCCAAGAGAGAGAAAGACCCCATTGTGGTCTGTCTTTGTGTGTGTTACTGGTCTGCTGATCACTGGCCGTGTGACCTTGAGCAATCACTTAACCCCTCTGAGCTTCCATTTTCTCATCTGAAAAATGGAATTACTTTATTACCTCATAGGCCTTTTGTGAGGATTAAGTGAGGGAATGGCTGTGAGCATTCTTTGCCAGCCTGTTGGTGATGGGGGTATTGCTGCTGCTGTGTGGTGTGGGTGCAGCCCTTCAAAAGACACAACACCCTGTATGTTTTTCCAGGAACAGATAAAATTTGCCATTGATTCTCTGAAGTACTCAAGGACTTTGCTTGAACAAGTGCTCCCTCTTGTTCCCGCATCATTAATTTCCTCTCTCAATGTAGCATTGCCATCCACATTCAAGCATGTGGTAATATTTCCTCTTTTTAAAACATCACAGCCTTTTTTTAAAAAATTCATTTGTTGTTGTTGTTAAGCATATACACAGCAAAACAGACATCAATTCAACAGTTTCTCTCTGTACAACTCAGTGACATTGATTACGTTCTTCAGGTTGTGCAACCATTCTCACCCTCCTTTTTCGAATTGTTCCTCCCCCATTAATAACAACTCACTGCCCTCTAAGTTTCCTATCTGCAAAAACGGCAAGGAGGCCACATGTTTCGACCTACTCTAACCCTACAAGGGGAAGGCAGGATTACCAGCAGTAACCCAAGGCCTATTACTACAAGGCCAGACATGCTGCCTCCCTCCAGCCCTTTCACCAACTGTTCCTCCCAAAGCACCCACCACCTCTCTCCTGGGTTCGATAATTC
>NW_006921974.1:2161563-2162755 GCF_000298275.1 Orycteropus afer afer
AGCAATCAGGAGCTCCTCAGTTGCTCATAGCAAATCCCACCTTGGAGTTTACAAAGACTTATGGGTAGAAAAGCTACACTAAGTAATTTACTACACTGCACTATCTAACCTTTTGAGTTGCCGCTGTCAATTTGATCCCACATAGATTCATCTTGAAAGAGCACAATGCTCAAGACACATCCTCTACTAATGAAGATAGACTGTTGTTTGGTTTAAACACCACAGCCTTTTGGACCTAACATCCTTAGCTACTCACTTCCCCATATCCTTGCTTTCCTTTGCAGCAAGACTCCCTGGAATTCAAGTTGTCCTTTCTGGTAGTTGCTACTTCCTCACCTCCCATTGTCTCTTGAATGCACTCCAATAAATTTCACACCCCACTAAGCCTCAGAATCCACACTTGCCAAGGCAGGATCAACTACACAGTTTGGGAGCCTGGTGCAAAATGGAAATGTGGGGATCCTTGTTCTGTGGACCAGTTCTACTTTCTAACACATGCAGTTGACATGAAGTTGAATTGACTCAATGGCAACAGGTTCTTTTTTGGGGGGGTTGTTAAAACATAACTAAGAATTTAAAGATGGCAACTGCAGAGCATAAGACCAGGGCCTTACTAAGAGCAAGGTTCTGTCCGACTGCACAGGTTGCACACTCATGAGGTTGTCTTAGTACCAAAGTTATCCATTCGCCCCTCCATGCTGTCCAATCCAACGGTCGGTTCTGACTTTTCATATTACTAGCACTCTCAACAGCATTTGACAGTTGATGTCACCATCCTCCTTGCAACTCTTGCTTTCCTTGGCTTCTGGGACACTGATTGCTCCTGGTTTTCCATTTGTCTCACTAAACAGTCAGTCAGTCCCGAGTGCCTTTTGTTGAGGTATTTGTTTGTTTATGTGCTCATTTGGAGAGACTCTATATACTATGGAGTTGAGTTGGCTGTAATCTTTAAGGAAGCTTCTTGCCAGGCCTGGATCTTCGCAGTACTGCTGAGGGGGTTCGAACAGGCAACTTGTGGGTTACTAGCCAAATACAGACCATCTGCACCACCCAGGGAGTCTCCAGGGCCTTTTGTTAGCTCCTCCTTATTCTATCCTCTGTTGTTGTTGTTAAGTGCCGTTGAGTCGTTTCCGACTCATAGTGACCCCATGCACAGCAGAACGAAACACTGCCCGATCCCGCGCCAGCCCCA
>NW_006921974.1:2165032-2169444 GCF_000298275.1 Orycteropus afer afer
TCCCTGAGTTGTCTCTCCTCACCTGTATCCCTGGGGCTTACTGCTCTTCTGTCTGGGTTCCTGGCTTTTATCCCCTTTCTCCTGCTTTCCCGTCCTGCTGCTTTGGGCGGGCCTGAGTTTCCTCTCCTCACCTAATCCCTTCGGCTGATAGCTCTTCTCTCTGGCTTCCTGGCTTTTAATCCCCTTTTTCCTGCTCTTCCCGCCTGTTGCTTTGGGCGTCCCTGAGTTGTCTCTCCTCACCTGTATCCCTGGGGCTGACCTCTAGCATCTGGTAATTGGAGGGCCATAGGGCTCAGGCCTTGGGCTGCTTCTCTCTGTGTACTCACTCTCTTGGGGATCTCAAGACTTTAAATGCCCTCTCTTCATGGACACTTATTGTTCTGACCTCTCCTGTGAGTTCCAGACACACATATGCAGCTGTCTCCTCACCACCTCCCCTGGAAGCTCTTATAGGCTTCTTAGACTTAGCACACTGAAGTGAATTGTTCTTGAGTGTCCCCCAACAAACCAGCTCCTCCCCTGGTCTCCTCCATCTTAGTTTATGGCAACTCCATTCTTCCATTTGTTGGGTGAAAGCCTTGAAGTCATCCTGAACTCCTCTCTTTCCTCTCACACCCTTCATCTTTAGCAAACACTTTCAGTTCCACTTAGAATGAGATCAGTGCTCCTTGCTGTTGCCCCTGGCCCTACAGGATAAGGTCCTCTACTACCCTTCCCACCCCATCTCCTACCAACTCCTACCTGCTTCATTCATAATGCTCTAGTTCTCCCTCCTCCCATTTGCTTGCTGTTCCTTGATCATGCCAAGCAATCATCTACCCCAGGGCCTTTGCACTTGTAGTTCTCTGCCTGTTGTGATCATTCCCCATTCATTCATGAGGCTTGCTCACTTCATTCAGTCCTGTTCAAATGTCTCTTGGTCAAGGAGGCATTCTCTTACTATCCTGTCTAAAATAACACCCTCTGGGGCCTCTTTGTTTCCTTCTGCTCATTTTAATCCACAGACACATTGCATATGCATTTGCTCCATGTCTGTCTTCCCAACTAGAATGTAGGCTCCATGATTTTAGGGACTTGGGTTTTTCACTGCTATCATCCCCACCATTGAGCCCTATGCCTACTACATATATGTTGAATCAAAGAATGATCATGTTCCTCCCTTAGCTTAAAATCCTACAGTGCTCCATCATATCTTTGTACTTTTGCTCATGCAGTTCCCTCTGCTTGGAGTGCCCTTACTCTTCCTAGGTGACCTAACCAACTCTTACTCATTCCTCAGAACTGACCCAACTGTCACCACCTTTGTGAATCCCCTTACATCCCTAATCAGAGTTAGCCAGTTATTTCTCAGTGACCCCATAGCAATTGGTCCATGCCTCTATTAAAACCCATCTCTCATGGGCTTTGTCTGTCTGTTTATTCCAGTAAGCTGTGAGCTCCTGGAGGTTAAGGACCATGTCTTCTCATCCTATATCCCTAGTGCCTAGCATTGTGCATGCTCAGCCTAAGTATTTGTTAAAGGTGTGCTGGCTGAATGAATAAATGAAAACTAATTCATGAGGGAGGAAAAGGAGGAAGGAGAGAGAGAAGGGAAGCCCTCATCCAAAATGTCTAGAACCAGGTCTTAACCTGTCAGCCACAATGACCTCAGTTTCCAAACAGCAAAATTAGGACCCATGATCTGAGAAGTTTAATTATGCTTTTGTTGTTGTGCAGTAAACTTAATTCTGACTTGTAGTGACCCTGTGGGACAGATGGAACTACCCTATAGGGTTCAAAATGCTGTCAATCAGCAGACTGCCACATCTTTCTCATGTGGAGCGGCTGATGAGTTTGAACTGCCGAACTTGCAGTTAATCACTTCGCCACTGGGGCTCCTCAATTGTGCTTTTAGGGACAATGAGTTTTTGAACTCAGGCACATGCAGGATTTTATGGTTGCTCAGGTTTCTGTTGGCATGAGTGTGACCAAGAATTGGGTTTATGGATAGAATACATATTTATCAGAGAATATTTAGAAAGTACAAGTAAGCACAGAGAAAAACCATCCACAATCCTGCTATGTATTCAGGCTTCAGTATGTGTGCTGTTGTTTTGCTTGGTGCCATCAGATTGATTCAAACTCATAGCAACTTTATGTACAACAGAAGGAAACATGCCCCGTCCTGCACCATCCTCACAATCCTTACTCTACTTGAACCAATTGTTGCAGCCACTGTGTCAATCCATTTCATTGAGGGCCTCTACTTTGCCAAGGAGCCCTGGTAGCATAGTGCCTAAGGCACTTGACTGCTAACCAGAAGACTGGCGGTTCAAACCCACCAGCCACTCCTTGAGAGGAAGGTTGGGCAATCTACTTCCGTAGTGATACCGCCTTGGAAACCAAGGAGGGGTCGCTATGAGTCGGGTTCAACTCAATGGTAGTGAGTTTGGTTTGGGTTTGGTTCTCTTTTACCAAGCATGATATCCTTCTCCAGGCACTGGTCCCTTCCGACAACATGACCAAAGTGAGACAAAGTCTGGCCATTCTCACTTATAAGAAGTATGTTGGTTATATTTCTTCCAAGACAGATTTGTTTGTTCCTCTGTAGGGCATGCATATGTGCATGTATGTATAAAATGCATTTATAATGTTAACTTTCATCCAGTTGGCCTCTGATTCATGGTAGCCCCTGACTCTTGGCGATGCCATGCATACCTGAAGAAATGCTGTCCAGTTCTGTGCTATCCCCACAATCAGTTGGGGCTCAGATCATTGTGATTCATGGCATTTTAATTGGCTGATTTTAGGAAGTAGATCACCAGGCCTCTCTTCCTAGTCCATTTTAGTCTGCAAACATCACTGAAACCTGTTCAGCCTCATAGACAGGTGGTGGCTATACATGAGGTACATTGGCTGGGAATCAAATCCGTGGAAGGTGAGAATTTACCACTGAACCACCAATGTTCCCATTAGACATTAGCCAACTAACAGATAAATATGTATGCCATTAACATGCAAATTGCTTTACTTTCCAATAAAAGTTACAATAATATATACCTATAAATGCATGGAAGAAGTACGTGAGAATGTTCCTTAAAAGCAAGGATGGTGACACTTTGTCATATGATCAGGAGGGACCAGTCCCTAGAGAAGGACATCATGTTTGGTAAAATAGAGGGTCAGTGAAAGAGAGGAAGACCCTCAATGAGATGGATTGACACAGTGGCTGGAATACTGGGCTCAAGCATAGTAAGGATTGTGAGATAGCACAGGACTGGGCAGTGTTTCATTCTGTTGTATGTAGAGTTCCTATGGGTTGAAACTGACTCAATGGCACCAAACAACAACAACACAACATAAATGCATGTTTCGCATGAATGAAATCACTCTGCACCTTTCTTTTGGTACCAGAGGCATTTTCACATTGTAGCAGGGGCCCGTGTACTGTCTTAATTTCACAAATATATGAATATCCACCCTCAAGAAAGTTCCCGGAAAAACATTTGGGGATAAACACCAGGGCTATGCCCCCACCCACAAGTAGGGCCAGGACCAGCCACGAGTAAATAGGAGCAATGGTGGGCAGAGCCAGGAGCTGGGGCCATCCTCTCACCTATCACCCAGATCCTACCTTTGAAAGCCAGGAGCAGATGGGGGACCAGAACCATCTTTCCTGGGAGCTGAGGTTGGGGATGAAAGGAGACAACATCTCCACAGAAATGGAAACTTGGGAGCCTCATATGGCAAAATCAGCTGTAGGGGCCTCCACACCCGGAGCTGACTACCAGGATACTGCCCTCTAGTGATCAGCTGTGGAATTGCCCTTTTCATGGGAGAAAAGTACACCTGGCACATCACCCTCATTGGTGAAAAGACAAAAAAACAATAATAAAAGTTAAGTCCAGGGAAAGGGAGAGTTTTGCTTAGGGGTTGGTGAGTTTATGTTAACGGTGGTGGAATAATTTGGAAAAGGATCGCAAGAAGAGTTGCACAGCTTGAAGAATGTCATCAATGTCAATGAACGGTACTGTTAGAAATTGTTGAGATAGCGTATGTTTTGTGATTTGTATTTTCACCACAATAAAATTAAAACTAAATAAATAAGCAAAAAAAAAAAATCAACTCCAAACATCTGCTTCCCTCACCTCTCTCAGATCACCACTTTTTCCAGAGGGAAATTATTATAACAGAGCAGATGGTTAATACTATTATTACGAGTAAAACTCAACCTGCAGATAGGAATTTGGTGAGTCACAAGGGGGCAGCAAAGTGTTCCTACTCTTAGCTGAAGGCTAGGAAGCCTTTACCACTGGCTAGTAACAAGAAAGTAACAAAGATCAGCAGAACAATACACAGGCCTATGAGGTGAAAGGCACTTGACTGCTCACCAGAAGGCTGGCGGTTCAAACCCACCAGCCACTCCTCGGAAG
>NW_006921974.1:2169899-2171977 GCF_000298275.1 Orycteropus afer afer
TCAAACCCACCAGCCACTCCTCGGAAGGAAGATGGGGCAATCTACTTCCATAGTGATACTGCCTCAGAAACCTAAGGAGGGGTCTATGAGTCGGGTCTGACTCAATGGCACATAACAGCAACAGCAACAAAGCTCCACGAGGCAAGAATGGATGGGAAAAGGAAGGCCAAGGGGAAATGGGAACCACAGGGAAGAAGTGGGAAGAGTTCTGTTGCATTTTGGGGACTGCATTCAATGTCATGAACAAACAGTTGAATAGAAAAACAATTTGCTCTGTAAACTTTCGCTCAAATCACAATAAAAAGTTAAAAAAAAAAAAACAAACAGTTTCAAGTCATATAGCAGTAGAGGATCAGTTCACCGAATTTACAAACAACTGGCTATCACCTACTCCAACATCAATGTTTGAAAAATAGGAGTTGAAACGTCAGCTCTACCACTTAATATGTGCCCTAGGGTGAGTCGCAATCTATTTAACCCTCAATTTCCTCATGTTTAAATGAGGGGTATCTGCTTCCCAATATCATACCTCCCTCATATGAGTGTCTTGGTAATTAAATGGGGGTAATTAAAATAGTAGAGAAAATGCCCAGCATAGAGTAGCCTTCATATGTTAAATATTATTATTACTATTAATAAAGAACCAAGGGAATTGTTACTGAATACCTATTATCAGGCACTTTTAACCAAGTGAGGAAGATAGTATCATCCCCTTGTTCCAGATGAGAGGTAAAAGGACACGTGTCCAAGGCCACGCAGCTAGCAACAACAGCAGCTAACACGTGAAGTGTTATACTTAACTCTGTGCTAGGTGCTCACTGTTCTAAGTACTATACAGGATTTAACTCATTCCTTACAACAGTCCTATGGAGTGGGTGTTATTAATATGCTCACGTGATGACAGAAAGAGAAACCGAGGCACAGAGAGTATTGTTGTTAGATGCCATTGAGTCAGTTCCGACTCAAAGCAACCCTGTGTACAACAGAAAAAAACACTGCCTTGTCCTGCACCATCCTCACGATTGTTGCTGTGTTTGAGTCCATTGTCAATCCATCTCATTGAGGGGCTTCCTCTTTTTTGCTGACCCTCTACTTTACCAAGCATGATGTCCTTCTCCAGGGACTGGTCCCTCCAGATAACACATCCAGGGTCCATGAAAGGAAGTCTCATCATCCTTGCTTCTAAGGAGCACTCCAGCTATACTTCTTCCAAGACAGATTTGTTTGTTATTCTGGCAGTCCTTGGTATATTCAATATTCAACAACACCATAATTCAAACACATCAATTCTTCTCTCGTCTTCCTAATTCATTGTCCAGCTTCTGCATGCATGTGAGGCAACTGAAAATGTCATGGCCTGGGTCAGGTGCACCCTGGTCTTCAAGGTGACATTTTTGCTTTTTAACACTTTAAAGAGGACTTTTACAGAGATTTGTCCAATGTAATACATCATTTGATTTATTGACTGCTGTTTCCATAGGCACTGATCATGGATCTAAATAAAATGAAGTCTTTTCTCCGTTTATCATGATGTTGCTTATTGGTCCAGTTGTGAGGATTTTTGTCTTCTTTATGTTGAGGAGTGTCGTAGTTAAATTTGTATGTAACTTGGCTGGGCCTGGTTGAATGGCTGGGCAGCTGGTGGTAGTTATTCCCCATGATGGGACTGGCAATCAATTCCATGGTGGGATCTACCACAAGCAGCTGAGTAGCTGCCTTTGTAATGTGATCTGCTCCTGTATATAAGAAGCCTTGGGTATAGTCTCTAGTTTATGGCACCCTTGGACCCTGCATGTAGCTGTGTCGTTGTTCAGCAGCCTGCCATGCTCTGCTGACCTTGGGACTTTCAATGGACTTAAATTAATGGCCTGCCATGTGCTTTGGTAACATCAGGACTGTGCCTTTTACTTGTCAGCCTTGGGTTTGTCAGCCTCAGCAGCCAGCAGCTGTCTGAGTGAAGAAAGGCCTCTAGCTCCAGTGGGCCAGAGCAAGAGGTAGAGCTGGACCCCAAGGTTGAGGGGCTGTCACCCAGTCCCTAGAGCCTGGCACTTTGAACTTGGACTTAAAGCCTCCAAACT
>NW_006921974.1:2172412-2175239 GCF_000298275.1 Orycteropus afer afer
AGTGATCCAATAGAATGTGGAAATTATCAAACAATATCATTAATATCACCTGCAAGTAAAATTTTGCTAAAGATAATTAAAAATGGTTGTAGCAGTACATCAACAGGGAACTACCAGCAATTCAAGCTGGATTCAGAAGGCATGAAATGAGGAATATTGTTGCTGATATCAGAGGAGACTTGGCTGAACACATAGAACATCAGAAAGATGTTTATATGTCTTTTTATTGACTATACAAAGGCATTTGACTATATGGATCATAATAAACTGGATAACATTGAGAAGAATGAGAATTCCAGAACGTCTAATTTTATTCATGTGGAACCTATGCACAAACCAAGAGAACATGGTGATACTGTGTGCTTTAAAATCAAGAAAGGTGTGTGCATCAGGGTTGTAATCTTTCACTATACTTAAGCACAGAGAGTAACTGATCCAATGTCACACGTTGTTGTTGTTGTTAAGTGCTGTTGAGTCGGACCCGACTCAATGTCACACAGTGGAGTGTAAGTCTGGAGCTGGGATTAGACCTAAGACAGTCTGATTCCTGAGCCTGAGTTCTAACTACCATATCATCTGGTAGAGGTGGGATTTCAACTGAGGTCAAGCTTTTCCCATGATTCTGTGCTGCTTCCAAAGGAGTGCTGGTGGAACGGTGGTTAGGCACTTGGCTGCTAACTGAAAGGTTGATGGTTCAAAGCCTTCAGCTGTTCCATGGAAGAAAGATGGGACAGTCTGCTTTTGTAAACATATCAGTATTGGTTGGTGAAACCCTTGAGACTCTGGCCCCTAGCACCCCTTCAGGTCTGGAATTGAACTAAATCCTGTGGCTTCTAGCCAAATAATAGACAGACATATGGAGTGAGCATTTACATCAGGTAGATACACTCCTTGGAGTGATCAGTCATGGGAGAACAGAAGGGTAGTGTTTGCACAGAGAGACAGCTGGGGGGCAGGAGTGCATAGTTGGGAAGGACATAGGGAACAGTTAACAATGGGGAAGAGATGGGAAGAGAGCTGTTATATTGTGGGAAATTGCAGTCAATGTCATGACACAAAATATGTATGAACTGCTATATGCAAAATGAATTTGCTCTGTAAAATTTCACCCAAATCACAATAAAAATTAAAAAAACAACAACTATTGCATGGATTATATATTTTTAAAAAAAGATTTCAGCATTGGAAACACTATGGGATATTTCTACTCTGTCCTATAGGGTTGCTATGAGTCAGAATCAAATTGACTTCATACAACAACAACAATGTGCTGTTTCCAAGCTAGTTTGCATCAAAGCCAGCTCAAGTTTTTCGTGAAAAACAGAGCAAACGACCCCAATCTCGACCCCACTATAACCCCTCCCTCGCCAAGCACCATCTCTCCCTCTTTCCCTTCATAACTGAACTTCTTAGGTTGTCTATACTCACTGCCTATACTCACTGCCTCTATTTCTTCCTTCCTCACTTCTGTCACCACCCACTCCAGTGTGGTTTCTGCCACTTCCACTCCATGGAAACACCAACCACTAATGGCCTCTGTGTCACCAAACCCAAAGGGCAACTTCCAGCCCTCTTCTGATTTGACCCTCAGCTGTTTTTGTCACTGCTGACACATCCTTGACCACTCTCACACCACTCTGTCTGGGTTTCCTCCCATCTCTCTGGTTGCACCTTCTCTGTGTCCTTTGAAGGTTCAGTCTTCTCTCCTTGGCCATTAAATTGGGCTCTTAAGCCTTGGTCCTAGGTCTCCCTTTCTTCTTCTCTCTCTACTCTTCCCAGCTTTAATATCTCATATGTGCCAGTGACTCACAGATTTAGATCTCTAGCTCAAACATTGTTGGAACTCCATACCTGTATATGTAACTGCACCTTTGACATCTCCACCTCCTTGTTTCAAAGGCCTTTCAAACAAGACATGAATAAAATCTAACACCTGCTTCTCCCCTCCAGAGGCCATAGCCTCAGGGGTCTTACCAGGCTCTATTAGACCTGAAAAGCCGGTCTTTTTTTAAAAAATGATTTTGAGTTTTGTTCCACATTGTTCTCCCATTCTTGCAATGATCCCCCTCCAAGTGGTTGACAGTGGTAGCCAGGCACCACCTAGTTCTTCTGGTCTCATGGTCATATAGGCTGAGGATCACATGGTCTACTAGTTGCTTGGATGAATTGTTTCGATTCGTCTTTAGTTTTCTTCATTCTTCTTTGCTCTGGAGGAGGAGAAATCCATCATTGCATCTAGATGGCCACTTGCCAGCTTTTAAGACCCCACTGATTGGAATCCCTTGGTGGCTGCCTAACTGGTTTCCTTGCTTCCCTGTCTAAAATAATTCAGTGGCTTCCCTTGCTCTTGAAATAAAAGTCATAATTCTTGGCATGGCCTCTGAGCTCCTGTGTGACCTGTTTCTGCTTCCTCTCTAGCCTCATCGTTCCTAGGCTTTCCTTTGCTCTTGGGACTCTTGTATCACTGGCATTCAGTCTCTCATGAATGCCCTGCTCCCTCCCACCACAGGACCTTTGCACATATTGTTCCCTTTTCTTGAAACAAGTCTTCCTTCAACTTTTTGCCTAGTTCATACCTACTTATCCCTCAGACCTCAAGTCAATGATCACTGTCTCAGGAAAGCTTTCCCTGACCTGGGAATGCCTTATGTTATGTGTTCTCAGCTAATTTTCCTTCCTAGACCCTATTGTAATTTTATATGTCTGTATGTGATTCTAGATTATTGCTCTCTACTAGGCTATAAATGCCATGAAGGCTGAGATGGTGTTCATCGTTCCCACAGCTGTGTCCCCATTGCCTAGCAGCTTCTTCTTTTTTTTTTTTTTT
>NW_006921974.1:2177144-2179932 GCF_000298275.1 Orycteropus afer afer
TTCCTTATTTCTTTTTCAGCAATCTCTTTGCTGGTGTAGAGGAATCCAACTGATTTTTGGATGTTGATCTTATATCCTGTGACGTGCCTACCAGCTTCTTGATGAATATTTGTAGAATGAATGAATGAAAATGAACTTTGTTTTCTGAACTTCTATCATCAAATCCTCAGGAGATTTGATGGCACAGTGGTTAAAGTATTTGGCTGCTAACGAAAATGTTGGCAGTTACAACCCACTGGCCCCTCTGTGGGAGAAAGACAGAGGCTGTCTGCTTCTGTAAAGTTTTACAGCCTTGGAGACCCTACAATGCAGTTCTACTCTGTCCTATAGGTTTGCTTTGAGTCAGAATGGACTTGATGGCCGGGGGTTGGTTTAGTTTGGAATCATTGAATCCACCTAGGATCCAATGAGTTATTCTGGCTACTTGAAGCTGTTTCTGTCAGGAAGGAGGACAGAGTTGGTCGCTGGAGAAACATGTGGGGTTGAGGATTAATACATTAAAGAAGTGGAAGCAGTGACACTTCAGCATTGTTGGGAGATGGGAGTTATTTTGGAAATGGAGGACTCTTTTATGTATCACTCAAATCATACCTCTAGTTCACCTCAGTTAAAGGTAAGGCCAGTACTAGGTGTTAACTCTGATTGGTTGAAGAACCAAACCAATGTGGACAATGAGTAGCTGGGATATCGACTTGCTTCATGCTTACCAGTTTAATTCCATTTACCAAATATTTATGAGCACACTGGGTGCCAGGCTCTTTGCTAAGAGGTAGGGATACAGTGGTGACTAGTACAGACAAGGCCCCTGCCCTGTAGTAGGGGAGAGAGACAAACAGAAAATTACAAGGTGGTGTGAAAAGTGCCTTGAGAGGTGGAAGCATTGAATGCTGTGTGAGCCTGGAGGAGGGGCCCTGAACTAGCCTAGGGGGAGGGGAGGAGATGTCACCTGAACTCAATCTTTAAGAATGGGAAGGAAATGACAGCATATGGCCACACAAAAACTTGTAAGGGAATGTTTAGCAGCATTCACAACAGCCTAAAGGTAGAAATAGCAGGAATGTCCATCAGCATACAAATGGATAACAAAATGTGAAACATCCATACAATGGACTATTAGTCAGTCATACAAAGGAATGAAGTATTGATACATGGTACAATGAGGATGAACCCCCAAAGCATTATGCTAAGTGAAAGAAGACAGACACAAAAGGTCACATATTGCATGTTCCCTTTTATATGAATATTCTGAATAGGCAAATCCCCAGAGACAGCAGATTTGAGATAAGCAGCAATGGGGAGGGAGGAGGTTAAAGGCTGATTGCTTAATGGGTACAGGGTGTTTTTATGGGATGATGAAGAAGTTTTGAAATTAGAGAAGGTGATGGTTGCACAACATTGTGAATTGACTAAATTCTACTGGATTGTACATTTTAAATTGCTTAATAGTATGTTATATGGATTTAAAAAACAAAGTTAAAATAAAAAGGATGAGTAGGATTTAGCCAGGTTTTTAGGGGTATGAGACTATGAAAGAAGGAATTTCTACATAGAAAAAACCACAGAAACAAAGGCACAGAAGCAAGAAACTGTATGGAATGTGGGGAAATACAGGTGGTTATTCTGTCACATTGGGCAAGGCTGGCATTCCTAGAAGAGGGTAGAGGGTTAGGATGCCATGGCAAGGTAATGAAGAGGGGTAAGGGCCAGGTTGTCCACAGAGAAGTAGCGCATTTGTGGTCTGAAAAGGTCCTTGGGCTGCTGGGGAGCAGTCACATATCTGAGAGATTTTTGCCCCAACTCAACCCTTTCCACTCATCCTGGCAATAAGGCCTATATGGGTTTAATGGTTAATATCAGATTTATCTGAAAACAGATAAATGAGTGAGTGACAGCATGCAGTGGAGATAACTCAGGACAACAAAGAAAACCCAGGTCATGAGGCTTCTTCACCTGTTCTTAAAGAGCACCCCTACCCAGCTGTCACAGGGTTGCCCCTTCCTCTTCTGGTGGTCAGAAATGCCCACAAGATGGAGGAGTGGAAAAATGTCTCTTGGAAGGCAATTTTTGTTTAAAATACAAAAAAATCATTTATTTTATATTTGTTGTTGAAAATATACACAGCAGACCAAACACTAATTCAACAATTTCTACATGTACAATTCAGTGACATTGATTATATTCTTCAAGTTGTCCTTACCCTCCTTTTCTGAACTGACTGCCCCGTAAGCTTCCTGTCTAACCTTTCCAGTTGCTGTTGTCAATTTGATCCCATGCAGTCTTCTAAAAGAGCACAATGCTCAAGGCAGACATTTCTGTATTAATTAAGCTAAATCATAAAATACCTTTATTTTTATTTTGAAATGATCTCAAGCTTACAGAAAAGTTGCAAAATTGTGCAAAGAGGAGTTCTGGTAAGATGGCGGACTAGGCAGAAAGACTGCACAGACCCTCTTCAACAAAGAAAAGGGAAAACAATTAACATAGACACAGAAGATAATCTTGGACCCCTGAGACTTGAAGGGAAGGATATAGAAGTGGACTAAACCCCAACTAGCAGAAGTATTTGCGTGAAAATACCAAAAAAGGAGACATACGGAGCTGTGGTCTGGCAGTGATCCTGAGTGATTCTGATGGCACAGACAGCTTGGAGATTCCCGAGTGGTGGTGTGGAATTAAAAATTTAAATACAAAATCAGAGATACAAAATTAAAAGTAAAATTAAAATGTAATATTTTACTATAGCAATAAGAGGCCATTATTAAGACCAGCAAAAGGGCCCCAGTTCCAG
>NW_006921974.1:2201919-2206815 GCF_000298275.1 Orycteropus afer afer
CGCCAGCCTTCTGGTTAGCAGTCAAGTGCTTTTAGCCACTATGCTACCAGAGCTCCTCAGGAGTCTTCTAGAGGCCTCATAACCTATCAGCTGAAGTGGAAGCCCTCCAGGCCAAGGGCAATGGAGGGGCAGCAATTCTCCCTGTCCCCTTGTGATAGCACTGTCTCTGAAACCCTTTTGGAATGTGACCCACACTAAGAAATGCATTTTTTGTGGTAAATATATATGCAATAAAACACTTGCCAATTCAACTTTCTTCACATGTACAATTAAGTGACATTATAGCATATTTTTCATCACGACCTAGTATACACAAAGGTGCCCTGGTGGTCCAGTGGTTAAAGCGCTATCTCACATGCATATGTTGTTGCTGTTAAGTGCCCTCAAGTTGCTTCTCACTCATGGCGACCCTATGTGTAGAGTAGAACTACCCCATTGGGTTTTCTTGGCTGTAATCTTCATGGAAGCAGATGGCTAGATCTTTCTTCCATGGAGCCACTGGCTGGGTTTGAATCACCAACCTTTTGTTTAGCAATGGAGTGCTTAACTGTTGTACCACCAGGGCTCCTTAACACACATGTAGCACTATAATAAAAGTTTCAAAATAATGCTTGACCTTGCTACATATGATGTACTCTGATGTTTTCTATTCTATTATTTTGTATTTTATTAGAACATGCTTGATTTAAAAAACCACTAATGGGTCACAACTTACAGTGTGACAAACACTGAATTTGGGCTCTCAGGTAGTGAAAAGGTCAGAGTAATGGTTACCTTTGGGGGATATTTGGAGCCCTGGTGGCTTAGTGGCTAAGAACTCGGCTGCTAACTGAAAGGTTGGCCATTCTAACCCACTAGCCACTTTATGGAAGAAAGATGTGGTAGTCTGCTTCCATAAAAATTACAGTCTTGGAAACTCTATGAGGCAGTTCTGTTCAGTCCTTTAGGGTTGCTATGAGTCAGAATTGCCTTGGTGGCCATGTATATGCAAAAATATGAAAAATTTCATTATGGTACACTTAAGAGATGTGTATTTTATTATAATACTACAGGGATGTCCCATGGAATTCAAAAGCAGGAATATATCTGGGCCTCAGGATGGGACTAGAACCACAGGCAGCAATCTCATATGATTGTTACAGGAGTTCAAGGCCAAGAATTCAGGCAGATTTGAAACCTTAATAGCTGGGTGACTTTGAGAAAACAACTTAACCTTTCTGAGCCTCACTTTCCTCATCTTTAAAATGGGGATAATATATGTTAACCCAATGCAATCATTTAATGGATCCAAAGCAATTGCCAAGCGCCTATACATCCTAAGTATTCAGTAGATGGGAACTGCGTAGATTATAAGTGTTTCCTTCCTCTATTTCTCTATATGCTTCTGCTTCAGTTTTCCTTCTCTGCCGATTGGCTTTCTCTGCTTTTCTGGCCCACAGAGTGATAAATAGCTGCTCTTCAGCTCACAGTTTACATGGTTCAGTTCCAGCCATACCTGGACACTGTGTATTTCTTAATCCCAATTCCTAAGAGGAAGAGCATGCTTGATTCAATTTGGGTCAGGTGTCCACCCCTAGTCTAATCAGCCATGGTCAGAGGGCAAGGTGGAGGCCTGTAGTCTAACCATGGTTGGTTGGAGTGCTCAGCCTTGTGGATGAGTGAGAGTGGTTCCCAGGGAAGGGAAGGGGTGGCTCTAGACCAGGCAGACACCAGAAAACTGACCCTGATGCCCAGCAAGTCTCTTTTAGACCTAGATCCTCTCCAATTACTTGCCTTGTTGTACTAGTCCACAGGGCTCGGGGACACAGCCTTACCAGCAAGAATTTCTCAAGTAGACTCAATAGAATGCTGCCCCTCCCAGAAGTCCACGGTCTTTTGAAAATGTACTGCCAAGTGTGTATTCAGCACAGCCAGCTTCTCACTTCTGCCCCAGGCTTGGTGGTTGTAGACAAGGGGGTGTGGGCATTTATGTATGACACTAATTTGAAGGTGGGGATTTAGAAGTGAAATATCAAAATTTCAAATCAAAACTTATCTCAATAAAGCATACTTTTTTTCTCATTTTAAAATAGTTTTATTGAGATAAAATTTGCATTCCATATAATTTACCCATTTAATGTGCACAATTCAATGGTTTTAGACATATTCACAGAGTTGTGCAACCATGACTGCAATCAATTTGAGAACATTTTCATCCCCCCACAAAAAAAACCCATATCCATTAGCAATTACTCCTCATTTCTCCCCAAACTCCCACCCTTCCCAACCTCTGAAAATCATTAATCTATTTTCTGTAGGTATAGTCATTGTTGTTGTTGTTATGTGCTGTTGAGTCGGACCCAACTCATAGCGACCCTGCCTTGGGTTTCCTAGGTGGTATCATTACGGAAGTAGATTACCCAACCTTCCTTCTGAGGAGTGGCTGGTGGGTCGGAACCTCCAGCCTTCTGGTTAGCAGTCAAGTGCCATAGGCACTATGCTACCAGAGCTCCTGTAGGTGAAGATTTGCATTCAATAACACGTACTTTTACATATGGTTGGCCCTGTCTTCTTGATCTCCAATCCCCAAGTATTCCCTCATCAAATTATCATAAACAAACATTTATTGCCTGCCAACCATTTACAAGACACTGTGTTAAGCACAGTGAAGACTTGTACTGTTACTGAAGGACATAAAAGAAGACCTCAGTAAGTGGAGAGATATACCATGTTCAGGAATGGGAAGACTTGGTATCATAAAGATGTCAGTTGGGGCATGCAGAATTAATTGTTAATGAAGATATTTTAATACTGTGAACAAATGTTCACAATCTATCCTGAAAATCTAAATACAAATTCAGCTACTCATCCAATCACGGATTTAATAAATTGTTATTGTTTGTTGCCATAGAGTCAGCTCAGACTCATGGTACCTTATGTATAACAGAATGAAACGTTGCTCAGTTTTGTGTTATCTTTATGGTTGTTGGTACGTACTTACTCTATTTTCCTTCACAATTAAGATCATTCACCCACTGGGGGAAAAATAGTTAATGAGGATTTATTTTTTTGAAAAACTTAATTGGTATTGGACTATAAATATTATTTTGCAATTTATTATTTTCCATTTAACAATATATCTTTGAGTTTAATCTATTCCATGCAGATATCAATTAACATGTAGACAAAATGCTTTAGAAGGTTGTACCTTAAACAGTGGTTACTTCTAGGGAAGAGATTAGGTTTGGAGCTGATCAAAAGAAATTTTTACTTGTTTCATTTTTTCTCCTTTAAACAAGAATGAATTCATGTGCAATTAGTAACAAATTTATATACTGAAACCTGTGGAGTTGCAACTCGATGGGAATGCCCTGTTCTTTCAAGTATCTCAAGTCTTCCACCTTTGACAGGTGCAGTCATACCACTTTTCTATTGCTTGTTTTAATGGAAAAATATTTGCATTTTCCTTCTGCCTTATACAGGTTCTGGCTTCCACAGGTTTTCTGTATTTTAAAAGACTTGAACTTTAAAAGGTCGATTTAGTCTATGTTCCCACTCTGTTGTCCTTCTACCCTTTGCATCTGCATTCATTCAATTCATGCAATTTTTGTGGCGCACCTACTACAAGCTGACTTGTGTTAGGCAGTGAGAGCATATGAGAAATTTCCATTTCTGTTCATCAGCAGCTTAAAATCTATGGAGGAGATTTTCAGGGCACTCTCCCAAAATAATTGAATTAGCATTTGATGAATAAGATCAGATATAAGAAGAAATACTTCAGGAGCAAGATACTTCCCAAGCCCAAAGCAGGTAGAGTAAGAAACTTATTATGACTTTGTTGACAGTTCTAAGCTAAAATTGGGCCCTTTTAAAGAACCATCTATATGGGATCAAATTGACAACAGTAATTCTAAAGATAGGGAACTTAGGGAGCAATGAGTTTACTTGAAGAATGTAATCAAAGTCACAATGGTACATGTAGAAACTGTTGAATTGGTATATATTCTGCTGTGTATATTCTCAACAACAATAACAAAAAAAATAAAATAAGTGATTGAAAAAAGAAAGTGACAGTGTAAGCTAAAGAAAGAATGTGCCTGTCAGGGGAGGGAAGTCGACATTAGACACAGAGAAGCATGAATTCAAGAGACAAACAATTGGTAGGGCCCACCAGTGCTATCCAGGAGTACAGCTTATTGGAATGTCTGTTCCGCTTGTCAGGTGTGTGTCTGAAGCCCCGCATCTGTACTCCATTCTAGAATAGGCACCATGGGAGGCAGAGCCTCTACTGGGGGTCTGTGGTTAGAGCAGCTTAGCAGGAAGAGCCAAGGAGCAAGTCCAAACTGAAATCCATCAGGAAACGGCTGCAAATGAAGCCTTCAGGAGACCAAAGGAAAATGCAGACAGCCTGACACCAGATGACCAATGGATGCAAAGCTGGGTTGTAGAGCTGAGAGTTTATTGTCAGCCAGAGATACAGTCAGGTAAGCTGGACACAAGGAAGGAGGGTCCAGAGCAATGGGCTCCAACAATCTTGGGGTGTATTCTTGGAACACCAGGTGTGTATTCTTGGAACACTAGGTGTGTCAGGCTATTTTAAAGGCAGTTTATTTAGAGCAGACAGTTTGTCCCTGCAGTGGAGATGAATTCATCAGGCTGTCTTTCAACATTAATACCAGCCCACTAGGCCTTTTGCTCTGGTTCTATGGTCACTAAGCAACCATCTGATTAAAATGAAGCCCCCCACCTAGATCTGCCTGCAGAGAGATAATGGGTTGGCTAACCAGTATGAGTAGTCCTTCTCCCTTGGCCTTTATTTCTCATCGTAATGTTCTTCTTCTTTTTTTAAAATGCATTTTGTTGAAATATAATTTATGTACAGTGAAATACACAAAACTAAAGTGACATGGGTCAATG
>NW_006921974.1:2207430-2208338 GCF_000298275.1 Orycteropus afer afer
TCACTTCACAGTCCCACCAGCAGTGTATGAGAGTCCCAATCTCTCCACATCCCCACCAGCATTTGTTATTTTCTGTCTTGTTGAACCTTGCCATCTGTGCTGGGGTGAGACGTTATCTCATTGTTGTTTGGATTTGCATCTCTCTGATGGCCAATGATTGTGAGCATCTCTTCACGTAATACCTGGCCACCTGAATATCCTCCTCGGTGAAGTGTCTATTCATGTCTTCTGCCCATTTTTCAACTAGATTGTTAATTACTTTGGTGTTGAGGCATTGGAGTTTTCTAAAAATCTTAGAGATAAATCCCTTGCCAGATATGTAATTATTGGCAAATGTGAATTTGTTGCTGTCATTTTTGTCATGTGCTTTTTCATGGTGTCGATTTCTTTGTTCCATGTAATTTTCTATGCTGAGCTAGTTTTGTTTATGAATCATGGTATCACTTCCTTCATTGCTATTGTTTTAGTATTTGCTAAATATTTGTGCTGGTCTTCTTTTTTTAATTTGATGTGAAGGTTTATCATTTTTCTTTGAGGTTACCCTGTGATTCATAGTTTTCTTCCCAAATTTAGAATTTTCTTCCCAAATTTATAGTTGTTTTGACTTGCCTACCATCTAGAAGTTCTGTAACGACACAGTCTTTTTCCTCTTTTGGATTTGTAGTTGTCCTCATTTGTCAATTGATGTCTCTGATTCCCTGTTTACAATCTTGTAGGCTTCTTTACTTTGCATACTTCCATAGCTGGGTTGGTTTGTGGGTTATATCATCATGTGTGTTAATGGTCAGTTGTTGTTGGCTGTTGTTGCTTCTCTGTCCAAAGGACTCCCTTTACCATTTCTTGTAAGGTTGGTCTGGTTTTAACAAATTCCCTTAATTTCTGCTTATCTGGAAATGTCCTAATTTCAC
>NW_006921974.1:2210648-2211846 GCF_000298275.1 Orycteropus afer afer
TAATCCACTTCTGTATAGTTCCTTTCAAAGCTCAGGGCTCCAGGATTATCTTCTGTATCTCTGTCAATTGGTTTTTCTTTTCTTTGTTGAAGAGGGTCTGTGTCCCTTGTCTGCTTATTCCTCTATCTTACTGGAAGTCTCCTCATAATGTTCTTTTAAAAATGAAATATCTTTTATTATGTTTTCTTATTCCAAAAGTCATATATGCTAATTATAGAAAATACAGACAAGCAAAGAGGGAGTATGAAGATCATCCATAATTCTACAACATAGAACAACTGCTTTTGTGATTATTGTTTCAGATCCTTTTTATATGTGTGTTTATCTACAACACATATAAACCAGTCAACTAGTTGCCATCGTCATCTTTGGTCATGTTGTCAGAAGGGACCAGTCCCTGGAAAAGGATATAATGGTTGTTAAAGTAGAGCATCAGTGAAGAAGGGGAAGACCTTCAAGGAGGTGAATTGACAGTGGCTGCAATGATGGGTTCAAGCATAGCAAGGATTGTGAGAATGGTGCAGGACCAGGCAGTGTTTCATTCTGTTGTACATAGGGTTGCTAAGAGTTAGAGCTGACTCAGTGGCATCTAACAACACAACAAGAAGTTGCCATTGAATGGATTCTAATTCATGGTGATGTGTGTCAGAGCAGAACTGTGCTCCATAGGGTTTTGAATGGCTGATTTCTTTAGGAAGTTGATTGCCAAGCCTTTCTTCTGTGGGGTTTCTGGGTAGACTTGAACCTCTAACCTTCCAGTTAGCCGCCAAGCCATTAACCACCCAGGAACTCCTACAACACATAAACATATGTTAATATGTACATATTTACCTTTAGTATTCTCTATTTTTGTTTTGATTGAAAACATATTCAATTACTCAAATAGGTTCATCAGTACATTTCCATAAAGAATTCAAAACTAATATAAAATTATATAGAGTAAAATGAGAAAGACCTCAGAAGCAACTCATAGTAAACAGCTTCATATTTATCCTTGCTGTTCTCTTTCTAAGGTGCTCTGGTGGTGTAGTGGTTAAGACGTTTGGCTGCTAACCAAAAGGTTTGTGGCTTGAACCCACCAGCCACTCCATGCAAGAAAGATGAAACAGCCTGCTCCTGCAAAGATTCACAGCCTTGGAAACCCAATGGGGGTTACTATGAGTAAGAATCAACTCAATGTCAGTGAGGTTTTTTTTTT
>NW_006921974.1:2213026-2251000 GCF_000298275.1 Orycteropus afer afer
ACACAGTATTAAGCACCAGAGATAAAATGGTGGGAAAAAAAATGTCTAGAAGCATTGATCTTGTGGGGCTTACAATCCAATGGAGGAGACAGATATTAATCAAATGATCCCATAAATAAAAACAAAACTGCAAATGTGACAAGGGCCATGAAGGAGAAGTATAGAGAGCTCTCAAAGTGCAAAATGGGGACTTGGGCCATCAAGGGAAGGCTTTCCCAAGGAAGCTGATAACTGGAGTCACCAGGTGAAATGAGGAAGGAAGGGTTTCATAGCAGACAAAGCCATGCATGGCAAGGCACTTGAAAGCAGGCCAGTGTACTCAGAGCACGAAGAGTAAGGGATAAGATGGATTTGTAGGCAGGGGCCAGAATATTCAGGCCTGGTCAAGTGGATTAAGGGTTTTGTTCTTTATTCTGGGAGCAAAGGTAAATAATTCAAGAATCTGAAATAGGGGGATGACATGATCAGATTTGCAATGTGAAAATATCACTGTGGCTCCAGTGTGGAGAACAGATTGGCAAGGAGCATGAGTGGATGCAGGCAGACCAGCCAAGAGGACAGTAGTAGTTGAGATGAGTGAGGATGGTGGCTTGGACCAGTGTGGTAGTATTGTAGATGCAGAGCAGTGATATAAACTCTGGTAGTATGAGGATAGAGACTATGGAACCAGTAATCAAACAAAAGCTAATCATCACTACATCTTGCTCTATCTCCATCCTGAATCTCTCTTGAACTTATTCTATAAACTCTATTTCAATTTAGGCCTCATCCTCTCTTGCCTGGACCATGCACAAGCCACTTCTGTGTTTTTGTGTCCAGTCTTGCCATCTCCAGTTGTTTTTCACACCCATTGGCACAGAGATCTCTTCTTTTCTTGGGGCAAATAGATATGTAACAAAATATTTGACATTTCAATCGTCTTTACATGTGCAGTTTAATGAAATTAATTATGTTCATCATGTTGTTGAATTATCCCATCCATTCTCAATTTGTTTCATTTTTAATAAGTTTTATTGAGATATAATTCACATACCACACAATTCACCCACTTAAAGTATACAATTAAATGGTTTTTAGTATATTCATAGAGTTGTGCAATCATCACCTGAAAATGAAACCCAGTACACAGACTAAAAGAACTAACAGATCTGTCCTGGAGGAAGTGCAGCCAGAATGCTCCTTGGAAGCAAGAATGGCCAGACTTCGTCTCACGTATTTTGGTCATGTTGTCAGAAGGGACCATTCCCTGGAGAAGGATGTCATGCTTGGTAGGGTGGAGGGTCGACGAAAGAGGGGGAGGCCTTCAACGAGATGGATTGACACAGTGGCTGCGATGATGGGCTCGAGTATAGCAGGGATTGTGGGGCTGGTGCGGGATCGGGCAGTGTTTCGTTCTGCTGTGCATGGGGTCGCTATGAGTCGGAAACGACTCGACGGCACTTAACAACAACAACAACAACACAGACTTCACTCCCCATTTCCAAGTAGAACGGCCCTGTAGGTTTTCCAAGGTTGTAAATCTTTAGGGAAGCACACTGCCACATCTTTCTCCTATGGAGCAGCTGGTGGATTGGAATCACTCAGTTAGCAACTGAGTGCATTAACCACTGTGTCACCAGGGCTCCTCCTCTCTAAGCCCTAGGCAACCAATTGTTGTTTTCTCTTTCTATGCTTTCCCCTATCCTAGACATTTCATATAAACAGAATCATACAATGTAGTCTTTTGTTACAGGCTTCTTTCACTTATCACATTTTCAAGGGTCATCCATATTGTAGAATGCATCAAAATTTCGTTTCTCTTTATGACTTAATAATATTACACAGTAGGGATATACCACTTTGATTTATCCATTAATCAGTTGATGGTCATTTGCATTGTTTCCACATTTTGGTTATTATGAATAATGTTTCTCTGAGCATTCATGTACAAAGTTTTGTGAAGACATGTGTTTTCATTTATGTTGGGTAGATACTTCAGAGTGGAATTACTGGATCATATGGACATTAGACGACGTGTAGCATTGGGAAAGTCAACTGCGAAGGAACTGTTTCAAGTGCTGAGGAGCAAGGATATCTCCTTGAGGACTAAGGTGCGCCTGACACAAGCCATGATATTTCCAATCGCCTCGTATGCATGTGAGAGCTGGACAATGAATAAGGAAGACCGAAGAAGAGTTGATGCTTTTGAGTTGTGGTGCTGGCGAAGAATGCTGAAAGTACCATGGACTGCTAAAAGAACTAACAGATCTGTCCTGGAGGAAGTGCAGCCAGAATGCTCCTTGGAAGCAAGAATGGCCAGACTTCGTCTCACCTATTTTGGTCATGTTGTAAGAAGGGACCATTCCCTGGAGAAGGATGTCATGCTTGGTAGGGTGGAGGGTCAACGAAAGAGGGGGAGGCCTTCAACGAGATGGATTGACACGGTGGCTGCGATGATGAGCTCAAGTATAGCAGGGATTGTGGGGCTGGCACGGGATCGGGCAGTGTTTCGTTCTGCTGTGCATGGGGTCGCTATGAGTCGGAAACAACTTGACGGCACTTAACAACAACAACAACATGGTAACTCTATGTTCAACATTTAAGGAATTGCCAAAATGTTTTCCAAAGTGGCTGCACCATTATACCTACATTACCTCCAGTAATGTATGACAGTACCAATTTCTCCACATCCTTGTTATTTTCTGGTAATAGTTATCCTAGTGGGTATGAAGTGATATTTCACTGTGGTTTAGATTTCCCTGATGGCTAATAATGTTGTGTGTCTTTTTATAAGTATTTGTCCATTTGTTTATCTTCTTCAGAGAAATGTCTATTCAGATCCTTTCCCAATTTTTTTTATTGAGTTACTTGCCTTTTTATTATTCAGTTATAATAGTTCTTTATATAGTCTAAGTACAAGTCCCTTACAAGATATTTGATTCACAAATATTTTCTTCCATTTTGTGGGATTTCTTTTTTCACTTTCTTATTGCTATCTTTTGAAATACAAAAGTTTTAAATTCTGATGAAGTTCAATTAATCTATTTTTTTCTTTAGTTCCTTATGTTTTTTGGTGTCATGTCTAAGAACTCATTGGTTAATCCAAAGATTTGGTTACAGGCCTGATCTATGTTTCTTTTTTTTTTTTTTTTTTTTCCTAAGAGTTTTATAGTCTTAGCTTTTACATTTATGTGTTTAATCTATTTTGAGTTAATTTATATTCATGGCATGTGGTAGGGGTCCAACTTCAATCTTTCACAGGTGGATATCCAGTTGTCCCAGCACCATTTATTGAAAAGACTATTCTTTCCCCACTGAATTGTCTCTGCACCCTTGTTGAAATTAATTGGCTATAAAGGAGAGGATTTATTTCTGTACTCTCAAGTCTATTCCATTGATCTATATGTCTATCCTTATGCCAGGATCATACTGTCTTGATTAATGTAGCTTTATAGAAAGTTTTTAAATTGGGAAATGTGAGTCCTCCACTTTTGTTCATTTTCAAGATTGTTTTGGCTATTCTCAAACCAAAAAAAAAAACAAACTCACTGCCATTGAGTCGATTCCAACTCAGCAATGTCCATTGGGTTTCCAAGGCTGTAAATCTGTATGGACGCAGACTGCCTCATCTTTCTTCCATTGACTATTCTGGGTCCTTTGAATTTCCATATGAATTTTAGGATCAGCTTGTCAGATTCTATAAAATAAGAAAAGCAGCTGGGATTTTGATAGGAATTGCATCGAAGGTATAGATTAATTTGAGGAGTGCTGCCATCTTAATAATAATTAAGTCTTCCAATCCATGAATATAGAGTATCTTGTCATTTATTTAGGTTTTCTTTAATTTCTTTTAGTAATGTTTTACAGTTTTCAGTGTACAAATCTTGTACTTCTTGTGTAAAATTTATTCCTAATTAATTTGTTATTTTTGATGCTGTTATAAATCGAATTGTTCATAATTTTATTTTGAAATGCTCATTGCAAGTGTATAGAAATGCAATTGAAATTTTGTATGTTGATTTTCTATCCTGCAACTTTGCTGAACTTGTTTATTAGTTCAAATAGTGTTTTTTACTGGATTTCTTAGTATCGTCTGTATACAAGCTCATGTCATCTATAAATAGAGACAGTTTTACTTCTCTCTTTCTAATCGGTGTTCATTTTATTTTATTTTATTTTTTTTCATTTTTGCAGTGTCCCCTCCGCTCTCACCCCTGGTAACCAACAAAGTCTCCTTCCATATTCAATCTGGATTCATTTTGTTTCATTTTCTTGCTTAATTGCCCTGGCTAGAACATCTAGTACTATGTTGAATAGAAGTTTAAGAGTGGACATCTTTGTCTTCTCCTGATCTTAGGGATAAAGCATTCAATCTCTCACGATTATGTATCAAGTATCAGTGGGTTTTTCATTTTATCAAGTTGAGAGAGTTTCCTTCTATCCCTAGGTTATTGAATGCTTTCACCAGAAAAGGTATTGCATTTTGTCAAATGATTTTCAGAACTTAAGCCAGTCTTGCATCCCTGGGATAATTTCACTTTGTTATAGAGTATAATCTGTTTTATATGTTTCTGAATTTGGTTTGCTAGTATTTTGTTGATGATTTTTTGTACACATTCATAACAAATACTGTTTTTCTTTTCTTTTGGTTTTTGGCATAAGAGTAATACAGATCTCCTGGAATGAGCTGGGAAACGTTCCCTCTCCTGTGTTTTGGATGAATTTGTAAATAATTTGTATTAATTCTTCAAATGTTTGGTAGAATTCAACAGAGAAGCCATCTGTGCCTGGGCTTTTCTTGTGGGTAGTTTTTTGATTACTAAGTCTATCCCTTTACTTGTTACAGGTTGGTTCAGGTTTATTTCTTCTTGAGTCAGTTTCTATAGCTTGTGTCTTTCTAGGAATGATTCCACTTCACCTGAGTTATATAATTTCTTGTATTTCCTTATAGCTTTTTCATCACTGCAAAGTTGGTAGTAACATCTCTTTTCTCATTCCTGATTTTAGTAATTTTAGTCTGAGAAGTCTTCTTTTCTTGATCAGTCTAGCTAAAGATTTGTCAATTTTGTTAATTTTTTTCAAAGAACCAACTTTTGGTTTTGTTGATTTTTCTCTATTTCATTTATTTCCACTATAATCTTTATTATTTCCTTCTTTTCCCTTGTGTTTGGTTTAGTTTGCTCTTCTTTTTCTAATTTGTTCTTGGATTTGTTGAGTTTGAGTTCCTTTTGAAATATGGGAGATGCCAGATAGGGCAGTTGGTTACACAAGACTGGACCTCCGAGGAGGGTTTTAGGCTATGTAATGTATTGGATATTGTTTTCAACATTTTTTTTTAATTCCCAGTACAGAAATGCATTTCACCTGGCCCTTTGCATTTTCACAATGACCTTTGGAAAAAGTGGAAGGCATAGCATTAAAAGTAAAACTCAGGGAATGTGGTTCTGCAACAATGGCCAATCATCCAGGATCCCAGTGCTTTAACTTGATTGAAGAATAGAACTTAGAATAACTAGGAAAGTAGATGAACTGGATATCTCTTATGTGGAGGGGCTAACATGAAGCCTGTGGAACCAGTACTGCCTGCTTGACCTAGGAAGAGGGAGGGACTATTTGTGCTTGCTTGAAATTTTTTTGCAAAAATACCTAATGAACTTAATTTACTTAATGACTAACACAGCACTAGCAATGTGACAGTACTGTTCTAAGCATTTTAGAAATATCAATATATTTAATCCTCATAACAACCTTATAGCACAGGTACTATTATTATTATCTGAATTTTACAGGCACAAAGAGATGTTAAGTATTTTGGCTAAGATCACATAGCTAGCAAGAGCCATAGTTGAGATTTAAACCCAGGGTATCTGACTCCAGAGTCTATGCTTTTTGTTGGCAACCCAGATGAGTCAGTAGGTTCTAAGGTTCATTAAAAGTAATGACTTTGTAAAGTTCTACACATGGAAAGGTTCACTTACTGCATATGGGTCATCCTTGTTGAAAGGTAAACAAGATTTCAGCAATATATTCAAGCCAAGAAACATTTGGTGGGCCCAGCTGTCATTGCATTATATCTCAGGAGACTCTGTACCATGAACTTTGCAAGTCAGATTCGCCACACAATGTGATGGAGAAAGCAATAAAAATTATAAATTTTTTCTGTACTCATGCCTTTAACTAAGATCAGTTTATGAGCTATTTGGAAGACATTAATACCAAGTGTGGAGATTTACTGAGATGTCATCTCCAATCAAGGGCTCTTAGAATAAAAGAGCCCCCAGAACCAATTTGTTAGATCTCCAGTGATTTACAAGATTTCATTTTCTTATGGATGTAACAAGACATCTGAGCACATTGAACTAGAAACTGCAGGGGATAAACAAAAGCTCTGTTGATTTGTTCAAGGAAATGCAGTCTCCAACTGGACATGTGGATTGGGCAGATGGTGACTGGAAACCACTCATTGTCTATGCTGAACTGTCCTGAGTTCAATGTATTCAGAGATTTGGAAGAATGCTGTACTATATTTGGTTGAACATAAATCACCATTGTGTGAGGATCCTCTTCTTTGGATGTGGGGGAGGGGTACAGGGGAGAGTTTAGATCACAGGATCCTGAAGACCCAGAACTAGAGGAAGGAGTCTCTCACCTGAGGTGGGACATACACAGTCAGGAATCTGCAAGCCAAAAAGACCAGAGCAATAACAGTGGGTTCAGAGCCAGCCTCCAGACCTAAGCCATTCTTGGTAGGTACCAGGCAAGGTTGACTATTCTGCCTCTTATGTAGTGGCCTCAGTATGGTGTAGAGGGCCCAGCTGTGTTTAAGGCACAATGATGGGATGGTCAGAAGAGGATCATAATTTTTTTTTAATATAACAGCTTTATTGAGTTGTAATTTACATACCACTCAATTCACTTAGGTCGTGGGTTTTTATGAGTATGAACAGTGCTTTGTATGAAAATCAGCAAACATGATACAATTTTAAAGATATTTTCATGATTGCCTTGGGAGTACAGACCTCGGGTTGTCATTCATTCATTCATTCATTCATACATATATACATACATAGATACACACATACTCTGTGAATAAATTATCAAACACATCATAAGTGTGTATGTCCACTTTCAGCTCTGTGAACTAGATCTGCCAAGAAGCACATCATCCTTAGAATTTTACAGATGAGCACTATGGCAACTTTGGACTGGAAGGCCAAGACTTAGATAAGATTAGGTCTTCCTGCTGCTGCAGCTGAAAATGTGTTCTCTTTCTTAAAAGTGCCCAAATGGAAGCTCCCATCAGGACTCTGTCTCTGGAGTCAGCATGAGACAGGCCCAGACAGAAAACTCCTGCTGCCCCAGTTCATTTTGTTAAATGTCAGTGTTCCACTCTTAGTATTGAATCAATCAAAATTGATTAGTGACCAGCAGTAGTCTGACAAATGTACACTTTTGAGTGTGTAAAGTTGATGAAGCTTTTTTGGGATGCTTTTGTATTACTGTCCCCACAACCCATTTTATTGAACAAGCCA
The DNA here is from genome assembly GCF_000298275.1 of Orycteropus afer afer. NCBI lineage: Eukaryota > Metazoa > Chordata > Mammalia > Tubulidentata > Orycteropodidae > Orycteropus > Orycteropus afer. Next base: position 2,220,538 of record NW_006921974.1, read on the forward strand.
TATTTCACCACAATTACCAATTTATGTGGCCTGTATATATCTGAATCTTTAATTATGTGGCCTACAATGGGGAGAGGAAAAAAAAAATCCCAAGCATCCTGCCTTAAACAAACTCCTAAATTTTCAGTTCTCTTTCCTAGATTTCTGATCAGAATTCCATGGCAAGCTGTTTAAAGCTGTTATTTCTGACAAGAGCTTAGAGAGCTAGTGTTCTATCTCCATTGTTTATGGAGGACTAATCCATTTATTTTGGAAACCAGTAGAAGAGGTGGTTGGGAGCTATCCTAGTATGACAGTTGAGAAGCTTGACCTCTGGTCTCACCTAGATGAAAGGTCATAGGATCTCCTATAGAGGTAAGCCATGAAGCTCCTGATATGGTGTTCCTTCCAGATCTTCCTCAGGAAGCAGCTTTGGTTCCTTGCCAACATGTCAAAAAAGTGTTCCATTGAGTCCCTGAGTTCCACAATATGGTGTATGACATTTACTAGTCACCTGCTATGATCACAAAAATCTTAATACTATCCCAGCATAGCAAAGGCTACATAGGATCCCCTTGAGGAGTAGGGGTACAGCATACTGTATGAAAAGCAAGCTTAGATAAAGGGTATAGTTTATCCTGTCTGACAAGATCCCACTTGCACTTGAGGCAAGGACATTTCTGCTTTGGTTACTTTAGAGGTCTCTCCAAAGGCCTCATGCCCCATATCTCCGCAGGGGGAGCTAAGCGTTCTTAGTTCTGGAAGCTACTCATTCCCCAACACATGCATCCATGCTCACCCTAATTTTTTTACTCTAGTTAAGCTAACCAACTCACACCATTGAAATCCACCACTGCCTCTTTGTTGATCTTCTGGTATTTCTCAACCTATTTCTCATTACTCATATTTTATTCTTAGATTCCATCTTGATCATTTGATCACTTCTTTTGCCTATTTTGGGAGCTCTGGTGGCATAGTGCCTAAGACATTTGACTGCTAACCTGAAGGCTGGCGGTTCTAACCCACCAGCCACTCCTTGGAAGGAAGGTTGAGCAATCTACTTCCATAATGATACTGCCTCAGGAACCCAAGGAGGGGTCGCTATAAGTCAGATCCGAATCGAGGGCAGTGCATTTATTTATTTATTTATTTTGCCAATTTTACTCAACCAACACTTACTGTTGCCATTCAGGCCTCAGCTTAGCTGTCACCACCTCTAGAAAGCCTTACTTGATTTTGTGAGTTCTGAATTAGGTACCCATCCTTGAGGTTCCTAGAGCATCCCATTCTCTTTATCACTCTATCAGAATAGACTATATGTGTCCCCTGCTCCTCAACAGTAAATTCCATAACAGAACTTGTACACTGCTATATCCCCAATGTCATGTATAGTGCCCAACATAGAGAAGGTGGTCCACAAAGCTTTATTGAACAAATGAATAAGTGAATTCATTCCATTGGCTTGACCTAGCCCTTTTTGCTGGGCTATTCCCTTGACTTGGTCCTTCAGCTGGAGATTAACACTATGGAATGTTTGATGTTAAGTAACACGACTTTCCTATGAGTCTGCTTGGTTGAATTAGCTGAAAGTCAATATGCCCCCAGGTAATTGAAGTAACTGAACCTACTTAATTTTATTTATTTATTTTTTATTCTTTTTTTCTCTGATGTCAATGTTTAATTGATAGTTATAAGTCACAATGTTAGCCATGCTTTTTTTCCCCCTCTGTGTCTTCAATTCTCAATCTGAAAAAGTTAATGAGTGACTATAACACATTTTACATAAAAGCCACATGCAGTGATACCTTAATATAAAGGGACAAGTTAAAAGTTACAAATGGAAAAATAGTTAAATGGCATATACCTCCCCACTGTCTTTCTTGTAGCTCAGTTCTCTGAGGAACACTGACATTATTTACAAAAGCTGTGAGATATCCAAAGGAGCTCTGGTGCTGTAGTGGTTAAGGCATTTAGCTGCTAACTAAAAGGTCAGCAGTTTGAACCCCTTAGTTTCTCTGCGGAAGAAAGATGAGGTAGTCTGCTTCCATAAAGATTTACAACCTTGGAAACCCAATGGGGGTCACTATGAGTCAGAATCAACTCGATGGCAGTGAGATGAGATATCAAGTGGGTATCAAAACTGCTGAGTTGTATAGCCAGAGTCATCTTTACTATACAGATAGCTGGAAAGATCAAAAGCTGAATAAAAAAAAAATCTTTTTTTAAAAAAAATAATATCAATGCATTAGAGAAGTTTAGTTGCTTAGGCTAATTTAATTTTTTAAAAACTTTTTATTGTCATTTGGGTGAAAGTTTACACAGCAGATTGGTTTTCCTTTCAACAATTCATATACATTTTGTTTTGTGACATTGATTGAAACCCTCACAGTGTAACAGCACTCTTCCTGCTTCCTCCCTGTGGTTACCATTTCCCTTTGTCCTTTTTTCCTGCCTTCTGAGCTTTATCCCTGGGCAAATGCTGCCCTTTTCATCTCTCACGGTTCTAACGAGTGGTACCTTCTTGGTGTTCTTGTTCACCCCACAGGCTTGTCTATTGTTTGGCTGAAAGTTGAGCCACAAGGATGGCTCCAGGCTTGAAGTGTGACAAAGGGCCATAGTCTCAAGAGTCCACCAGTCTCTATCACATTGATAAGCCTGGTCTCTTCTATCATTTTGAGTTTTGTTCCACATTTTTCTCCTATTCTATCCAGGATCTCCTATTGTGATCCCATTCAGAGTGGTAGGCAGTGATAGCTGGGCACTATCTAGTTCTTCTGGTCTCAGAGTCATGGAGGCTGAAGTTCACATGGTCCGCTTGTCCCTTGGGCTGATTGTTTCCATCTGAACCTACCTTATAAGGTTATTTAATATTGACCAATTGAACAATGGAAAATGTGTACTGTTTTAGTTATCCAGGGCTGCTATCACAGAAACACTACCACTGGGTGCTTTAACAAACAGAAATGTATTTTCTCATAGTTTATGAGACTAGGAGTCTGAATCAGAGTGCTTTCTTTCTGTGCCAGCTCTGGAGAAAGGTCCTTGTCTCTTTGAGCTTCTGTTTTTGGGTGATCTTCAAGTGGTTTGATATCTCTCTTTCCCCATCTCTCCTCTCATGGTTGTTTGATCTCTTTCATATCCTAAGAGAGTTTGACTCAAGACACATCCTACACTAATCCTGTCTCATTAACATAGCAAAGACTATCCATTCCCATTTGGGGTTATAACCACAGGCATAGAGGTTAAGATTTACAACACATATTTTTTGGGGACACAATTCAATCCTTAACATGTGGCAAAGTCAATGGTTATAATTTTACTTAATTAAAATGGGATCATGACTTCTAGCAGGAGCAAAATACCAGGACTGATTATCTGCACGGAGAACATCTCTCCAGATGATTAAAAAGCAGATTCAAATCATTGGAGCAGAAATTTTAAAGGAAGGGCACACTCTTTGCAAGTGTTTTCTGCCCTACTATGCTGTTTGAAACAATTAACTGAAAAAGTGTTACCTGGTTACAGAGACACCTCACAGGATGGTGGCACTTTGGTGAATTTACTAAAATCCACTGTCTGTTCTTCATTTTTGCAATTTAAAACACTTAGGAAAGCTAATCCATGTTAGTCAACTTCACATTAATCAAAACATAGTGTCAGTTTAGTAATTTACAATGGAAAGCAGAATACCAAGGGTGTTCAATATATTAAAGGAAAATGTTGGTAGATTTGACTGTAGAGATATGTGGTTTTTGTTTTTTAATTTCTGATGAAAATATACATAACAAAGCATACACCAACTCAACATTTTCTACATGTACACTTCTTTGCTTCTACCACAAGAAGCCTCCATGATCTCTCACCTGGACAACTGCAATAGCCTCCTAACTGATCTTCCTGCTTCCCCAGTTTCTTTTCAATCCACTCTCCACACTGAAGTCAAGGGAAATTTTCAAAACACAGATTTGGTCTTATCACACTCCTATCTTTACCCCTCACTGGTTTCCTATTGCTTTTAAGAGAAAATAAACTCCTTATCGGGGACTAGCCACCACTCATCTGTCAGTTTGTCATACTATGGTGGCTTATGTGGACTAGGGCCCTGCCTGATCTTGTCCCTGCCCATCTCTATATCCCGAATTTATACTACTCTTGTCCCACCTCATTCTAACTACACTAGACTTCTGTTTCTTGAATGGAGAACTTCACACGGCCTCCTCCTTTTACCTGGAATGTTCTTCCCACTCTCATCTCCCTCTCTGATTCCTACTTAATCTTCAGATCTCAATTCAAACATCACTTCCTCAATGAAGCCTCCTATACTGACACACTAGACTAAGTCAAGTCTGCTCACCCCCATCTCCATTATAGGCTCTCAGAGCACCATTAATATCTCTCCTCCATTGCTTTGATTACAGTTGTACTTTTGCATTTATGAGTGTGATTATATGATTATTGTCTGTCTTCCCTACTAGATTGTAAGGTTCATGAAGGCAGAGACCAAGTCTGTTTTTGCTGACCACTGATTTCCAGTACCTAATCCAAGGTTTGACACATAGTAGGTAAGTCAATTAATATTTGTTGTATTATTGAATCACTGAGTGATCTTTATATATAGAAAATATGTACAACTTTGCCAGCTAGTATTTCTCCTTTTGTCACATCTTGCAGAAAGCTAAACTCATATTTAAAGCTTAACCACAGAAATTATATCAATCTACTAGAAATAACAGGAACTCTGGTAGCATAGTGCCTAAGGCACTTGACTGCTAACCAGAAGGCTAGCGGTTAAAACCCACCAGCCACTGCTCAGAAGGAAGGTTGGGCAATTTACTTCTGTAGTGATACTGCCTCGGAAACCCAAGGAGGGGTCGCTATGAGTCGGGGTCAACTCGACAGCAAATAACAACAACACTAGAAATAACATATTCGAATTCTCTTATTTGATCCTGACATTCTATTCTTAGTTTATTAACCTACAAAATGTTTTGAAATGAGATGGCTATGTATGTGCATGTGCATGAATACAAAGATAAATTGGTATATAAATGCAAAGTGTTGAGAGATTGATTTTAAATGGAGACCTTATCTTAATGAATTAATTGCTATTGGCAGTGATAGTGAAGCCAGCATCTCACCACAGTGTCATTATCATCTTTTTGCATCTCTGTGTCTTCTTATTTCAATCCTCTCCCAATCCTGGTAACTTTGCTGTGAATTGTGAGACCACTGTTTAGAGACCTTGTTTTTCTAGGTATGTACCATTTCTATTCATACCGAAGATTGTCTGTGATCATCACCAATAAGTGCTTCAAGCACTTCACTTTCAGCAAGCAAGGTTGTATCATCTGCATAACACAGGTTAGTAAATTTTCCTCCAATCTTGATGTCGCGTTCATCTTCATATAGTCCAAATTCTTGGCTTATTTGCTCAGTATACAGATCCCATTCTTTGCAACATTATAATAATAATTTGTTATAATAATTTGTTATGATCCACACAGGCGAATACCTCTGCATTGTCCACAAAACATAGGCAAACATCTTTCTGGTTTTCTCTGCTTTCAGCCAAGATCCATCTGGTGTCAGCAATGATATCCCTCATTCCATGTCTTCCTCTGAGTTCCCTGTTGACGTACTGCTATAACCATTTTTGCATTATCTTCAGCAAAATGTTACTTGTGTGTGATATTGATGTTGTTGTTGTTGTTATGTGCCATCGAGTCGGCCCCGACTCATAGTGACCCCTCCTTGGGTTTCTGAGGCAGTATCACTAAGGAAGTAGGATTGCCCAACCTTCCTTCCGAGGAGTGGCTGGTGGGTTTGAACCACCAGCCTTCTGGTTAGCAGTCAAGTGCCTTAGCCACTATGAAACCAGAGCTCCTGATATTAATGATAGTATTAGATAATTTCCACATTCTTTTGGATAATTTTTATTCAGAATGATTACCCATAAGGTTCTCACTGGGAAAAAAATGCTATTTTCTCAGAAGTAGGTCACCAGGTCCTTCTTCCTAGTCTGTCTTGGTCTGGAAGTTGCACTGAAACCTGTCCAGCATGGGTGACCCTGCTGAAATTTGAAATACTGGTGCTATAGCTTCTATCATCACAGCAACATGCAAGCCACTGCAGTACAACAAACTGACAGACAAACAGTGGTGTATATGTGTGTGTGTGTGTGTGTGTATAGTCTCCTCAATTGCACAGTAATTTCCTTGAGGAACCTACTTGTATTTCTTTATATCTTCCACAGTGGCTACTGTGGTTCCCTAGAGATAGAAGATGCTTAATACATTTTACATGATGTGCACCTTAGATTAACTCTGTGACTCTGAAGAGACTAAAAAAAAAAAAACACCCCAATTCTGACTCATAGGGACCCCACTGGGTTTCAAGGTGGTAAATCTTTACAGAAGTAAATTGCCTGGTCTTCCTTCCATGGAGTGACTGGTGGGTTTGAACCACCAACCTTCTGGTTAGCAGTCAAATGTCTTAGGCACTACACCACCAGAGCTCCTTATGAAGAGACTACTGAGGACTGATTTTGGCAAACAAGAATTCTGTGAGGAAACACAAAATTTCATCAGTTGTCTAAGTCAGTGTGGACCCACCAGCCACTCCTTGGAAGGAAGATGGGGCAAGCTACTGTAGTGATACTGCCATGGAAACTCAAGTAGGGGTCGCTATGAGTCGGGTCTGACTCGAGAGCACATAACAACAAAAACAACAACAGTGTATCATGATGTAGAGGCTAAGTCCAGCCTTCCCTTGAGTTCTGGCTCTTGCCCAATGTATGAAGCCAACATAGGACTATTTCAGTTGCCTCCAAACTGGTCTTCCTGTCTAAGTCTCGCCTTCATTCAATTAGTTCTTCATGTGGTGACTCAAGTGATCTGTGTAAACATGGTTCTCCCTGTGTCTTGTCATTGCCTGGTAACCGTTCATGCAGTGGTTCTCCAGCTTTGATGTGCCTCAGCACCTGGAGAGCTCATTAAACCAAAATCAGTTGCTATTGACTCCTACTCATAGGACCCCATGTGTGCAGAGTAGACTTGTGCTGGGAAATGCCATGGGATTTTCAATGGCTGATTTTTGGGAAGTAGAAGGCTAGGCCTTCTTCCAAAGTGTCTCTGGATAGACTTGAACTTCTAACCTTTTGGTTAACCATTTGTACCACTCAGGGACCCTGGAGAGCTTGTTACAAACCCATATTTCTTTTCTAATACAGGGATTCTGATTCAGCAGGTCTCAGGTGGGCTCTAGCCCTCTGCTTCTGTAAGAAGCACTTCAGTTGACTTTGATATAGCTGGTTCAAGTATCACTCATTAAGAAACAGGGCTTCAAAGGCTCTTTATTCCCCATCGAATAGAACTTCAGCATCCTTAGCATGACACCCAACCAAAATCAAACCTATTGCCATGGAGTTGATTCCAACTCATAGCAACCCTATAGAACAGAGTAGAACTACCCCGCAGAGCGTGAAATCTTTACGGAAGCAGATGCTACATTTTCTCCCACGGAGCAGCTGGTGGATTGGAACCGCCAACCTTTCAGTTAGCAGCTGAGCACTTAAGCAATTGCCCCACCAGGGCTCCTTTAGCATGGCAAACAAGTCGTTTAATGAGCAGTCCCCCATTAATGCTGAATCTAGTCCCTTCATGCCATTCCACTCCCACGCCACTGCCACCATCATTTATGACCTGAATTGCTACAACAATGTCCAATCTCCAAAATCCTAACTGCTTCAACCTCCCTCTGTTCCAGTCTTTTTCCCAAGCTGGAGCCAGAGTGACTTTTTGAAATGGCAAATCTGTTCCTGTCACTCCTCAGCTCAAAACCTTTCAGTAGCTTCTCCCTGGCTAAGGGACAGTTCCTCCAACTGGTTCAGGTGGCACAGCATCAGAAGGTCATGGTGCCCTTCCAGAACACCATGAAATAATTGATATTTTAAATTGCACCATACGAAATAAAACCAGAACTCTTGTGCTAGCAGAAAATATAGCTACATTTTGTGTGTGCAATATAAAATCATAGCCACAAGCACAGATGTCCATGAAAAAATAAACTGTTGAATTAAGCATGATCAGTACTGGGATTGTCTGTTTAATATTCATTTGCTTCTTGTTCATTCATTTTGTTGCTTGCTAGCAAATAAGTAGGAACATCTGTCAAAGATTTAGGAAAAATTTATGGTTAAAAAAAGTTAAAATAGAGAAATTTCTACCGTTTATTTTTTTTTCCAAAATGAAGAAAGACGGTGTTTTCTTTTTTCAGTATTTGAAGCTGATTCATCTGTCCAGCCCAAGGGACACCACCAGACTAGATGTCCCTTGGGGATAGGCACCATGAGCATCCAATTTGCTACTGGGCACAGTCTCAGGCACCGAATAGACATTGTCCTTAGAGAATACAGCTTGACAATACTTTGGTCATGACCAACCTGTCCCTTCCAGATCATCTTATCATTCAGACTCATTTACGGCCACCGTCCCCTCCTGCTGCCACTCCCCCTGGCCACGCTGAAGGATTTGGAATTCCCTAAATGTTCTCTGCCCTTTCTTGCCTCTGTGCTTTTACACAGGCTGTTGTCCCTACTGTCTCCTCCTTAACTGCCAGATTAAACTACTACTCACTCTTAAGATTCAATCCAAATGACCCTTCTTTGGGATGTTTCCTTTACCTCTGTGGGTTGTAACCCCTCAGGACCTAGATACTGACTGATCATATCATTTACTACATTAGCTATCTGGCAATGGGCCTAGGAGCTCCGAGTTCATAGTTGGAGTTCTCGTTACCCATTCTTTCTTGGTTTTTGATTTTATTCTTTCTTGAGTCTTCTAGCACTTAGCACAGGAGCTGACAGGCAGCGGAGGCTCAGTGAATATTTTTAGAAGGTATGAGTGAAATTGCGAAGGAGGCCAAGCTTATCTTTAGAATCCTTCCAGTTCCCTGCTGGGGTCCCCTCTCCTCCACTTTTGGCATTCCTTTCCCAACCCTATCCTCAGGCAGTTCATTGTGGAAATCCACTGGGATCTGCTATTATTGGCAGTAGCCCAGGCTTGCAACTTAGGAATCTCCAAGTGCCACAATTGGTTAGGTGCTTGGCAGTTCAAATCCACCCAGAGGCACTTTGGAAGAAAGGTCTGGTAATGTGCTTCCAGGCTCACCATGAGTTGGAACTCAACAGCAACTGGTGTGTCTTCTTTTTTTTTAAATCTACCAAACCTTACCAGTCCCGTGTCCCATCCCACCAGCGTTCGACTTTCAGCTAAACCAGTGGTTGTCAAACTTTAGTATGTGTCAGAAACTTCTGGAAGGCTTGTTAAAGGGTTGCTGGGACACAATTCTAGAGGTTCTGATTTAGTAGATGTAGGGTAGAGTCTGAGAATTCCCATTTCTAATGACTTTCCAGGTGATATTGCTGCTGCTGGACAAAAGACCACATTTTGAGAACCACTGCATAATGCCTAAGGCATTTGACTGCTAACCAGAAGGCTGGCAGTTCAAACCCACCAGCCACTCCTCGGAAGGAAGGTTGGGCAATCTACTTCCATAGTGATACTGCTTCAGAAACCCAAGGAGGGGTCGCTATGAGTCGGGGCCGACTCGACAGCAGTGAGGTTTTTTTTTTTCCTAATAAATGATAACGCAGCAGGTGATAACGCACAAAGTAATCCTTAGTTCATCTTAACTCAGTCCTTTAACTGAGCTTCTATTGATTCTGTCTGGATTCAGTTAATCCCAGATCATTTTCTTTCTGCTTTGCCTCCTCCAACTTTCTGACCTTACTTTTCAGATTCTTCTCAGGGCTTTTCCACTTTAGACCAGCTCTACTGTCCTCTTTGTCCTTTCATAAAGATAGTCTCAGGACAAAGCCCTTTCCTGAGCCCTTAACCCAATTTCGCTGCTCTGTTCCCCCTCCCTGCTGTCCTCCCTTTGGCCTGGCCTCCAATCTTAGCATCTCTCCCTCTAACCCCCAGCAGACAGAGTGACCTTTTAAAAGCCTGGCTCTAATTCAGTCTTGGTCTGGTTTTCTGTTTTTGTCTCATCTAGCAGGGTAGCCATTTCCCTTCCCCAGGGAGTCTGGTTCCATAAACACACATTAGCATGCTAATGACGGTCACCTGCTGGCCCTGGGAAGTCGCTGCTTGCTCCAGTTTCCTTAAGGACAGTGGAAACACTGAAAAAGCCACATTTACATGCTTCCGTTCATTCATTCACTCAACAAACATTGATTTAGCACCTGCCAGACACTATGCTGGGCCCAGAGGACCCTGCTGGGGACACATTGAGAGTTCACATGCCTCTTCGTGAAGGAATCTTTAGGTCCCACTCACGTATGGGAGTAAAACCCATCCACTCATCACTCACAAGCACTCTCACCTCCCTCAGCCCTCTCATCTCTGCTGGGTCTGGGACAATCCAGCAGTGTTAGAGGCAGGTGATTCAGGACCAAAGACTGGGAGGCATGAACTCAGTGAGTTTCCACACCTTTCCTGTACTTGAATTGAATGTAAAAATTCACACCTCTTCAATTATTGGCTTATTGCATTAATTTAGATAAGGTATGTAAAGGCCAAAGCACAGTGAACTAAACACACACACACACAGACACATACTCACTGACACACACATTGATACATACACCAACACATACACACTGATGAACACACTGACACACTAACACACAATAATGACACATATATACCTTTACATGCATACCAACACACACCAAAATTATACACTGAAATACACACTGCATAGACACTGACACACACTCACATGCATACACATTAACATACACTCACACAGTCAGACACGGACACATATAAACACATACCAGTAAATACATGCCAACATAGACACACTAACACACACAGGCATACAGACATGCACACTGAGAAATACATACCAACATACACACTGACACATACAAAAGCGTACCTACTCACACATCAACACTGACACACACACCCCACAGAAACCCTGCAGCAGCTGGTCCTGAGAGACCAAAGGGCTGCAGGAGACTTGAATTCCACACTTGGCCTCAGTGTGCAAAGTTCAGGGCTTTGGAGTAGGAGGCCTCTGCTAGCTCCGTGGGGGTCCTGGAGAAAGGTGGGTGGGCCAAGTGAGGCACACAGGCTGAACACAAAAGATTTCATGCTAAGATGCTGCCTGTTCTGGCCGGAATGTCCACAGGGAGCATTAATGCAGGAGGGGCACCCTGAGTCAGGCGGAGTTCCAGGATTCCAGCAGCCTGCCCAAGGTTGCATCTCTAACTCGGGCTTCCAAATCCACCCCCACACAAGCCCCAAGTTCAGATCAGAGCTAGTGGCCTTGGGCCCCTCCCTGTCCACCCCAGCCTTTACTAGGGAAGATCTGTCTCTCCTGAGACACCCAGCCTGGAAGACGCCAGTCACCTCTGACTCCCCACCCTCATCCGGTTGGGGCCCAAGCTCTCCAGCGGTTCCTCAACACTCCCTGATCCAGGGCCTGGCATCTACCCCAGGCCTTGCCTCAGAGCCCCAGCTGACATCACAGGCTCCAGCCACCCCTGTTCTCTGCTGCTACCATCTGCCCTGAGGGTCTGCGCCATCTGTCACACAGAGCTCCTCAGTGCTGGTCCCTGATTGTTCCAGGCTCTTCTCTTTGGCCCCTCCTGGGTCTCAAGCATGATGATGCCAGCACCCTGGGTGCCCCTGAATATTGGCTCTCATGACTGTTCCTACTGCTACTCCCCTAATTGTGTCTCCTCTCTTCTGTCCTCCCCCAACACACATACAATGAATCCCTCTTCCCCCTCTCTTCTATTCCATTCAGGAAACACTCATTAATTGGGGCACCTCTTGAATGCCAGGTCCAGAGCTAGGCACTGGGATTGTATTTTGCAGTGTCAGTGTGAGAAGCACTGTCCTGGCCGGTGGAACCAAGTGCCAGGAAAGAGCTTCACGTAGCCACCCAATTTCTTTGTCTCCCTTTGTCGACCTAGGCTGAAGCCTCTGGGTTTGACCCTTCTCCCTGGTTCCCACCTTCCTCCCTTGGCCTGCTCCCTCAGTGGGCTGCTGCGAGGTGTCACCTCTCACGCCCCAACTGGGCAGGCTTGGGTTTCCCGCACGAGCCTGGGTCCTCCTACAGTCCCGGGACCCTTTCCAAGATTAGGGAGCCTGTCACTCTCCGTTGCCCTTTTGAGGTGGAGTGTCCCTCCCGCTGGGGCCTCGGCGCGCCAAATCTGCCCGAGTCGCCAGTGGAAGCGAGCCAGGGGCCGTTCCTGGGAGAGAATGGAGAGTGCCGGGGCAGGAGGGGAAGACAAGAGAGGAGACCCGTGGCGGCGGGCCAGGAGGAACAGGAGCACCGGCAGCCACAGCCCTGCCTTAGGCGGTTCTCGCCTCTCCGCACTGCCCGCCACAGCGTCTTCCTGGAGCTGGCCGAGGGCTCAGAGAGAATCAGGGCGCAAACTAAGCGCCTGGAGGCCGCTGGGTCCCACCATCCCCATGCCTCTTGCCCTGAGGGGCATCCTTCATGCCCAACCCTCCTCTGGACTCTCCGCAGCCCTGGAACTTAAAGGTGTAGCTCCTCCGAGACTCCGCTCCCATGCTGAGCGTCTAGAGGTGGGTGGCAAAGTAGGGGCGTGGGGTCATTTTAGATTGAGGATCCGAAGGTAGTGAGCTCGGCTCCCTGAAATTACCGCCCGCAGCCCTTGAGGCTTGGATGCCTCGGGTCCCAAGAGGCGTCTTGGGACCCCTGGCCTCCGGCTGTGCCTGTTCCGCGGCCGGCCGCAGTGCGGCTCCCCTAGCCGCTCCCTTTCTCAGCTCCTCCTTGGGGCAGCAGGTGTCGCAGCCACCCCATTGGCCTCAGCGACTCCGGGGCCAAGGGGTGGGGGGAGCGAGACTCTAGAGTCGGACGCCAGGTGCATGCACCCTGCGCCCTGGGCGGGGTGGCACAGTGGGTGCGGGGAGAAGAGAGCGGAGCATTGAGAGGCTCAGCCACCCAGCAGAGGGCAGAGGCTGGGGCTCCCGCTCAGCGCCCGGGGTCTGCGGACCCTAGGATGGAAGGCAAGAGCAGGGGGGTGTGATGATTCGCAGAAGTCGGGACATACCACAGAGTCCAGCAGCGAGGGGAGTAGGACGTGGTCACCGAGGAGAGCCCCCGCCCCCCTTCACCGAGGCCTGTGGCTGGGGCCGCAGGGAGCATCGAGACCGGCTCCTGGAGTAGGGGCAACGCACACAACCCGTTCCCTCCCAGCCCCGCCTGACGGGGAGTGGGCTATCGAGGAGAGGCTGGGGCTGGAGCAGCGCCACGGGGCCCATCACTGGTGCCTCCCCCCCTCCCTGGACTTGGTCGCGCCCGAAGTGTAACACTTTCTCTTTGTCGGAGCAGCTCGGCTGTTTCCTGTGCAGTAGCTCCCGTTGCGGCGGCGCCGGTGGCAGCCCTGGCGGACGCAGGAGCAATGGCAGCGACAGACATAGCTCGCCAGGTGGTAAGTGCGGGGCTTGGGGGTCAGCCCAGGGACCCGGGGCCTGGGAGGGGCTGCGGAGACCCGGCCTCCGTCACCAACACCACAAGCAGGGCAGTGAGCAGCACCCAGGAGCTGAGGCCAGGCGGGACTGCTGCCGCCGGGGTCAGCGGCTCGGTCCCCCAGCCTGTCCCCAAGCCCGGAGATGGGGGGCAGGTGGGGGCTGGCAAGGCTGCAGGCGGCAGGCGGACTCATACCGGCCAAAGAGTCGCAGTTGGCGCGGCCGCCTCCCTCGCTGCAGCTGCGGCCCCGCCGCTGGGGCGTTGCCGAATGAATGGCCCAACTAGCCGCCGAGCCCTCCGGGGGCCTGGGACCTTGGCCTGGCTTCCTCAGACCTCCGGACCGCGCCCCCGAGTACAGCTGTCGCCCAGACCCAGGCCTCCCCCGGGAGAGGAGCACTTGGTTGGAGTTAGCTTGGGGCAGGAGGCGGTGAGTGGTGTGGGGGCGGGGAGGTGACTGGCTGGGCTAGGGTTTCTCCATATGCATTACATATGTGACTGCGTCTGTGTGTTTGTGTGTGTGTGCGCGTGTGTGTGCAAGCGCGCTCTCGCGCCTTCCTGGGCTGGCAAGAGCGCCCGGGTTCTGTCTGTGACCCTAGATGAGTCTGCCTATTTCTCTGAGTGTGTATATGTGTGCTCCCCTCCCTGGTGTGTGCCATGTGTCCAGACGCCACTCTGCTTGTGCTTTGTGCCTCTGGGTCCCGTTTGTGCATCGGTGTGGGGTGCAGTTGGCTGGCCTGTAGGTGGCCGACTGCGTATTTTGGGATTTTTCTGAGCACCTGACCGGGGTTTTGCGGTCAGGTGGCTTGTCAAGGAGCCCTGGTGGACTAGTGGTTAAAGCATTCGGCAACTAACCAAAAGGTCGGCGGTTGGAACCCACCAGCAGCTCCGTGGAAGAAAGACGAGGCAGTCTGCTTCCATAAAGACTGACAGCCTTGGAAACCCTGTGGGGCAGTTCTACTCTGTCCTATAGTGTCACTATGAGTTGGAATCGACTGGATGGCAGTAGTAGGGGCTTGTCTCGGGTTTGGATTCAGTGTAACTGGGCTGCTTTGCCAAAACCTGTGGACCTGGTCTCTATCTCTGGGGATGCAGGAAATTCAGTGTGAGGCTTGCTAAAGCAGGGCTCTTTCTTTTTGTTGGCAACTGACTCTGGAAAAAAAAAATCATTTAAAGAACTGAAGTTTTCCATCCTGGGATGTGCAAAGAATTCATAGTGAGGCGACCTGAGGCTCCATATTTGTTCTTTTAGACCTGAAGTTTGATCTAAAGGGAGGGGTGACTCCATTTGGAGGAATAGCCTTTCTATCCATGAGTCTTGTGGGATTTTAAGAAATGCACCATTACCCAGGCCCTAAGGGGAGGGAGGAGAGTGAGACAGACATAGACCAAATCCTGTGACACCACAAACTACTTGATGATCATCTCTGAAGCACCAAAAATGTTGACCCTTGTGACTTGCTTATTTAGAGAAACAGTCCTTGCAATACAATTCCTGTGTGTGTGTGTATATGTGTGTGTATGTGCCCATAGCCTCTGGGTATTTGGTGTAATTGAAATTGATTTGCTTTTGAAACCTGAATCCAGAATCTAGTAGTATTTTCTCTACCCTATGCATGAATTCATTCCACCCTCTTGTTCCTGTTTAGAAGAGCAGGACCATTTCTTTGGAACCTCCCCTATCCCTGGCAGAGTTGTGACGTAGAAAGACCAGCAGTAAACAGCTGATGACGCTCTGCGATCATGGAATTTGAGAAAATTCTCTGCCCCACAAGATCGGCACAGTAATATTTATCGCTTTAGTGTTTTCTGGGTTCCCAGATCGGCACAGTAATATTTATCGCTTTAGTGTTTTCTGGGTTCCCAGAGTACTCCCAGTTACCTGCATTTTAGAGATGGCATACAGCTTAAGTTCCGTTCTTAGTGACCAAAAATTACACTAATGATTTTTCTCGTCAGCTAATGAATTTTCATTGACCCATTCATACTCTCTCACCAGGTCCCCCTTGCCTGGAATAGAATTGCAAGGCAGATGTTGCAAGGGCGAACATTCCAGAAGGTTGTGTTTTACCTTTGGCACAACTCAGGCAATCCCCTTTGTTCTGCAGATGGAGGGGGCAGTTAGGGCCACTTGGCTTGCTTTGCATGGTTCCAGTTTGGTCTGGCTGGACTCGCCGTACTGTATGATGAAGAACAGAATTGTGTGCCAGATTCTGAAGCTTGAAAGAGAAGCCCAAGCACTCAAGACCTTGTTATTGTGATAAATGGGTTTCTGGGAAAACTGACGTCACTCTCCGTGCCCCCTCCCCCCAACCAGTGAAGCTCTTGTTTATGTGTCATTTGTCTCTGCTCCTTTGTGTTTGCGCGTAGTTATAATTCACCAGGGGAAGATGGAATCGACTCAAGAGACCTTGGCTGGCTGGCTGCTGCTGCTTGGTTCTTTCAAGGAACATGTACCAAGGGTTTGGGAAGAGAGTAAACCTAGGTGTGCCTAGCTTAGTTCTTTATAATGATCTCTGTGACATGATGCCATGTATAAGAGTCCTTTCCAGAGTCAACTGAGGATCACTGTGGCTTGCAAGCTGACATTAGTGACTAAAACAAGACTTAGAATTGTTGAGCTGGGCCTATATTTGGACCTTATCTTAGTTATCTAGTGCTGCTATAACAGAAATACCACAAGTGGGTGGCTTTAACACACAGAAATTTATTTTCTCACAGTATAGGAGACTAGAAGTCTGAATTCAGGGTGCCGGCTCCCGGGCAGGGCTTTCTCTCTGTGTGGGCTCTGGAGGAAGGTCCTCGTCTCTTCAGCTTCCGCTCCTGGGCAATCTGCATGTGGCTTGGCATATCTGCTCTCTGCTTGCTTGTTTAATCTCTTTTATATTTCAAAAGAAATTGATTTAAGACACATCCTACACTAATACTGTCTTATTAACATAACAAAGAAAACCAATTCCCAAATGGGAAAATAACCACAGGTATAAACCCACTGCCATCAAGTCGATTCTGACTCATAGCGACCCCCATTGGGTTTCCAAGGCAGTAAATCTTTACGAAGGTAGATTGCCCTGTCTTCCTGCCATGAAGTGGCTGGTGGGTTTGAACTGCCAGCCTTCTGGTTAGCAATCAAATGCCTTAGGCACTATGCTACCAGAGCTCCTTAACCATAGGTATAGTGGTTAGGATTTACAACACATATTTTGGGGGAATGTGATTTAATCCATAACAGCTATGCATGCCACTTGAGAGTTCAGCTCTTGTGTACAAAATGCAATACAATTGGAATGAACACCATAAAAAATTCTGTATAACAAAGCTGTTTCTGCATTGTGTTCATTAATGTTTATTTAATTGAGTAGTAAGTGTCCAGCACTATGGCTAACCCATGTGAACTATACAAATAAAAACAAAAGTAGGAGACACAGTTCCTAGCTTTCAAGGTTATAGTCCAGTTGGTGAGAGAAATTATAGACACCGTTAAATAACTGGAGAAGATTCTTGGGATATCCCTCCCCATCTCCCCCTGTCGATGAAATAGCTTGGGCTGCTATTAATATATAGTTAGAGAGGTTACATGATTTGTTCATGGTAAGCTAGCGAGGCCCAGTGTAGGCCCAGAGGCCGAGTGCATCTCCTAGCTTTTGTACTCAGCTGTTCCTTTCAATGTTCCATTTTGGGGTACAGTCTATAAGTGCTGGCCCATAGAAAGAAAGTCTCTGATTCTAGCTTGAACCAATGCCACCAGGTGAACAAGGATGCTTTCTCCACTGGCAATCCAGGTAATGGTCCTTTTCGCTAATGAAAGAACTTGTGTGGGCTAACTTTGCCCTACAAACAACTTACCTGAGCAGAACTTACAACTGCTGTAGGTACCAGCCTACAGGTGGAATTGCTGTTGCATTCTGGTCTTGGTATTAATTGGCAGTTACCCTTTGAGGTCCCCTTGAAGCTCCCTGACTCAACAATCCCCCTACCACCTGACTCTAACAGGTCTATTATATGCCAAAGCAGGGAAAACAAGACCCTGATATCCATCCACACTTCTATGGGCTACAACACTGGAGAAAATGAACATGGCCCCAAAGGTTAGAAATTGTTGGATCTAAATGGAGAGTGTATGGGTGATCATATTTTGAAAGTCTTCTTTGTGCTTGAAAGTTTTCAAAATAAGAAGTTTGGGGAAAATTACAGTGCTCCCCAAATGCACATGTTTTCTTCCATCAAGGAATTGACAGTCATAGTGGTGGAGGCAGACACAAAGAATGATATAATTACAGTAAGTGCTACAAAGGAGAATTACTGGCTACTATGAGAGTGCGTAGTGGCTAAGGCACTTGACTGCTAACCAGAAGGCTGGCGGTTCAAACCCACCAGCCACTCCTCGGAAGGAAGGTTGGGCAATCCTACTTCTGTAGTGATACTGCCTCGGAAACCCAAGGAGGGGTCGCTATGAGTCAGGGCTGACTCGACGGCACATAACAACAACAACAACATGAGAGTGCGTTACGAGGGGACCCAATCCAGCAGTGGATGGGGATGGTGGGTGTCAGGAAAGGCTTCCTGAGGGCTTCAAATAGGAAAAGGGTAGGTGTGAAGATGAGTGAGACCTCACTTCTGCTCCTGAGTTGGGAACGTTTCATTTGCTAATTTACCACTTTATTTTCATTCATTCCTCCAACATATATTTATTGAGCTCTGACTCTGCCAGGCCCTGTGCCAGATTCTGGGGATGTTATGGTGGCCAAGGCATGCAGGAACTCTGCCCTCTCAGACCTTCCAGATGCGAGGCAGGAATAAGCCCTGTTTCCTCTTCACATCCTAAATGCTGGAAATGTGATTGTTAGCAGTGTTCTTATTACAAAACTGCATTACAGCAGAGGGATTAGTGTGTATAGTATAATGAGATTTTGATCTGCAGTCATGTGCATAGCATTTACTTTGTGAAGTCCCAGCTGTAAATTTTCTATTAATTGCTGGCTTTGCTACCCAGCACAGCCCCACCCTTTGGGTGCTGTGAGGGAGCAAACCCGTTGCCCTAGCCTGAGCAAAACAAATGAGGAAGATAAGTTTCTTGGAAAAAGGTATTCCAAACTGAAGGACTGGTTTCTAGACTTGCCTGGGTTTCAGGATGATCAAAACTGTGGTTCAGTCTTAGCATAAACAGTTGAGGTGGGCTTTTAGCTGTATGGGGGTCCCTGGGTGGCGCAAATGGTTAAGCGCTAACTAGTAATCGAAATGGTGGTGATTCAAACTCACCCAGAGGTACCTTGCAAGAAAGGCCTGGCTTCCAAAAGGTCACAGCCTTGAAAACCCTATGGAATGCATGAGTTGGAATAGATTCCATGGCAACTTTTTTTTTCCCCTAGTTACATGTACATTAAGACCACATTCAGTAAAGAAAGAATACTATGGATAAATGTAACAAGTTTCTTTCAACTATCTCAAAATGCTTACATCTGTACGATTTTATTTTCCCAAAGAATGTGGACAAGTATTCTTTTTCTCTTCATCTTATGGCTGCAGGAAGAGCAAAGGACCTAGTCCAAAGTGTTATTGCTGGCCAGTAGATGAAACAGCGAAACACCTACCACATGACACAGATTCATTTAGGTTTTAGTTTCTCAAACACTGGCCTTTCCATGCTATTTCTAACCAATAAAAATTCTGCCATGGGCCCTCTTTCCCATCTTCCCTCTGCACCCATCCCCCCAGCCACCACCTTATAGAGGTCAGAGAACAGTATGCTTGGGTGCCCTGAAGACTCTGGGCTTACGAAGATTCTCCGATGAAATCTAAGATAGCACAGTCATGGGTTGCGTGGGTTTTCGTTTTCTTTTTCCCATGTTGCTTTAAATAAAAATCTTGGAGCCACCAGCCATGTAATGATGGATTATTTTAAGTAACAACTGGGGGGGGGGCAGAATGAATTAGAAACACAGACCCTTCCTCCGGGTTTTGGCAGGAGGAAGCTTCTGCTGCTGGGATTTGAGACCGTGGGTCTCTCCCCTGCCTGCGCGGAGGAAGGAGGCCACATGCTCAGGAGGGTGAGAAAGAATGTTATCCTATCCTTCAGTGTCTGCTCATTAGAGGCAGCCATCTGCTCAATATGCAGCGTGCTCTCAGCCGGACCTGGAGTTGGGTCATCCGTTCCACTCACTGAGAGCTGACTGGGGGAAAAGATTTGTAGGCCTTCTCGGGCACAGGACTTAGGGCTCTGGCTGCTACTCCTGTCAGGGCCCACTCTGACCCCTGATGAAGGTCCTGGGGTAACAGGAACAGAACTCTGCTTTCATAGCCCTGATGAGGTGTCAGGTAGCCTTGGGTTTCCTTCTCTAGCAGAGGCCCCCAGCTCTGAACGCTGGCCCTGAAGCAGGAACTGTTTTTTTTTTTTTCTTCTCAGATCCCCATTAAATGAGACCAGATGGAGGCAGAGGCAAATTCAGGCTCCCTAGGGGGCAGTTGGGCATTCACCTAGAGGCATATGGGTAAACCTTTTTTTCCCCCTTTTTTTTTTTTTTTTGAGCTGAGTAGAGGTAACAGTACAGAGAACACCTAGACATTGCCATTTAAAGTCCCTGGCTCAGGGAATTTGTCTCACTTTTGTGGGAAATTGACTCCCCCTAAGCAGAGGTTGCCCCAAGCCTCGGGAGGAGATACTTGATGGAGAAGCTGGCTTGTTGGGTTAAGTGGGCTCATTGGCTCTGGGGCTCTTGAGCAGAGCGACAGAGTGGGCCAAGCAGAGGCTGAGGGCAGAGTCAGGAAAGAGGGAAAGGGGAGTAAGAAGCGGGAGAGTGAAGGAGAGGAGCCTGAGCCTCCGCGGTCGGTCCGAGCTGCCTTGGTGAGTCCACAGGCTTTGGCTGCTGTTCCCTGATCCTTCTGTCTCTGCCAAGCTTCGCCACGCACCTAATGTCCTGGCATTTTAGCAGCAGCAGAAAGAAGTCTATCTGTCCCTTGAGTCAGCTTTTCCATTTGAGAGGAGCAGTCTGGTTGTCAGGGACCTGGGGCCTGCCGCTGAATGACTGTGCGCCTGGACACTAGTCACTTCCTCTCTCATCTGTTTCCCCTTTTGTAAAATGAGCAGGATAGATTAGGTGATCCTGACGGGCATCTCCACTTCTAACATTCTGTGGTTCTTATGCTTCCTTGCATAAGGCGTGGGTTGCAGGAGTGGGTTCAATTCCAGACCTGAAGGGTAACTATGGGCCATAGTCTCAGGGGTCTCACCAGGCTATCAGACCAGCAAACCTGGCCCTTTTTTTTTTTTTATGATTTTGACTTTTGTTACACATTATTCCTCCACTGTATCCAGAGTCTCCTACACAGATCCCCCTCCGAGTGGTTGACAGTGGTAGCCACGCTATCTAGTTCTTCTGGTCTCATGGTCATATAGGCTGAGGATCACATGGTTTACTAGTCCCTTGGACTAACTGTTTCCCTGTGGCTTTGGTTTTCTTTATTCTTCTTTGCTCTGGACGAGGAGAGACCCATCATTGGCATCTAGATGGCCACTTGCAAGCTTTTAAGACCCTATCACTACTCTCCAAAGTAAGATGTAGAACAATGTTTTTGTGTATGTATGTCATTTGAGTTTGAAGTCCCCTGCAACCATGGTCTCAAGCCCACAGGTCTAACTACTTGCTTTCTCTGGGTAGCTGGCTGTGACCAAGAAGCCACCACAAGCTTGCCCCTTGTCAGCTCTACTACACACCCAGAAATTTTTATAGCACTTACAAATATGCTTGTAGAAACATCTGCCAACCTGTACATGGCCATGCAGTCTCATTCCTTTTATTTAGGTCCTGCCTGGTTCTGCTTCTGAGGGAGGTGGCAGAATTGAATTGACTCGCTGGGCTGGGTGGGAAGAAAGTTGTAGAGGAGGGAAGTCTCTGTTTATCCTCAGCAGGATCTCTGTAAGTGACATAAAAGCAACTTTCGCATATTGTCTGTCTGTGTAGGTGTATATGGGCAGTGTGTTTCTCTAAAGATACCTGAGAGCTGAATTTCTTGTCCATTGAATCCCCTTTTTAGTGCACTAGGAGAGCTGGCTATTTAATGGAATCCTGCTGTGAATCTCTTTGTAGAATGAAAAGGCACTGTAGAATTTATCAGGTATATCAAAATCCAGATTTTCATCTACTGGGTTTGCCAAAATGAGCTTTTCTTCTCCATGGCAAGGGTAGTCTCCCTTGTCTTCTCCCAGGGTTCCCTAAGCTGCTCCTCCCTCACTGAAGGGCATGTCTGTCTCAAGACCCTTGGAATGCTGCCAACTTTTACAGCCCTTATTTCTCCTTGGAATTTAAAAAAAAAAAAATCTACCATTGAGTTGATCCCAACTCATGGCAACCCCATGTGTGTATGAGTAGAACTGTCTCTATAGGGTTTTCAATGGTTGGTTTTTCAGAAGTAGTTTGCCAGGCTTTTCTTCCAAGGCACCTCCAGGTGGACTCGAACTGGCAACCTTTAGACAAGCAGCTGAGTGCATTAACCATTTGTACCACCCATGGGCTCCTCTCCTTGGAAAGGCACCTAAGTTTCTCTTTCTTGGTACAGGGCATTGCTGCTACTCTGTTTCCTCTCTGCCTGGGTTAATTGGCATGTGGGAAATCCTGTCAGTTGGGCTCATTTTTTTTTTTCCTTTTTCTTTTAAACCTCTGCAACTCATCAGTGCTTTTGTGGTTCTTATAGCTGATAATGCACTAGCATCCACTCCCTTGACAATGTTGGAGGTAGCAGATGGGGCTGGCATCCTCCTAATTGTTTTGTCAAGATTTTTTACTACATGTTTCAGGATATATGATTTGACTTCTGGTTCACATGAACCTGTAAAATAAGTTATACTATAAACAGTAAACACTGGTTGCCATCCAATCAATTGTGACTCATGGCAACTCCATGTGTGTCAGAACAGAACTGTGTTCCTTAGGCTGCGACCTTTTGGAAGTAGATCACTAGGCCTTTCTTTTATGACAACTCTGGGTGGACTTGAACCTCCGACCTTCCCATCAGTAGCTGAGCACACTAACCGTTTGTACCACCCAGGGACTCCAGTTGTACTATATAGGGTTTTATTGTCTTATTGGTAAAAGATATTTTTAAATATATGTTGCTGTGTTGTTGTTATGTGCTTTGAGTTGTCTGTGACTCATAACAACACCTCCTTGGGTTTCTGAGGTGGTATCTCTACAGAAAGAGATTTCCCAATCTTCCTTCTGAGTGGCTGGTGGGTTTGAACCACCAACCTTCTGGTTAGCAGTCAAGTGCCTTAGGCACTACGCCACCAGAGCTCCCTTTTAATGTATAATACAAATCAAACACCCAACCAAATTTCTGGTTTCTGTGTGTACTGCACCTTTCTTGGTTGTAATTGAAGATTTTAAAAAATTGTTTAAAGCCACTTTGCTGCCTAGGAAAGTATTATTGTAGAATCTTTCTTTCTATTTTTTTACTACCATTTTTTTTCGATTGCCTATTGTAGAAAATATGAAAAACAGAAAAGCAGCATCACACACAACCCCTCCACCCCAAAGTGACCACTGTCATCATGTTGGTGTCCATCCTTTGCCCACCAGAAGATTTACAGTCTCAGAAACCCAATGGTGGTCATTATGAGTTATATTTGACTCCATGGCAGTGAGTTTGGTTTTCTGGTTTTTATATGGGCCTATAGCTCTGGTCACTCCTCGGAAGGAAGGTTGGGCAATCCTACTTCCGTAGTGATACTGCCTTGGAAACCCAAGGAGGGGTCGCTATGAGTCGGGGCCGACTCGATGGCACATAACAACAACAACAACATAGCTCTGGTGGTGTAGTGCCTAAGACATTTGACTGCTAACCAGAAGGGTGGTGGTTCAAACCCACCAGCCACTCTGAAGGAAGGCTGTTGAAGATTATCCCAGTTCAGTGTTTAGGTCCTTTCCTCGCATTTGGATGCAAAAGGCCAGAGGAGAAAGTTTGGGGAAATCTCAGTCATGGGCAATGAGTTCCAAACTTTTCCCTCAGTCTCATCCCTCAGAACAACAGCTATCGCCTGAGCCACGTGGTGCTGGATAGAGGCAGGCGATTTTCTTCGATGGAGGCAGCACAAAGGTTGGACGAGGGAGGGAGAATGGGAAGGGACAGGGATTGCGTACTTGGCTGCTTATGGGAATGTTTATTTTCAGAGTAACAGCAATGGGAGAAAGACTCACAGAACCGCCATAGCTCGTTCTTCATAACATGAACCTTACGAATATTCAATTAAAACCGAAATTGGTGCGTCCTCAGGGGAGGAGACAGAAGAGAAAGAGAGCAGTGTTTCTGCCTGTGATATGAAATGTGGTATAACGTATTTCAAAACCGCAGGTGACTGCAGATGAGGAGAAAACAGGAAATGTAATTGGGGAGGGGCTGGGGGCTCTCCCAAGTCTCAGGAGCACTCTCATTTTGCCTTCATTTTAGTTCCTCTCAGACTCTGCATCCTAATTACTCCTGCTGAAAAGCTGAGTGGGAATTCGCTTATATTAAAAATGGTTTAAAATTACACTGGTAATATGTTAATATGTGAATACATTCATGCTGTCAAAGAATCAAATGATATAGAAACATACTGACTACACCATGTCCCACCCCAGTAAGCCCCTATTTCCAATCCTCTCCCCTGGGGTAGCCACAGTTCTTGGTTTGGGGGCTGTCTTTTCCTGCCCTTTTCTATGCACTCACATACATTTGTGTGCAAGTACACATATAGGGCACTTTTTTTTTCTTAAATGTATATGGGCCTATAAGGAGCTCTGGTGGCATAGTGGAAAAGGCATTTGGCTACCACCTGGAAGGTCAGCAGTTCAAACTCACTAGCCGCTGGGTGGAAGGAAGATGGGGTGATCTACTTCCATAAAGATTTACAGCCTCAGAAACCCAATGGGGGTCACTATGAGTCAGATTTGACTCCATGGCAGTGAGTTTGGTTTGTGGTTTTTATATGGACCTATAGTTCTGGTGGCATAGTGCCTAAGGCATTTGACTGCTAACCAGAAGGCTGGTGGTTCAAACCCACCAGCCACTCCTCTGAAGGAAGATTGGACAATCTACTTCTGTAGTGATGGGGCCTCAGAAACTCAAGGAAGGGTCACTATGAGTTGGACCCGACCTGACAGCAGTGAGTTTGGATATACTGTGCAATTGTTCTATAATTTCTTCTTTTTACATTATAATATGTCTGGGAGATAGTCACATAAGTACACATAAAGCTACTACAGTCTTCTTTATGGCTGCAGAATATTCCAGAATATGCATGTACCATAATTTAATATTTTCCTATTGTTGAACATTCATTTGTTTCTAGTTTTTTAGTATTATCAATAATGTTGTAATGGATTTCCCTCTACATAGATCTTTACAAATACATGAGTTTCTATAGAGTTGATTCCTCAAGTGGACTGCAAGATTACAGGAAATGGGCAATTAAAAATTTTGGTGAGTGTGATGGTTCTAGCATCTCAATTCAAGCCTGGGACATGATATCACCTTCTGCTCAAGATGGGAAATTGAGGTTTCAACGTTAGACATGCTGGCCCAGTTGCCAGTTCTGTCTCCCCTTGAGCACACTGTGGTCCAGGGAACATTCAATGAACTGCATTCAAAGTAATGAGAACTCAATTAATCAGGCCACTTTAAGGAGAAGGAAGAAAAAGATAAGATACCAGAGATTTAATGAGGGAGAAGGGAAGAAACTTCCAGGGGCAGTCCTGAGGTCAGTGTGCATTCTGCACAATGTCTTACCCTTTTTTCCCCTCTCTGTGCCTTTAACTAGG
Organism: Orycteropus afer afer; assembly: GCF_000298275.1. Classification (NCBI taxonomy): domain Eukaryota; kingdom Metazoa; phylum Chordata; class Mammalia; order Tubulidentata; family Orycteropodidae; genus Orycteropus; species Orycteropus afer. The sequence goes on from NW_006921974.1 coordinate 2,245,821, forward strand.
AACTGAGGACTGATACTCATGATGACTTTGACATCTTATAAGATCCATCAAAGCAAGAGTGATTGGTGCTCACCAGACAGGATTTCCTAAAGCAGGAACTATACAAATAGAGTTTTGAAGCTTTCTGAAGTACAGGGTTGAGACAAAAGTATGCTACTTAGAAGATAAATCTTGGTTAGCAAGAAAACCACATTAACCAGATTCCATGACTCTTAGTCCCCAAATACTTCAGTCATTTTAGGTATATTAGACACTGGACAAAAGATACAGAAGAAATAAGGGTTCTAGAAGTCACCAATGGCTGTTCCTCTGTAATTCCTCTTTACTTCTCCCTTGGGCTCTGGTGATGGGAAACTATTGTCTTCTCTTACTTTTCTGATCATTTTCTCCTCTTGGCAGAATCCTCTTCATCTTCCCACTCCTAAGCTCATTGACATTGAGTTGATCCCAACTCATGGTGACATTACAGGACAGAGTAGAACTGCTGCATAGGATTTCTTAAGGCTGTAATCTTTATGGAAGCAGACTGCCACATCTTTCTCCTGTGGAGTGGTTGGTGGGTTTGAACTGCTAATATTTTGTTTAGCAGCTGAGTGCTTAATCATTGAGCCACGAAGGCTCCTGTTCCTTACTTGTGGGTATTTCCTATAGTCAGTCTTTAGCTCTTTTCTCTTGATACTGTCTCTTGGAGAATACATCCAGTTTCATACCGTTTACTTCTAAATTTATATCTCCATCCTGAATTTTCCTTGAGCCTACAATCCTATATTGCTTACTATTTGGTGGCTTTCTTTTTCTTCTGGTTGTCTCACCATGAAATCAAAACTGTCTTATTTTCTTTAATATATAAAATGTTTTCACAAATCCAGAAGAAAACGACAAACACCCATTTTTAAAAAAGGAATAGGCAACTCATATACATATACAATACACATATACAGTCAGACTGTAAAAAGGGAGAGAGAGAAAATCTCACCCTCACTAGAAAAAACATAAACACGATGCCAGTTTCCAATGATTACAGTGGTTTAAAAAGCCTACAAATCTCAGTATTGGTGTAAGTATGGGTAAGTGTAAACAGGAGAGCTCTGGTAGCATAGTGTTTAAGGCTAACCAGAAGGCTGGCGGTTCAAACCCACCAGCCACTCCTTGGAAGGAAGGTTGGGCAATCTACTTCCATAGTGATACTGCCTTGGAAACCCAAGGAGGGGTCACTATGAATGGGGTCTGACTCGACGGCACATAACAGCAACAAACATGGGTAAACAGACATGCTCAGATGGTGGTGGTGTTGTTAGGTGCTGTCGAGTTGGTTTTGACTCAGTGACTCTGCGTACAATAGAACAAAACACCGCCAAGTCCTGTACATGCTCCCAATCGTTGCCATGTTTGAGCCCGTTGTCGTAGCCATTGTGTCAATCCATCTTGTTGAGGGTCTTCCCCTTTTTTACTGACACTCTACTATTCCCAGCATGATATCCTTCTCCACAGACTGGTTCCTTCTGACAACATGACCAAAGTATGAGAGACGAAGTCTAGCTATTCTTGCATCTAAGGAGCATCCTGGCTGTACTTCCTCAAAGACAGATTTGTTTGTTCTTCTAGTAGCCCATGGTACCTTCAATAATCTTGGCCAACACCACAATTCAAATGCATCAATCCATCAGCAGTCTTCCGTATTCATTGTCCAGCCCCCACATGCATATGAAGCTGTTGAAAATACCATGGCTTAGGTGTCAGGCATGCTGTAGTCTTCAAAGTGACATCTTTGCTCTTTAATACTTTAAAGAGGTCTTTTGCCCAATGCAATATATTGTTTGATTACTTGACTACTGCTTCCATGGGTGTTGTTTGTGGATCCAAGTAAAAGGAAATCCTTGACAACTCCAATCATTAACTCATTAACAACCTGCAATATGCAGATAACACAACGTTGCTTGCTGAAGTGAAGTGAAACTTGAAGCACTTACTGATGAAGATTAAAGACTAAAGATTAATTAAAGACTACAGTCTGCAGTATGGATTACACCTGAAAATAAAGAAAACAAAAATCCTCACAGATGGACTAATAAGCAACTTCACGATAAATGAGAAAAGATTGAAGTTGGTGGTAGAAATAGAAATTTGTACTATTTTCTGTTGAAAAATCTGTCACTGTGTAGAAAAATGTGTGTACCAAAAATTCTCACAACTGGACCAATAGGCAACATCATGATAAGTGGAGAAAAGATTGAAGTTGTCAAGGATTTTGTTTTACTTGGATTCATAATCAACGACCATGGAAGCAGCAGTTAAGAAATCAAATGACATACTGCATTTGGCAAATCTGCAAAAGACCTTTTTTGAAAGTCTTAGAAAGCAAAGATATCACTCTGAGGGCTAAGATGTGCCTGAGTTAACCCATCTGACTGCTAACCAGAAAGGTTGATGGTTCAAACTCACCAGCCACTCCACGGAACCAATACTGGACAACTTACTTCTGTAAATATTTACCACCTCGGAAACCCAACGGAGTCGATCGAAATGGACTCGAAGGCAGTGGGTTTGGTGTTTTGGTTCTTCATGTGCATGTGAAAGCTGAACAATGAATAATAAATACTGAAGAATAATTGATGCATTTGAGTTGTGGTAGTGGCGAAGAATACTGGAAACACCACTGGAATTACCACAGAAGAATGAGCAAATCTGTCCTGGAGGAAGTGCAGCTGGAATGCTCCTTAGATGTGAGAATGGGCAGACTTTGACTCTCACGCTTTGGTCATGTTGTCAGAAGGGCCCAGTCCCTGGAGAAGAACATCATGCTTTGTAAAGTAGAGGGTCAGCAAAAAGGAAGAGCCTCAATGAGATGGATTGATACAGTGGCTTCAACAATGGGCTCAAGAACAGCAAGGATTGTGAGGTTGGCACAGGACCAGGCAGTGTTTTGTTTTGTTGTATATAGGGTCACTATCAGTTGGAATCAATTCGACTGCACCTAAGAACACCACAACTAACACTAAAGTCTTTAAATAAAATGTATGTGTCCTTGGACCCAGCAGGCTTTAATTCTAAGAATTTAGCTTAGAGAAATAATCAGAGATATATGTGAACATTGACAGACAAGAGTTGTTACTTATGATATCAAAGCATTAAAAGCACACTAAATGTCTAACAGAAGAAGATTGGTTACGAAAATATGGAAAATTTCTACAATGGAATGCTATGTGGCCAATAAACATGTTTTAGAAGTATACCAAATTACTCAAGAAAGTATAAATATTAAGTGTAAATTCAGATTATGAAAAAATATATAGGATTATATCTATTTTGTTTTTTAAAAAATATATAGACTGGAGGGAAATACATATAAATATTAACAGTAATTATCTTTGGAAGTGTGATATGATGAGTGATTTTTATTTTTTGCCATATAATTTTCTATATGTTCCAAAATTTATACAGTGAACGTTGATTATTTATATAAAAGAAAACTAAATTTTTTAAAGTAATAAAACAAAAAACCAAACCAATTGCCATTGAGTCATCTCCAACTCATGGCAACCCTATGTGGTGCAGACTAGAACTGTACACCATGGGGTTTTCACAGCTGTGACCTTGTATAAGTAGATTGTCAGGACTTTCTTGCAAGGCGCTTCTGGGTGGGTTTGACACACCAACCTTTCAGTTTGTAGTCTAGTACTTACTTAGCCATTTGTGCCAACCAGCAGCTCCTTTTTAGTAATAGCTTATTTAAGATCAAACTCCTTGACTTCCCCGCTAAATAAGCTCCCTTTCCTGGTTTCCCTCTTTTTTCCATAGTGCCATCAATCCAAACTCCCAGGCTCAGAACCGCATACTCAGCTTTGATAGCTTCTCACTTCTTCGAGCCATTCACTCACTGAGTCTGATCTCTTCTATTATTATTATTATTGTGATTTGGGTGAAAATTTACAGAGCAAATTCACTTTCCATACAGCAGTTCACATATACTTTGTCTCATGACATTGATCACAATTCACCACAGTGCAACAGCTCCCCTCCCACTTCCTACCGACAGTCACCTCTTCCCTGTGTCCATCCCTCCATGCACTCCTGCCCCCTGAGCTGTCTCCCTGTGTATAAACAGCCCTTCTTTCTCCCATGATTGTTCTCTGCAAGGAGTGTATCTTCCTCAGGTAAATGTTCAACTCATATGCCTGTCTTTTGTTTAGCTGGAAGCCACAGGTTCGGGTTCAATTCCAGACCTGAAGGGCAGCTAGGGGCCATAGTCTCAGGGGTTCCACCAGGCTCTATCAGACCAGCAAACCTGGTGCCCCCCCTTTTTTCCCAAATGATTTTGAGCTTTGTTCCACATTGTTCTCCCTCTCTATCAGGCTCTCCTACATAGATACCCCTCCGAGTGGTTGACAGTGGTAGCTGGGCACCATCTAGTTCTTCTGGTTTCATAGTCATATAGGCTGGAGATCACATGGTGTACCAGTCACTAGGACTAATTGTTTCCGTGAATCTTTGGTTTTCTCCATTCTTCTTTGTTCTGGATAAGGAGAGACCCATCATTGCATCTAGATGGCTGCTTGCAAGCTTTTAAGATCCCAGTCGCTACTCACCAAAGGAGGAGGTGGAACAATGTTTTGTGTAGTATGTTATACCAATTGAGCTTGATGTCCCCTGCGACTATGATCCCGAGCCCACAGGTTCAACTACTCGGTCCCTCTGGGTAGTTGGCTGTGACCAAGAAGTGACTAGAACCTTGTCCCTTGTCAGCTCTAATATACACCTGGGAATTTAAATCATACAAATACATTGTCTGCCAACCCTATCCATGGTCTTGGGTACGCTCCCCGCTTCATAGACATACCTAACAGTTCAGCCTTTCCACCCATCTATCCACCCATATACCCATGTTTACCTTCACTGATAACGCAGTATTGTATGTGCAAAAGGGTTCATCTTTGTTGTCAGAACCTCTCATGTACCTCTCTATGTCTTCCTCTTCTTCAATGCCACCATGTTGATCACTCACATTTGATACATTGCCCTTCTCTTCACCCAAATCAATGCTTATCTCTACCTATCTAACAGTGTTCCCTCCCCTCCCTCCCACCCCGGATAACCAACAAAGAAAATTTCCTTCCATAGATAAACCTTTCCTTGACTTTTACAATAATGGACTAATACAATATTTATCCTTCTTTGATTGA
>NW_006921974.1:2251740-2260421 GCF_000298275.1 Orycteropus afer afer
TATTTTTTCCCAATCTGTAGGTTCTCTTTTGACTCTTTCGGAGAAGTCTTTGGAAGCACATAAAAATTTAATTTTTAGAAGGTCCCATTCATCTAATTTCTCTTCTGCTATTTGTGCATTTTGGGTTATGCTTGATGGTCTATTTATGCCATATATTAGGGCCTCTAAATTTGCCCCTAGTTTTTCCTCGAGGAACTCTATAATTTTAGGTTTCACATTTAAGTCTTTGATCCATCAGGAGTTCATTTTTGTGTATGGTGTGAGGTACAGATCTTGTTTCATTTTTCTGCAAATGGATATCCAGTTTTGCCAGCACCATTTATTAAACAAACATTCTCTTTCCCCTTTAATGTATTTCAGCCCTTTATCAAAGATCAGCTGACCATAGGTCAATGGGTTCTCAATTCTATTCCACTGGTTTCTGTGTCTGTCCTTGTACCAATACCAGGCAGTTTTGACTACTGTGGCTGTATGGTAGGTTTTGAGATCTGGCAGCCTGAGACCTCCCACTTTGTTCTTCTTCTTCAATAGTGCTTTGCTTATCTGAGTTCTCTTTCCTGTCCATATAAAGTTAGTGATTGTTTTTTCTTTATCCTTAAAAAATATTGAGGGGATCTGGATTGGCATTGCATTGAATGTATAGATTGCTTTGGGTAGAATTGATATTTTCACAATGTTCAATCTTCCTATCCACAAGTGAGTCCCATCTCTTCTTGAGGATGTCTCTCAAATTTTTCTTTCCTTACCAGTCCCAAGACAGAGGTCAGTTCATTTCAACCAACATTTATTGTCATAGTGCCTGGATGTCATCCTGCTAGTTCAAAATTATTGGAGCCATCTTCTCATGTGTGTCCCTGCACCTAATATCTCCTTCCTCCAACAAATGAAGCACCCTGAAGCTTGAATGATCCTTCTAAAATACCACCTTATTATGGCCCTCCTCTCTCAAGGCATTAAAAATCTCCTAAACTCCACTGCCTAGGGAAAAATGTCCAGACTCTTTCCTCTGCTGTTTAGAGTGCTTTTCAGCATGGTGATGAGGAAGGGCACAGTGGTGGTGCAGTGATAGAATTCTCACCTTCCATGTGGGAAACCCATGTTTGATTCCTACCCAATGCGTCACATGAAAGCCACCATCTGTCTGTGATGTTGAACAGGTTTCAGCGGAACTTCCAAACTAAGATCGACCAGGAAGGAAGGAAGGCCTGACAATCACTTCCAAAAATCAGCCAATGAAAACCTGCAACAATTTGATCCCATTGTGCATGGGGTCACCATGAGTCAGGGACTGAGTCAATGGGAGCTGACATCAACAACAGTACTGTACTAGATGGGAGAGAATGGTGGGTACATGGGAGGGGCCTGGCAAGTTTCTAACAATGAAGAATAAGGTGGTGAGCTCTGCCTACTGCCCTCCACTGTCTTCAGTTTGAAAATTCCCTTTCCTTTCCTTTTGGCACTTGAATGAGAGGCTTTGGAGCACTTGAAGTTTCATGTTGCTGAATTTGGAGACAGGAAGAGGCAGCCGGGGTGATAAAATATGGCTCAGGAAACCTCAACTCTGGGCCCATCCCAATTTATGAAGCTTGCTGTGTAGGAGGCTCCATCAAGAAAGCATATGTCTCCCCTGCGGTGGTGAGGACAAGAGCCAACAGTGGGAGTCCTGCATCTTAACTTAACTTGCTTTAATAAAAAGTAGAAGGGGGAAGAGAAGGGAGAAAGATTGTGTGTAGAACAAAGCCCTGAGTGATGTGGAACACTCATGAAACTCAGCTGTCTTCAGGTGGCCCCCCTGGAGCACAGGAGACACCAACCCCAACTGAGGGATGGCATATGGTTGTCTGTCAAGAATGCTCCACGGGGAGTGTGGGCTGGAGATGTGTGAGGATAATGAACTTGCCAGATGGCAGTCACCAGCACCAGCCTTGTCATTCTTGGAGGATCGGATGACGCCACTGGGAATGGGATCCCAAGCTGGGTGAAGATGCTATCTGAGAACTACCCCACCCCAGTCCCTTTAGTGTGAAAATGTACCCTTATTATGGGTCTAGTCTCAAAGCAGGTGCAGTCCAGCAGAAGAGCTGCCTACTAGCTCAGCCTGCGATGTTGGCACAGGCCTCCTGGCACTAACCATGCCCTTCTTGGATTGCTCTTGGCAATAATTACAGAAATCTTGGTGATTCCCCATGCAACAGAAACCCTCACTCATTTCATAGCCCACTGCTGTTGTCTAGTTCTGCTGTCATCAGCTTCCCTTCTCCTCTCCCCTCCCCTGTGGCCAATGACAGTTGGCAGGTGTCTTGAGTACATGCAGGCCCCCTTTGTCCTCCTCCATGGCTCCTTGGAAGCCTGCCCCAGTTTGAGGCGATCCCTGTTTTGTAAAGCCATTAACAATAAGAAGCGTTGAGACCTTGGAGGCAAAGCAAAGGCCCTCTGCTTTCCAGGGCTGGAAGTGACTTGGCTGACCCTTTGGAATCAAGGCAATCAGAGGAAGCATGGCGGCAGCTCCCTTTGCTAAAGGAGCCATGAGTATTCCGTGTCGTGAAGCGTCAGTTCAGGAGTCTGAGTGGGAGGTGTAATAATAACAGCAGCTACTGTTCGATTCCCAGCCAATGCATGTCAAGTGCAGCCATCATCCGTCTGTCAGTGGAGGTTTGTGTGTTGCTGTGAATGCTGAACAGGTTTCAGCAGAGCTTCCGGATTAAGATGGACGAGGAAGAAAGGTCTGGTGATCTACTTCTGAAAAATCAGCCAGTGAAAACTCTATGGATCACAAAGATCCGATCCCATTATACATGGGGTCACTGTGAGTCTGGGGCCAAGTCAACATCAGCTAACACAACAGCAACTGATTGAATGCTTACTACATTCAAGGCATTATGCTAATTGCCTGAGGAACAGTGTCTTATATAATCCCATGAGGCAGGAACGCTAGATCTCGATTTTATGGATAGGAAAACTTTGAGAAGTAAATTAACTGGCATGAGGTCATACAACCAAAAGGTGGTGGAGGTGAGACTTGAACTGTGCCCTGCCTGATTTCAGACCATATGCTCTTAAGCTCTACTCTCTGCCACCTTTGTAGGTCCCTAAAATGTCCTCAAGCAAGGATGGAGTAGTTTTTAAAGTCACTTTGTAATATTTACTGAACACTTAGGCATGTACCAGGCATTACACTAAGCTAACCGTTACATCCATTAGTACATTTGATCTTTCCAATCACCTCTAAGATCCAAACCAAATTAGTTGCCATGGAGTAAATTCTGACTCATGGCGACCCCCTGTATGTCCGAGGAGAATTGTGCCCCATAAAGTTTTCAGTGGTTGATTTTTTTGGAAGTAGATTGCTAGGATTTTCTTTTGTGTGGCACCTCTGGGTGACCTCAAATTGCTAACCTTTCAGTTAGCAGCCAAGTGAGTTAATGTTTGTACCTGTAAGATAGTAGTATTATCTCATATGACAAATGTAAGGAGCCCTGGTGATGCAGTGGCTTAGCGCCTGGCTGTGAGCAGAAAGGTTGACGGTTCAAATCCACCCAGTGGAAACCCTATGGGGCAGTTCCACTCTGCCCCATGGTCGCCGTGAGTCAGAATTGACTCAATGGCACATCAACAGATGTAGAAGGAAACGGAGTCTCAGAGAAGCTACCCCGCCTGTGATTGAGTCAAGATTTAACCCAAGTCATGTCCCTCCACTGCCAGTATCCTCATCCACTAACTTCACCCTTCTGTCTTTGTAAGCCCCCTCTGTGGTTTGCTTTGTCTGGAACTATGGTGAAGTTCATTATTGAGCCTAGAGGATGCCTGTACCCAGGAATCTATGATTTCCAAGCTGACAGGCCACTTTGCTTTGGAGTAGGGAGTGGCTGAGGGAAGAGATGACACACTGGGCCTGGATGGGTGTTATTTCTCGGGTTGGAGTGCGAGACCCAGATTGCTTTTAAGCATATTTTCATTTTTTCCCCTCCATCCCGTTCCAAATTAGGGTGAAGGTTGCCGAACTGTGCCCCTGGCTGGACACGTGGGGTTTGACAGCTTGCCTGACCAGCTGGTGAATAAGTCAGTCGGCCAGGGCTTCTGCTTCAACATCCTGTGTGTGGGTGAGTATTTCCATAGCAGGAAACTTTATTACAGAATATGGATCCGTAATGGCTGGATGTGGCTTTGCAGGTAATTAGGTTAAATAGTGTGTCATTCTGATCTATTTGCAAGAAGTGTTTTCCCCTTCTGCTTTTATCCCTCTGCTCGTTTTTGTAAGCAGACGCCTCTAACTACATTTTTTTCCCTGTCTAGGCTAGAATATGGGGACAGACCGTGGAGAAAATCGAGCTGGTTGAGGACCAGTGGAAATTTTGTAAGAGAGCAAGGCTGACTCTGCTATTGCTGTCAAGTTCATTTTGATTGCAGAAAACAGGAGCCAGGGCAGAATTGGGAGGGAAGGAATAGTTGAGGAAACATGCCCGCCCACCAGCTGTGGGTTGAGTCTGTCTGTTTCTCCGGCAGCCCTGCTATGCTTGGTACTGCTGGAGCTCAAGTGCGGGGACCTATGGTCTCAAGTGTGAGGACCACATCTTAGTCACCTCTATGTCCCTTCAGTACAAAAAGACTTCAGTGATGTTGGTGGAATGAATGAATGAGTTAGGCCCACAGTAAACAGTCATTGAGTCAGAATTGACTCAATGGCAGTTAACAACAATAACATACTTTTCAAACACTTTCCCACATTAGCTCTTTTGGTCCACACCAGGACTGTGAATTGAGCAGAGTATCACGGATATCCTCTTGGAACACATGGAGACCCAGAGACTTGGGGACGATAAGGGATTTACCCGAGGCAACACAGACTAAGTGGCAGAGCCATGAGAACCCAGGTCTGCCTGCCCCCTTACTCCTCCCACTGTTTCTCTCACTGCTGTCAGCAACATCGCTGGAGAACACAAAAGCACACTTAAAACAGTTCAGCATCAACCAATAAATATAAAGGACAGCAGTTCCTTGATATTCTTTAAGAATCTCTTCAGAGATTTCAAAAATCCAAAATTTACAAACACAATCATAACATACAACTTTCACCATACAGTGTAGGAAAGTATACCTACAAATTTTCAACGACCCCCTTCTGAACCTAAGTGATTATATAAACACCACAGTAAAGTCTGTTTTCTCACTGGCAGGAACACTCGAACACTTTTGCTAATTGCCTTTTCTTATTTCTGTATAGAGTATGTGGAGACTCTTTCATGTTGTAGATCTGAACCAGCACTGAATTGGGTATTTCATTTCTTAGTGTTTTCTAAAACTTTGTGTTCTCACTAATGTCATTCATTTTCTTGGGCTTTTTATTCTTACTTCTCCTCCATCCACAGCACTCTTTTCCAGGTCATTTTCTGTAGGAGAACTGTTGCACACGCAAGGACAAGTAGAGGACAACAAAGCCACCGGGCCATCAGCTAGGCTCACTCACTAGCTAAGGGACTTACTCCCACACACCAGCTTTGGAACCTATGGGATGAAATGATGTGCTTCCCAGAATTACACATCATGGACCTTGGAGTCCAGAGCTAAGCTGTTCACTCTTCAAATGCCCAAAGTCTGCTTATTCATGGTTGTGATCAGGTGCTATTAGGAGAGGGATACAAAACAAATGGAAGTCATGATGACTGATACCAAGATCAAATGCTAGCACTGCCAAAGCACGGTTTAATTAAAAAGATCTCCAGTCTTCAGTGAATATCAACTTATTTTACATAATATCTATCTATTTTTGGGGAGTGGGAAATATAATTTATTTTTCTTTTTGTTGTTATTGTTGAGAATTACGCAGCAAAACATAGACCAATTCAACAGTTTCTCCTTGTGTAATTCAGGACATGGATGACATTCTTTAAGTTGTGCAGCCATTCTCACCCTCCTTTTCCCACTTGTTCCTCCCCATTAACATAGACTCAATGTCCCCTAAGGTTCCTATTTAATCTTTCAAGTTTCCGTTGTCACTTTGAATCCCATATAGATAACGTGTTTTTGTAAACTTTCTATTGTGGTTTGGGTGAAAGTTTACAGAGTAAATTGGTTTTCAACAGTTCATACACATTTTGTTTTGTGACATTGATTGCAGTCCCCACAATGTAACAGCAGTCTTCTCACTTCCTCACTGTGTTTACTGTTTCCCTTCTTCCTTCTTTCCTATCCCTTCCTGCCTTCTGAGCATTATCCCTGGGCAAATGCTGCCTTTTAAAAAAATCTCCTATGGTTGATTATTCTAAGGAGTGCATACTTCCTTGGTGTTATTGTTTCCCTTATAGACCTGCGCATTATTTGCTGTAAGTTGGGCCACGTGGGTGAGTTTAGTTCTAGGCTTGAAGGTTGTCTAAGGTCGTGGTGGTTCCACCTATTGCTATCAGATCAGTAAGCATGGTCTTTATTATGATTTTGAGTTTTGTTCCACAATTTCTTCCACTCTATCCAGGACCTCCTATTGTTATCCCTTTCAGGGGAGTCAGCAGTGGTAGCCAAGCACCCTCTAGTTCTGGTCTCAGGGTCCTGGAGGCTGGGATTCATATGATCCATTATATCTTTATATAATATGGACTAATTGTTCTCTTGTGTTTTTTATTTTCTTCACTCTTCTTTGCTCAAGATGGGGAGAATAAATTGTTGCAACTTAGGTGGCCACTCACAAACTTTTAAGACTCCAGTCGCTATTCACCAAAGTAGGATATAGAACATTTCATTTGTGGATTATGTTATGCCAATTGACCTTAATATCTCTTGAGACTGTGGTCCTAAGCCCCTAGGATAGATACATGTTGAAAGAGCACAGTGTTCAAGGCAGACATTCTTTACCAGTTCAGCTAAACTATTGTTTGGTTGTTAGAAGACTTCAGGGGATATTTTTGGTTTAAATTAAAGATTATCTCAGGGCAATAGTTTCAGGTGTTCATCCAATCTCCATGGCTCCAGAAATTCTGGATTCTACAAGAATTTCAAATTCTGTTCTACATTTTCCCCCTTTTGATCAGGGTTCTTTTACACATAATATTTTCTTATTAATTCCAGCACAAACATATTGGATTCCCTTGGAACTCCTCCCAGACCTCTGTATGACCTGTACTGAAGTTGAGAAGATGAGAAGTGAAATGACAGGTCCACCCTAAGCAATATTTCAACCAAGTGCAGTTGGGTGGGCTAATAAAACTTTAGGAAGGAGGCAGTATAAACCAGAATGTCTCTCTGAGGCCAGAGTGTTGGGTCATTTGATAACAGGTACCACTAGGGCCCAGAGGGAGGGGCAGCCAGGGTCAAGGCAAAGTGAGGGAGGGGATAGCAAATCCCTATTCTCTAGTTAAGGAGCTCTGGTGGTGCAGTGGTTAAGTGCTCAGCTACAAACTGGAAGGTTGGTGATTTGAACCCACCAGCTCCTCCTCAGGAAAAAATATTTATAGCCTTGGGAACCCTATGGGCCAGTTCTCACTTGTCCTATAGGGTCACTATGAGTCAGAATTGACTCAACAGCAGTGGGTTTTTTGGGTGGGCCCTCTAGTTCCCGCTCAGCAATTGTAAATGGCAACTGCTTTAGAGTGTATCTGCTGGGATGGAGTTGATGAACTGCCTGGGACAGACACTCCAAGAAGGGAGGAGTAGGAAGGAGCCCTGTCACTCTCAAGGAGTCACATTCTCTTTTTCTTTCCCCAATTGTCAAATTGGAGTGAATGGCTACCCTATAAACTTCCCTCTTAGACCTGCAGGTGCAAAATTGGATAGACCCATCCAGACTGGGTTAAATTCATTCCCCAGGTCTAGTCCAAAAAAGCCTAAAACTCATGCATCCTGCTTTCTTGCTGTGTTTATAACCCTATCTTTGCTCAGAGAACCCACAATTTGGGCCAAGGTCATGAGTGGCTTAGAGTGGCTCTGAGGCTACACTTTGGGTCCCAGCCATGGGGCTGGGTCCTGTCACTGACTTGGCAAAGGGTCTATAGCATGGCTGATGGAAGTGATCTTTTCTCTCACAGGACTTTCAGTGACCATACTTTTATGTCTACTGCCTGAGCATGACTGTCTGATTTATTCCTTTAATGGCTACTATAAAAAGATTCTATCTGGGCATAGAATATGTTCCCCAAAGATCTTCTGTTATCTTTTCTAGAAGGCCTTCTTTTTTAAAATAATAATAATGAAATAACTTTTTATTGTAATTTAAGTGAATGTTTACACAGCAAATCAGTTTTCCACTAAACACTTCACATAGAATTTGTTTAATGTCATTGATTTCAATCTCCACAATATAACATCACACTTCCTCCTCTCTGTGTTTCCCATTTCCATTCCTTGTTCTTTCCTCTCCCTTCCTGCCTTCTGAACTTTGTCCTTGGGCAAATGCTCCCCTTTTGATCTTGAATATTTGATTGTCCTAAAGAGGTATGCATACCTCCCTAATGTTATTGTTTACTTATAGACCTGTCTATCATTTGGCTGAAAATTGAGCCTCAGGGGTGGGTTCACTTCCAGGCTTGAATGTGATTAAGGGCCATCTGTACTCTCCGGGGTTCCACCAATGTCTTATCTGACCAGTAAGCCTGATCTGATCTTTTCTTTTTAAAAAAATTTTTATTGTGATTTGGGTGAAAGTTTACAGAGGAAATTCATTTTCCATACAACAGTTCATATACATTTTGTTTCAT
>NW_006921974.1:2260832-2261985 GCF_000298275.1 Orycteropus afer afer
ACCATCTAGTTCTTCTGGTCTCATGGTCAGATAGGCTGAGTTTTGCATGGTCCACTAGTCCCTTGGACTAATTGTTTCCATGTGTCTTAGGTTTTTTTCATTCTTCTTTGCTCTGAACGAGTAGAGACCCACTATTGCATCTAGATAAGGAAAGACCCATTGCTGCATCTAGATGGCCACTTGCATGCTTTTAAGACCCTAGTTGCTACTCCCCAAGATAGGATGTGAAATAATATTTTGGTATAGTATGTTACGCCAATTGAGCTTGAGGTCCCCTGTGACCATGGTCCCAAACCCACAGGTTGAAAGGACATTTTAAGTGTAAAGTTATGGTAGTACTAGATTTAATTATTAACAGAGACATAGGATATTTTTAAATCACATTATTGTTTATCTTGCTGCTAGGCTGCACTGTAGGCCCAAGTCTAGCAGGGTGAGTATACTACATGCAAACATACATGTGTGTGCACATGTGTATGTTGAGATTGAGAAGGAGACATCATTTTTTAAACCAGAGCCAAATGTATATGTAAGGACACCAATAAATGGTATAGTGGCTGTGATAATGGGCTCAAGCATGGCAATGATTGTGAGGATGGCACAGGACTGGGCAGTGTTTGGTTCTGCTGTTCATATGAGTTGGAACTGGCTTGACAGCACCTAATAATAACAACAATTTTATAAGGAGTGGCTGGGTGATATAAACGTTTAATGTGCTCACTGCTAATTGTAAATGTTGTTGGTTTGAATCCATCCAGAGGTATCTTAGGAGAAAGGTCTGGCAGTCTGCTTTTGAAGTATCCCAGCCATGGAAAATCCTGTGGTGCACAGTTCTACTCCAACACACGTGGGGTTGTCATGAATCATGATTGACTCAACAGCAGCTGGTTGAAATTATTATTTTTTACAGGGCTAGGTCCATGGGCATGAGCATATTATGACTCCTCTCCAACAGATAATCCAGGATGGACAACAATCTCACTTCATGGGATGAGGTTCCCCTCCCACCACAGAAAATATCCTAGTCCCTGGCACTAGGATAAGTGGTTAAGGATTGGGCTACTAACCGAAAGGTTGGTGGTTTGAACCTACTAGCTGTTCCATGAGAGAGAGGTGACAGTCTGTTTCCGTAAAGATTTATAGCCTTGGAAAG
>NW_006921974.1:2262125-2269244 GCF_000298275.1 Orycteropus afer afer
ACTTTGGAAATTACAAGGATCTCATGATCCTAGATAAAATAAGGAGGCCTCAGAGGAACCACCAGCGCCAGCAACACAAACGTTCTGGGACCCATTGCTTTGCATTGTGGAAAAAGAGCCCCAAAGAGACTCATCCTTCGGAATGTGCCAGCAACAGTAATGCCTGTGAGGAGCACAAAGGGTCATAATGATAATATTTACATTGAAGCTGCTTAAGATTCCAGGCTCAACTGAGCTCCGTTTACTTGGAAAAAAATATACAAGAGGAGCAGGGTTGAAGCTCCCTCCAGGAGGAGGGGAAGGGATGGCTAGCATTCTATCAAGGTCAGGGGTCAATTGTTTCATCCCTCTGCCTCTGGGAAAGGCAGCTGTTCACCTGTCTGAGCCTGGCTCTCCCTAGCGGTGTGCTGGTCAATGCTTGTTAACAGTAGGTTCTCGGGAGAAAAATTAGTGTGACTTGCAGCATATGCTGATTTCCATGGTGGAATTACTCCCACTATAGCTGACTTTAAGCTACCAATGTGATGTCGAAGGAGCCCTGGTGTTGCAGTGCTTAGGCATTTAGTTGCTAACTGAAAGTCGGCGGTTCAAACCTACCAGCTGCTCAGCTATAGAAGGATGTGGCAACCTGCTTCTGTAAAGATTTGCAGCCTTGAAAACCCTGTGGGCAGTTCTACCTTGTCCTGGAAGGTCAATATGATTCTGAATCGACTGGACAGCAGTGGGTTTGGTTTTTGAGTTTGATTAAGGTGATGTCACTAACTGACTCTGAACTTGGGAAGGGATGCACGCACCAGTACGAGCCATCTCCACCACTGGCTACCAGTCCTCTGCAAGATCAGGCAGGAGAGGAGGGCAAGGTTGCAGAGCCAGGCATGACCTCGTCCCTGCCCTTGGCTAACTGTAGTTCCTGGAGTGTTTCCTTTGGGGGCATTTTCCTGTTGAACTCTGAGTCATTTCTCTTGGCTTATTCAAACATTCAGAGCTGGAAGAGACCTTTGCTCCATGTGACTGAATTCCATGAGAACAGGGATTGTGTTTGTCTTGTTCATTGCTGTATCCTCAGTACTCACTGCCATCAAGTCAATTTTGACTCATAGTGACCCCGCCTTGGATTTCAGAGGCAGTATCACTACGGAAGTAGATTGTCCCATTTTCCTTCCGAGGAGTGGCTGGTGGGTTTGAACTGCCAGCCTTCTGGTTAGCAGTCAAGTGTCTTAGCCACTATGCTACCAGAGCTCCCAGTATATATATATATATATATATATTTATATTTCTATTTATATTTATATATATTTGTTGAATTACTGAATTGGAACAAACATGTCACCCCTATGGGAAGTACTAGAGCATATTGATTAAAGAACATGGGTTCCAATGTCAGACTGCCTGGATTCAAATGATTCAAATGATGGCTCTGGCTTGTGACCTTGGACTAGTTAACCCCAATACATTTTGTAGATGAAGAAAGTAAGGTGCAAAGAGGCTGAGGAACTGGTCCAGGTTCACAAGCTAGTAAGTGCCTTAGATAACTCATCTCCAAATTGAGGATAAATAACAGTATCTACGCAGTCAGCTGCTAACTGAAAGATCAGCAGTTCAAACCCACCCATGGGCTCCAATGGAGAAAAGACTTGATAATCTGCTCCCATAAAAATATCAGCATTGAAAACTGTAAGGGGCGGTTCTACTCTGCCTGCTGGGTCGCTATGAGTCAGAATTAACTCATCAGCACACAGTGACAACAACCTCATAGGCTCGTAGTGGGGAATGAATATGAAAAAATAGATATGTACAGCAGTGCCTGGCACATAGTAATTGGGGCCTAGAGAGAGGAAAGGTTTTGGCTCAGGTCGCACAGTAATTTAGTGATAATCTGGCTAGGACTTTTCCTTTGATAACTTGCAAGGACTTAATCATACAAGGTGCCAGAGGATGCAAATTGTAACAGCAAATAAGGAAAAGGGTGAAACATTTCTTTGTTACAGTGCTTTTTAATCCAAGGTGGTGAGAGTGTAGTTTGAAAAAACATATACTATGTTCTTTAAATTTATTTTTTTAAAAAAATACCTTGTTGCTTTCAGAATACTATCTACTTAAAGAAAAGTAAGATGGAATCCTTTTGGCTGATGGAGCATGAGTTCAAAGGAGTTCAGAAACCCTGCTGTGCACTGTGAGGAGCTCTGGGAGGGCTGGAGAGGAGGAGAAAGAAGTTCACCCCTGGGGACTCCTCATATTTCCTGCTGGAATCTACTTGCAAAGTCCACACCTTTCTGCAGGGGCTTGGAATCCCCTGATCCGATCCCAGTTAGGCTGTGGTTTTGGCCACATATGGATCCCCTCCCCCCCCACATATATGCATGTATGTACATCATCACATACAATAATGGGCCCACGGCAACAGTGGGAGGGGACAGCATCCCAGGCGCAGGATGGATTTCTGCCAGTCATCGAGGGACATCTCACCCACTCCCCTGTAGGCCTCCATATTGATGGACAACTGGAACTGGGGCGCCCAATAGCCTTAGGACCAGCTTGCTTGATTTTCTGCCCTTTTCTAATGTTGAATTTACCACAATTCCCTTGGCACCCACAAGTTCTTTTCTTCCAGACGTGAATCACTTGCCATCTGATTTCCTTTTACGCTGGCAGGCATTTGGGTGGTCATTTCCCCTGCTGCTCCTCTCTGCTCTGCCCTCCCGGCCCAGCCTCCATTTCTCCAGCTGTGCAAACAGGGTGGGGCCCTGACTCTGTAAGTAGGAAGTGGAGCTGCTCCCGAGGCCTTCTGTGTGAACCTTACACTCTAGAGAACAGGAAGATATCCATCTCCTGTTCTCTGAAAACTCTTAGGATGGAGGAGCCAGGGAGCCAGCTTTAGTGCTGGGAGACAGGGTCCACCACGCTCCAGTTCAAACCTCAGGGCCAGGAAGGGAGGCGAGTTAGGGAGCAGGAGCCACTTGAGTGTTCCCACCTCAGAGGTGCTGGCCCCATTTAGCAGTTGAGCTACACACCCGCCCCTATGGGGGGGGGCAGGGGCTGAGGTGGTGAAATTCCAGTGCTTGGCCAAATCTGCCACCTTCCATAGCAAAAGCCCCCCACACACCGAATTTTTCTTGGGGGCCCAAATACTTCCTGTTCCTTCAGAGGGAAAAAAGGAGCCTCTTCTTGGTGCATCTTCGCTGCTAATGGGTATAGCAGACCCTGGGTGGAAACATGATCTGTGTGAAGAACCATTTCCCCAAACCCTGGCAGTGGACCACATTAGTCAGACCTGGCTATGAACTTGGGCTGGGGGCCGCGTAGCCAGGCTGAATTGAATGTTTCCTTGTGTTCTGTCTCTGCTCTACCTCTCTCTCCCACACACGGAAAGCGCTCATCATGGATAAATATTTTTAAAAGCACCTCCTGCCTGCGCAGCTAGAGGAGGCCCGGAAGATGCAAAGCTAGACACCCAGAGGGTAAAGGGGAGGTGAACCATGTGTAGCTCTCAGTTTAGCCCTGGACCACCTTGCAGATATGTGCTATCAATCACATGCGGGGTGGGGGGAGCACTTGGCAGGCTGTGATTGCCTAGGATTTGCCCAATGCAAACCCACTCCCTATTAGGAAGATAAGTCCAAGTTCATATCCCAGAGGCTGGGGAGGGGAAAGGGGCGAAGAGGGCTGATGATAGTCAAACTAGCCTATTCAAAGAGCCCCCCAGGATAATTACTTACTGATTATTTTATTCCTAGTGTTCCTGAATTGCTTGGGGTGGGGTGGAGGGCCAAATACAGTCTAGATAGGAGGACATAATCAGCAATTGTAGGGCCCAGCCCAGCTTGTGGTCTCCCTTCAACTTCCTGCCTAACTCCTGTGCCACCAAGGCTTCCACCCGTCTTCCTCCCAACTTGTGGTTTCTTTATTAACTTTATTTATTTATTTGTTATGGTAAATATATATGTAACAAAACAGTATATGTAACAATGCCATTTCAGCAATTTTCACACATATAATTCAGTGACATTAATTATAGTCAGCGAAAAAGAGAAAGACCCTGAAGGAGATGAATTGACACTGACTGTGATGATGGGCTCAAGCATGGCAATGATTGTGAGGATGGTGCAGGACCAGGCAGTGTTTCCTCCTGTTGCACACAGGGTCAATGTGAGTCGAAAGCGACTCAATGATACCTAATAGCAACTACAATTATGTTCATCATGGTGTTCAGCCACCAACTTGTGATTTCTTGTGATGTTTCCATTCCCTGAGCACTCACTCCTTGGCTCCTGGCAGTGGCTTGACAGCCCTCGGACTCCTAGGAATCCCCTCCCCCCCTCAAAAAGTCTCCAGCTCCCCACAGCCCTTTCAGAATTCACTATTCTAGTGTGAAATTTAAGACTTGATATTCCGGTGGTTTGATTTATTAGTATCCTGTAGGATCGCGACAAGTCAGAATCAACTCCATGGCGGTGGGTTTGGTTTTGGTTTTGGTTTTTGCAGCCTGTTAGTTAAATAAACAAATGGCGGGTTTGTTTGAAATTGAAGGAGAAGAATCTGTGGCTTGCTAAGTTCCCTTCTTATTAGCCAAAAATGGTCTCCCAAAGCTCAACAGGGCTGGGAGGGGAAGCCAAGAGCCGAGCGCAGTCTCCCCTGGAAAATAAATGCCTGTTCTGGCAGAATCTACAGAACACTATGTGGGTCTCGCTGGGAGCGAGGCAGGGGCTGAGGGGAGAGGATATTTGTTTGACAAACATATATATTTTTTAATTTTAAAACAGCTTTTTAAGTTTTTATACAGTGAACACTGTGAGAACCAGAACTTGACAGGACTGCCTTGTTTTTCGGGGTCTCACAAGTTTTCCACCTTTGACAGGGTAAAGTCTTATCACTTTGCTGTCTCTCCTTTTAGTGGAAAATATTTGAATTTTCCTTCTCTGACAAGTTTCCGACTTACACATTTTCCGGCTTTCACAGGCTTTCATGAATATTTATTTATTTCCTCATTTAGGATCATGCATTTCATTTAGTTGACATATCTGTTTAATATTGTTTTGTTTTTTGGTAGCAAAGATACACATAACAAAACATTTACCAATTCAAGATTTTTTACATGTACAATTCAATGACATTGGTTATGTTCATCATCTCGTGCAACCATCACCACTCTCCATTCAGCTCCATTAACAGAAACTCAGTACCTGTTGACTAATGACTCCCTCTTTCCTCCTCCCTGGTAACCAGTAACAAACTCTGGTCTCTATGTATTGGCCTATTTCATGTAAGTGTGGTCATGTGATATTTGTCCTTTTGTGACTGATTATTTTACCCAGCATGCTTTCAAGGCTCACTCCTGTCATAGCATGTACCGGAACTTGATTTCCCTTTATGCTGAGTAGTATTCCATTGTATCTATGTACATTGTATCTCTTGATCTATTCCTCTGTTGATGGACATTTAGGCTGTTTGTACCTTTTGGCTATTGTGAACAGGGCTTCAGTGAACATTGGTGTACAGGTTTCTGTTTGTGTGAGTGTTTTCATGTCTTCTGGGTTTATACCTAGGACTGGGATTTCTGGGTCATATGGTAGTTCTGCCTTTTGATTTTGATTACAGAAATGATATAAGTTCCTTGTAGAAAAATTGGAAAATACAAAAGAAGGAAATGAAAACCACACCCAATCCCACCACCCAGAGATGATCATTGATAAGCATGTACTGTAATTCCTTCCAGTGTTTTTTCTAGGCACAATTATACCTCTCTATCACTGCCTACAATATAGTTTTTTGCTGACTATAAAAAATGCATACTCGTGGTTAAAGTTTCAGGGTACACAAAACTATATGAATAATAAAATAAAAATTGCAGGGACTCCATTCCGCTTTCTCATGCTGATGGTTTCCCTCATCCAGGATGATTGTCTTTGTTCTGTCCAAGGCTTAATAAAAGTGTCTCTCACTCACTCACTGCCGTCAAGTTGGATCCAACTCATAGCGACCCCTCCTTCGGTTTCCGAGGTGGTATCGCTATGGAGTAGATTGCCCACCCTTCTTTCTAAGGAGTGGCTGGCGGGTTTGAACCAAATAGCCTTCTGGTTAGCAGTCAAGTGCCTTAGGCACTACGTGGCCAGAACTACCACAATTCCACTATCCTGAGACAACTACTGCTAATATGTTGGTGCCATTCCTTTCAATCTTTTCCACCTAAGTGAGATCATATAATATGTATTGTTCTATATACTTTAACTTTGTATTTCATTGTGTAGATTTTCTCAAGTCAATAAGTCTGAAACATGATTTGTAACAGCTCTGTAGTCATTGTGTGGAAGAACCATAATTTACCTTTTTGCTTTTCAGGAGAGACAGGATTGGGCAAGTCCACGCTCATGGACACCCTGTTCAACACAAAGTTCGAGGGAGAGCCAGCTACCCACACGCAACCGGGTGTCCAGCTGCGGTCCAATACCTATGACCTTCAAGAGAGCAATGTGGGGCTAAAGCTCACAATTGTTAGCACTGTGGGCTTTGGGGACCAGATCAACAAAGAGGACAGGTAAGGAAGACGATGGGGTGGGAAGGCTGGTGGTAGGCCACAGAGAGGAGCTCACCATGGGGTCTTGGAGAGACACAGATGTTGGAGTCCACCTTATACCTCTTCTTGGAATGGCATGGGTAGGCAGCAGGTACCTCACAAGCACTGCCTCCACCCAGGATCCCTATCTATGGGAACTGTTTTACTCCACACACTTTGCCAAAAGAAGGGTGTCTTTCAAATACACCTGGATGGGGTCTTAGTTCAATTCAGCAAGCATTTATGGCTCCTGCTGTGTGCCAGGGACTGCTGTTCTCTGACAATCTAAAAATGAATGACTTAGGTTTAGACTCAGCCCTTGAGGCACTCACTGGTTTTAAGCAAATAATCCCTATACAGTGTGATATGGTTTTTTTTTTTCCCCATTTTTATTTATTTTTTTTAATTTTTATTTTTGCAGTTTTGCCTCCCCTCACCTCACACCCCTGATAACCTACAAAGAAAGTTTCCTTCCATATATAAACCTTTCCTTGACTTTTTACAATAATGAACTAATATACTATATTTGCCCTTCTGAGATTGACTTATTTCACTCTGATTAATGTCCT
>NW_006921974.1:2270327-2278419 GCF_000298275.1 Orycteropus afer afer
GGGTTTGAACCGCCAGCCATCTGGTTAGCAGGCAAGTATCTTAGCCACTATGCTAAGAGATCCCATAATAGGTTTTGAGATCCTGGAGTGTGAGACCTCCTACTTTGCCCTTCTCCAATAGTTCTTTGCTTATCTGAGATCTCTTTCATTTAGTGATTGCTTCCCCCCCCCCATATCCTTAAAGAACATTTATGGGATCTGGATTGGGATTGCATTGAATGTATAGATTGCTTTAGGTAGTATTGACATTTACGGAATGTTCAATCTCAGTGTGGTATGTTTTGTAAAGGACCAGTGGCAAAGAACTGAAGGACAAGTTGCAATGAGAACAAAAAAGAAAAAATAGTTGGTTCTGTGCAGGGAGGTCAGGGAAGCCTTCACAGAGGAGGTGACCCTGGGCTGGCTCTTGAAGGATGAACTATTTTGCCAGACAGACAAGGGGAAGGAAAGAACAGCATTCCACGCAGAGATAACTGCTTGTACAAAGCAAAGAGATGAAAGATGATGGCATTCTCTGAGAAACTGCAGCTTGCTCTGTCTGGCTAGCCCAGAGGCAGGGTTATTGTGACATTCTTGAAACTTAAGCTTCAGGGCTATTTAGAGGCCCTCTAATGAATATTTAGTCATAATGTTGTATAATTTTTCTTGGAGGGCCCTTCAAATTATATAAGGCCCCACAAAACCTGGATCTGCCTCTGGGCTAGGAGAAAAGGGGAAGATGAGCCTGAAAAGAAAAAATAAAAGCAGGAGCCAGATCATGGAAGGATTTATGTAATTTGCCTATTTGGAGCCATTGAAAGGTCTTAAAAATAGAATGATGTGATCTGATTGGCCTCTGAAAGAGGTACTTTAGGGTAGTATAAAGACAGACTAGAAGAGCAGGAAGATCAGTTAGGAACAATGAGATGGAGTCTAGTAGGTAAATTTGGTGCTGAGATGGGGAAGAGGAAACAGCTTTGATAAATACTGAGTAGGTAGAATCAACAGGACTTGTGGAGATTTGGTGTGCAGTTGTGAAGGGAAAAGGAGAATCTAGAATGAAGTGCAGATGTCTGGCTTTGGAGAAGAGACAGATGGTGTTACCACGAGTAAGAAAAGTGATATGAGAATCTGGTTTTATAATTAAAAAAGAATGTCTGCATTAAGCATTATATTCTTTTAAAGAATTATCTATATGTGATCAAATTGACAGTAGCAACTTGAAAGGATAGATAAGAAGCTTCTGGGGGCAGTGAGTTTGCATTAATGATGGTGAAATAGTTTGGAAAAAGTTGTTGAGAAAGGTAGCACAATTTAAAGAGTGGAACCAAAGTCACTGAATTTTACATGTAGAAATTGTTCAAATGGTGTATATTATATTTTCACCAAAAAATAAAGAAAAGCAGATTTTACAATAATGAGCTCTGTTTTGTTGAGTTTGAGCTGTCTGTAGAACATCTAGACACAGGATGACCTTCAGTGGTAGGCGGTTGAATGTACAGAGTTAGAGGTCAGAACAGGGTCTAGGCTGGAAGTAAAGGTTTGGGTTAGCAGGGTATGGGTGATAACTCTTCAACCATGACAACATGTAAGATCACCCAGGGATCAGAGGAGAGTGAAAACACTGGGTTACATACAAAAGCCTTGGGATGTTAAGTAAGCAGGTGGAGGAAAAGACATGCTGAAAAGATACTGAACAGGAGTAATCAGAGAGGTAGGAGGAGAACCAGGAGAGATTGTTGGCCATTGAAAAGGGTGTGCAGTGAGGGGTGGGACAAGGGTCAGAGATAAGCATGTAATGAGAGGGATGGGGTCAGGAATGGGGCGGGGGTCAGATACCTTCTGGCAGTCACACCACATTTCACTAGAAGTCACATGGTCATCACACATGCTCATCTCAGAAAGGGATACTGATCATTCTGAGCAAAGGATCTGTTCATCCTTCGAGGATCATCTTGCTTCTGAAATGAGCTGTATCTCAAATTCTCCTATTTCTCCCTTAAAGTCACAACAGGCACACTCCATTTCTTTTAATCAATAAATATATTTTGCTTCTTAATAATTGAACTAAATTCTGTTTTCCATATGAAATTCTAGAAGAAGGATACCTCTGATTTTTCACATAAAAAACAAACCAAACTCACTGCCATCAAGTCGGATCTGACTCATAGCAAGCCCTCCTTGGGTTTTGGAGGTGGTATCACTACGAAAGTAGATTGCCCAATGTTCCTTCTGAGGAACAGCTGGTGGGTTTGAACTGCCATCTTTCTGGTTAGCAGTCAAATGCCTTAGACACTATGCTACCAGAGCTCCTGTTTTTTCAAATAGGGTTTCTTACTCAGTTAGCCTTGTTTGTTTGAGACTAAATGAGAACCTGGGGAAAGAGGATATTTGGACCACAGTATGTGTGCTTACTCTCATTTGCAGTTTGCTCAGGAACTGCTCAATCACATTTCACAGTTCTCCCACTGACATATCTGGCATTGGAGAATGCCTTGGTCATGATGGCTTGGGAGGACTGATGAGCTGCTACTGCCCCTTAGAGGCTAATCTATGTCCATTCCAAACCCAATCCCACTACCATCAAGTCAATTCTGACTCATAGCGACCCCCATTGGGTTTCTGAGGCTGTAAATCTTTATGGAAATAGATTGCCTCATCCTCCCATAGAGCAGCTGTTGGGTTTGAACCACCAACATCCTAGTTAGCAGCCAAATGCCTTACCCACTATGCCACCAGAGCTCCTTTAAAAATATTCTTGGCATGGTGTCTGAGGCATTTGACTGCTAACCAGAAGGTTGGCAGTTCAAACCCACCAGCTGCTCCATGGAAGAAAGATGGGGCAATCTACTTCTGTAAAGATTTACTGCCTTGGAAACCCAATAGGAGTCATTATGAGTTGGACTTGACTCGATGGCAGTGAGTATGGCTTTATTTTTTTTATTGGTTTTCCAGTTGATGCTATAAATATGATACAAAAGAAAACAAAAGGAAACAAAAACACAAGCCTGTTGTTGAGTTGATTCCTATGCACAGCAACTCTATAGGACAGAGTAGCATTGCCACTTAAGGTTTCCAGTGCTGTAAATCTTTATGGAAGCAGACTGCCACATCTTTCTCCCATGGAGTGGCTGGTGGGTTTGAACAGCTGACCTTTCAGTTAGTAGCTGAGTGCACCAATACAGCACCTCTATAAATGTGATCCAAAACCAAACCCACTGCCATTAAGTCAGTTCTGACTCATCGAGACCCTATAGGACAAAGTAGAACTGCGACATAGGGTTTCCAAGGCTATAAGTCTTTATGGAAGCAGTCTTGCCTCATCGTTCTCCTGTGGAACAGCTGATGGGTTTGAACTGCTGACCTTCTGGTTAGCAGCTGAGCACTTAACCACTGCACCAAAAGGGCTCTTCTATAAATGCGATACATACTCATAAAAATCAAATAATACAAACCTGAGTAGAAATGAAAAGCCTCGCTGAAACCGGGATGGGGAGCAGGGGTGAAGCAAGCTCCAGAGATTTGTAATAAGAAGCAGTGTTTTTTACATGTTGACAGGGCCATTTTGAAATAGCTAAGTCAGAAGAGCACCATTGAAATGGGGCATCAGAATGCCCTTCTTTACCTAGGGTGCTTGTGTAAACGAAGAAGAGCAGCAACTAAGGCTGGATCCTGCGGAAATCCACCACTTCGGGATCCTGGAGATAAAGGAACCCAAGAGAGAGACGGAGAAGGACCAGCTATAGAGGAGTGTGTTGAGAAACTTAGGCTTAGGTCTCAGACAGACCTGGGTTCAAATCCCTTCTTGCCATTTATTAACTCAGGGACCTCTGGCAAGATAATACACTTCTCTGTACCTCAGTTTTCTCACCTATAAAGTGCCAGTGATAATAATTCCTACCAGAGAAGGTGGTCGTGAGGCTTACTAGACATATACAGCATATGAAATGCTTAGAACAATGCCTGGCACCAAGAAACTACCTAATAAACAGAAGATAATATTTTGATCCCAAGAGTCCTGGATGGCACAAACAGCAAGTGCTCAAATACTAGCCGAAAAGTTGGCGGTTTGAACCCACCCAGAGGTGGCTGGAAGGTAGGCATGGTGATCTGCTTCGGAAAGTTCACAGCCTTGTAAAACCCTGTAGAGCATTTCTGCTCTGCACACGTGGGGTCGCCATGAGTAGGAATCAACTTGATGGCAGTTAACAACCAGTTTGATCATGATTTTTATTGGTAGAAAATTCGAGGGGGAATTTAATCCTATAGTGTATGGGAAGGAATGATCAATGGTGTCCAGGAAGATAACTGAAAAATACCCATTGGGTTTGGCAATATGAAGGTCATTATTAACATGTTTAGGAAAAATAATTTCAGGAGAATAGTGGGTAGAAGCTACACTGCCACAATTGTTGAGTGTTCGAGAGATAAGGAAGTCAAGGCATCAAATGGAGCTGTATCACATGATTCATATCCTTGATGCCATTAATTAATACACATGACAAAGCTGAATTGGCAAATGTTGTTTGATATATATTTTTACAACAATAAGAAAGAGCAGTAGAATAGAAGAGTGTGTCTAGGATCAGATTCATATTTGTATGGAAATTTAGCATGTGTAAGTCAGCAGGGAAGAAATGAACTATTCAAGAAATGATGCTGATAAAATTGGCCATCCTTTTAGGAAAACATAACAAAATGAGAGCCTCCCACACAAATGCTATTCATCAAAGTAAATTCCAGTTGGATTACAAACAAATGATGAAAATACTTTTTTTTTTTAAATCACATTGTGTATAGAGAAGGCTTTTCTAATCATGATAAAAAATGATAGAGGAATAGACTGACAACTTTAAATTCATTCAAATAATTAACAAAATCCATCTTTGTATATTGAAAGATAACCATAAACAAAAGTAAAAATAAGCTACAGATTGGGAGAAAATACTTGCAACCTATATGACAGACACAAGGGTTTTCTAAAATAGAAAAACACTTCTAAATTCAATGAGAAATAAACAAGCAGTTGCCAGAACAGGAAACATAAATGGCCAATCAACATAGGAAATGATGCTCATTCAACTTCACCAGCAATCAGAGAAATGCAAAATGAAACAATAAATTATTTTTATCTGTGAGATTCACAAAAAAATAAAAGATGATGCAGTATCCACTAACACTAACTAGGTAGTTTCATTCACTTTGGTAGGAGTATAAGTTCAAACAGAATTTTTTGGGGAGGCCAAATTTGGCAGTATCTATTAAAATTTAAAATGTTAATACTTTCTGACTCAGTAGTTTACTTTTAGGTAGCCTGCCTAAAGAAACAATTGCACATGTTCCTGAAGAAGTATAGACAAAGGATATTCACTGAAGCATTGATGATAGTATTAAAAAAAAAAAAAGTCTAAATTTCAACAGTAGAGGACTTTAGTGAACAAGGTCCAAGCACAGCATGGAATTGTATTTGGCAATTAAAAAGAGTGAGGTACATCTGTATGTACTCATATGGGTGGATGTCCAGGACATATTAAGTTAAAAAAGAAAGTTGCAGAATCAGACATCGATCATGATGCCATTTGTGCAAATCCACTCCCCTTTCCCCACCAGATTAAAGAACAAACATTTCTCTATTTATGTATATAAATGCACAGAAAAAAGTATTGAAGGATAATCAACAAACTGAAAATGGTAGTTACCTCTGAGGAGGGAAAAATATATACATGCATAGTTTGCCTAATTAAAAATAAATGAAGAAGAAGGAAATTTACAGAAGGGAAACAGATACAGTGTGTGTAGACTGCTCATTTAAGATGTTTGTCTGAGCTGGGGAAAGAGAGATAAGGCGGTGTTGAGAGGGCTACAAGGAGCATTGGTGGTTCAGTGGTAGGAGAATTCTGGCCTTCCGTCTGGCCGGTGCACCTCAGGCACGGCACCGCCCCACTGTCAGTGGGGGCCTGTGTGTTGCTGTGATGCTGAACAGGTTTCAGTGAAGCTTCCAGACTAAGACAGACTAGGAAAAAAGGCCTGGTGATCTACTTCTGAAAAATAAACCAATCAAATCTCCATGAATCACAATGGTCTGATGCCAGTGTAGCTAACATTGCCATCAAGTTGGGAACCACCAACTTGACAGCAACTAACCACAACAACAAAGAGAGTGGTTAGGGACAAGTTTTTTTGAGGATAGAAGAGACAATGAGGGCTTGAACAGGAGCAGAAAACTGTGAGGATGGAGAGGATGGAGCAGAATTGAGAGACCAGAGGGAAACCGAGAAAGGTTGGTTCATTTTAGAGTGCGAGGAGGGAGGTAGGAAGTTGAGGTAGTGTGAGCTTGGTGGTCTTAATTTTGTTGGTAAAGTACAAGGTAAGATCGTCTTGTGAGAGTGAAGAGGTCATAGATAAATTCTGGAGCTTGAGGAAAATGGTGAAAGTTTGGAATGGTCAGTGAAAGCAATAAGAAGGGAGCCAATTAAGGCCAACTACAGGGACTATCTCATTGTTTCAAAAGCCCATTTGAGGTTGGAGGCCATGAATTTGTAATGGTGTCAAGACCCATAATTTGATGCTTGCTTCTAGCTATCTTCACCAGTAGTAGGATGGGGTAGAGAATTTATCCCAGGCAGAGATTTTGCTTAACAAATAGGGTGGAAAGGGAGGTGCAATGGAGATAGGTGAAGGTGTTGATATGAGAGTGGTTCAGGTGATCAATCATGGGGTTCAGCCTGGGCAAAGAAGGAGACACGGCCAGGAAGCGGCTGATATCCTGTGAGATAATGAAGGGTTCGAGGCACTAGAAAACTCAGTGGGGCGAAAGATGAAGTTTAGAAGGATTGAAGGCATAGAGAGCTGGAAAGATGTGAGGTTGTGGTCAGATAGTGAGTTGTGATTTAGGATTTCTTGGGTGGAATTGGTCTAGCTAACGATAAGGTGTTTGAAGTAGGTGAGCTTCTGAAGGTTTCTGAGCTTGAAGCAATTAAGGAATAAAGAGGTTGTATGTTGATGGCTTGACCACAGGCATATATAACAGTCATCCAGAATGAGGAGAAGGGCTAATCCAAATGCCACCAGAAAAGGATGGAATAAGTCTGAGTAAAGAAAGGTTTTTACAGAGAGATAAGAGTAATGGCCTAGTCATTGCACTGAGGAGCTAGGTGAATGCCCACCTCACTTAACACAAGGTACACAGATTTTGGGAGAATGAGCAGCCTACCCTGAATGCATGGATCCTCTGTATCCTATCCATAGACCCCAGGTAAAGAAGTCCTGCCCTGAAAGGTAAAAGATAAACAGTAGTGATGGGGAGGTGTTGAGTATGTTGGAGCTGGTTTGTGTAGATGGGAGGCATAATAGAAAGCTAGAGAAATAAAGAGCTAGCAGATAGCTGCCTTCCCCACCCCTCTGTGGAATGTGGGTGTGGGAGATGGAGAAGCTTCCAGTTGAGAAGGATATGAGGAAAGCAGTGTTTTTGAAGGGAAGTCAGGTATCATTTAGAGATAGGGCATTTTTTGTAAGGAGGTTGCCTGTGAGAGAGTAAGGGATTTTGGTGACCATGAACAGACATAATAGAGTAGGCCAGTAGAGATGGCCGCCATAGGGAAATGAGCCCTTATGGGGTGGGGCAGAAGTGCAGAGTGATAGGTAGAACCCCTACTCTATTCCAGACACCATGCTCGACACTGAAGCCACAAAGAGGAGTAAGAGAATGATGAATTAGGCACCCAATTGGGGTTCATTTAACCAAATCCTGTTGATTGATTGGTGGGTTTGGCAGGTCTGATACATGTTCAGACAACCTGAGAGCCAGGGATGACAGAAAGATAGGGGCAAGGTATCACTAGAGATTCAGTTAAAAAAAAAATGCACTCCTTTCTTTCCTCCTTTGATCCTTTTTGGCAAGGAAGAGCGAAGTAAAAAAATCATGAAATGGAGAGCAGACATGAAGCTGTGTCATGTTCAGAAAGCAAACCCAGCGAATCATCTGAAAAGTAATTACATAAGCCTAAGGGATGCATAGGAAACCATGGTGGCGCAGTGGTTAAGCTCTTGGCTGCGAACTGAAAGGTTTGCAGTTTGAATCCACTAGCTGCTTCATGGCAGTCTGCTTCCATAA
>NW_006921974.1:2278519-2280062 GCF_000298275.1 Orycteropus afer afer
CTATAGGGTTGTTATGAGTCAGAATCGGTTTTGAGTGAAGGGATGCATCCCCCAACGTCACTCCTGACTCTTCAGGAATTTTCTAAGGATCTCTGCAACCAAGAGATTCTTTGATGCTATTACCCTTCAGAGAAATGTTTGGCTCAGAGAGATCAAAGGAAGAAAGAAAGGACTACATTTTTAGATTGTTCTCTGGGGCTCCAGAGATGCCCTGTGCTTGGCTCTCTGTTTGCAGCTCTCAGAATCTTGGATTCTGTGATTCTTTTTTCAAAGGCTATTTCCCCCTTCTCTACTAGGGGGATCTTTCCAAAAGGCTCAGGGTGGGGCCTGGTGCAAGTGGGAGGCAGCGGCTGGGCCCAGCTCCTCCTTTGATCATGTTCTCTTCTGGCAGTAGTATCTGAACACTCACTAACCCAGGCCTAGATGATGAAACTCTTCTAACCCAAAGGGCAGACACCCCTCAGATGGAGAGGTAGCAGATACACAAGGGAGATGAGGGAGATGAAAATCGAGGCAGGGCTGGCTAAGCTGACCTAGTTAGAGCAGAAAGAGGCTGTAGGGGTGGCAAGAATGGTAGGGAAAGGCAGGCAGGGAGAGATGGGAGCAACCCTGCAGGAGTCCAGGATAGGGAGTTGCAGAGGGCTGGCTCATTTAAGAAGCCCTGGCAGGACTTGGAGGCCACAGGGGGAGCTGTGGCATGGAGAATCAGGAGCTGGGGTGTGTGTGTGTGTGTGTGTGTGTGCACGTGCGTGCATGCGCGCGGCCACAGAGGGTGTGTGGTGAAGTGCCTGTACCAAATTTTGCCTGAATACTGAAGATTTTAAAGTTGCAACCTTGGAGGAAATGTTACCTGCTATGGAGTCAGCCCTGACTTGTGGCAACCCCGTGCCCAACAGAAGGAAACACTGCCTGGTCTTGCCATCCCCAGGATGGGTTGTGCATTGGTGGACTTTTGTGATCTACAGAGTTTTCATTGGCTGATTTTCAGAATAGATAACCAGGCCTTTCCACCTTGTCCATCTTAGTCCAGAAGCTCTGCTGAAACCTGTTTAGCATCCTAGCAACACTCAAGCCTCCACTGAGATGAGTGGAGGCTGTGTATGAGGTGCATTGGCTAGGAATGGAACCTGGGTCTCCCACATCCCACCCACTAAAACCCACTGCCATCATGTCGATTCTGACTCATAGCAACCCACACTGGGTTTCCAAGGTGGTAAATCTTTATGGAAGTAGATGACCTCATCTTCCTCCCCTGGAGCAGCTGTTGGGTTTGAACCATCAGCTTTCTGGTTAGCAGTAAAATGCCTCAGGCACTGCACCACCAGAAAATAGCTGGACATTAAGAGCCAAGTACAGTTCTCCCCTAAACCCAGTAAGACTAAGCAAAACACACGGTAAGATTCTCCAGCAGTATCATGACCACCACTGGGGATCCAGTTAGCATACTAGGCACTGTCAGGGGGGAGGTATAGGAAGGGAAGACATGGCTCAGTCTGGAAGAGTTTATCAGCCAACAGGGGGACAGATCCTGCTAGAGAGAGTC
>NW_006921974.1:2280223-2285291 GCF_000298275.1 Orycteropus afer afer
GATCTAAATTTTTTTAAAATTTATTTTTGTTGTTGCAAATATATGCAGCAAAACATGCACCAATTAGACAGTTTCTCCATGTACAATTCAGTGTCATTGATTACATTCTTTGAGTTGTGCAACCATTCTTACCCTCCTTTTCTGAGTTGTTCCTCCTCCATTAACATTCCTATCTAACCTTTCGAGTTGTTGTTGTCAGTTTGATCCCACATAGTGTTTCAGTTACCTAGTGCCGCTCTGACAAGAATATACCACAAATGGAATGGCTTGAAGAAACAGGAGTTTATTCTCTTACAGTTTGGAGGCTTTAAGTCTGAGCTCAAAGTGCCAGGCTGAAATGAAAGCCCCTCAATCTTGGGCTTCAACTCTGCCTCCTGCTCCTGGCCCACTGAAGCTAGAGGCTTTTCTTCACTCAGCTGCTGGCTGCTGAGGCAGACAAGCCCAAGGTCGACAAGTGAAAAGGTACAGTCCTGATGTTACCAAACCACACAGCAGGCCATTCATTCAAGTCCATTGAAAGTCCCAAGATTGCCAGAGCATGGCAGGCTGCTGAACAATGACACAGCTACATGCAGGGTTCAAGTGTGCCATAAGCTAGAGACCATTCCCCAAGGCTTCTGCTTATATACAGGAAACAGACCTCATCCCTAAGGCAGCTACTCAGCTGCTCACAGTAGATTCCCCCATGGAGTTGATTACCAGTCTCATCATGGGGAATACTACATCCAGCTGCCATGCCACTCAATCAGGCCCAGCCAAGTTGACACACAAACTTAACTACCACACATAGATAGACCTTAAAAGAGCACGATGCTCAAGGCAAACATTCTTTACTTGTTGAGCTAACCTATTGTTTGGTTTTAAGAAGACTTCAGGGATATTTTTGAGTTAAGGTTTAAAGATGATCTCAGGGCAGTAGTTTCACAGGTTCATCCAGTCTCCATGGCTCCAGATATTCTGGATTCCATGAGTATTTGAGGTTCTGTTCTCAATTTTCCCCCTTTTGGTTGGGTTTCTTCTATGGAATCTTTGATCAAAATGTCTATACCATATTTTTCAATGCTCCTGGGTCACAGAAGGGATTTCTAGAATAATTGGGGAAGGCTATATAGGGGAGGTGGACATTAAACTGAGCCCTGAGGTTTGAGAGGGTAGGATGGGGCTGAGAAAAGAGAAACGGACATTCCAGAGTGATGATGCACAGATGGTCATAAGTATGGCTTATGTGGGGACCAAGGTGATGGCCAGCCTGACAGTATTGTAGGCCTACTGAGGGGAAATGGGGAGACCAAGTGGAATGGGAGGGCCAGATTACACAAGGCATTTTCAACTTCCAGAAAGGACTGGGTCAAAAAGTAGATTTTTTTAAGTGGTCTGGCCATCTCCTTCCTCTCTCCTTTAGCTACAAGCCCATTGTGGAGTTCATTGATGCCCAGTTTGAGGCCTACCTGCAGGAGGAGCTGAAGATCCGCAGAGTGCTGCACACCTACCACGACTCCCGCATCCATGTTTGCTTGTACTTCATCGCCCCCACCGGTCATTCCCTGAAGTCTCTGGACTTAGTGACGATGAAGAAGCTGGACAGTAAGGTAAGGAGGTAGACGTGGGGACGGGACGTGTGGGATGCTAGGCAGGTAGGCCTCATTCTTACCTCACTCTTACCCAAGCTGCCCAGTTACAGGAAAGATATTGTGGGATCCTCGACCTCCCCGTCATTCCCTACCCCTCCATGAAGATGATGCCGTTGATCTAGCACCTGCGGCATATGCGTTGTCATCTGTTTTCCTAGCACTGGGGATGAGTTCGCCCTGAGCTGCTTTTTGGCCCTGATCCCGCTTGGAAATAAAGGTGTATGCAAGCAAGATGGCTGTCTAAATCTGGTGGTGCAGGTGCGGTAACAGAAAGGGGTTTTTGCTTTGTCCTCTATTAACTGGCCTGTACTAGAATCAACGTCCCTAGGCAGTGCAAAAGGAGTTCTGGTGGCGTAGTGTCTAAGGTACTTGACTGCTAACCAGAAGGCTGGTGGTTCAAATGCACTAGCCACTCCTCGGAAGGAAGGTTGAGCAATATACTTCCATAGTGATACCGCCTCAGAAACCCAAGGGGGGCTTATTATGAGTCCGATCAACTCAATGGCAGTGGGTTTTATATATACATACATATATTCCCATTTCACAGAAGAGAAAACTGAGGCTCTGAGAGGTTAAGTGACTTGCCCATTGTCACATAACTAGCTACTGGCACAGCCTAGATTCAGACCCAGCTCTGTGGCAGCATGTTTCATTGCCTCTATCCCTGAGAATGATGGCTGTGGGACTCAGGCCTATCCCACCTTAAGAGAAACTAAAAAATGAAAATCCACACTGTATATAAATTAGACATTGATTCTTCATATTAAAGAAGGATTATTTGCTGAATAAAATAATTGGCCACAAGATTCTTTAAAAGCTTAATTGCAAGTGTACAAATACTTTTTTGCTAACATTTAGTATGTGCTAGGCCCTGTGATGAATACTTGATGTGCACTATTTTATTTCATCCTGGCTTAGTTTCCTAGGGCTGCTGTAACAAACTACTGCAATCTGGGTGGCTTACAACAACAGAAATTTATTTTCTCATAAATTGGGAGACTAGAAATCTGAAGTCAAGGTATCAGCAGAGCCATGCTGTCTCCTAAGGCTCTAGTGGAGGATCCTTCTTGCCTCTTCCTGGCTTCTGGCAGTTGCCGACAATCCTTGGGGTACTTGCGTTGTAATGCATTACTCTGATCTCTGCCTCTGTTGTCACATGGTGTTCTCTGTGTGTGTCTGTGTGTCCAGACTTTCCTCTCCTTATCAAGACAACACTAGTTGTTTTGGTTACTCAGTGCCACTCTGACAGGAGTATACCGCAAATGCGATGGCTTTAACAAACAGGAGTTTATTCTCTTACGGTTTGGAGGCTTTAAGTCTGAGTTCAAAGTGCCAGGCTCTAGGGGCTGAGTGAAAGCCCCTCAACCTTGGGCTTCAGCTCTGCCTCCTGCTCCCGGCCCACTGGAGCTAGAGGCTTTTCTCCACTCAGACAGCTGCTAGCTGCTGAGACGGACAAGGCCAAGGTTGACAAGTAAAAAGGCACAGTCGGGATGTTACCAAACCACACGGCAGGCCATTAATTCAAGTCCACTGAAAGTCTCAAAATCAGCAGAGCATGGCAGGCTGCTGAACAACAACATGGCTACATGCAGGGTCCAAGCGTGCCATAAGCTAGAGACCATTCCCCAAGGTTGCTCCTTATATACAGGAAGTAGACCATATCCCTAAAGCAGCTACGCAGCTGCTCCAATAGATTCCACCATGGAGTTAATTACCTATATCACCATGGGGAATAACTACGTCCAGATGCTCAGCCACTCAACCAGGCCCAGCCAAGTTGACACACAAACTTAACTACCACACTAGTCATTGGAGTAGGGCCCACCCTCATCCCTTATGACCTTATCTTAACTTGATTACATCTGCAAAGACCCTGTTTCCAGGGGTAAGGGCTTGAGCATATCTTTTTGAGGGACACAATTCAATCCACAATACATTCTCTCAACAATCCCGTGTGGAGGATACT
Organism: Orycteropus afer afer; assembly: GCF_000298275.1. Classification (NCBI taxonomy): domain Eukaryota; kingdom Metazoa; phylum Chordata; class Mammalia; order Tubulidentata; family Orycteropodidae; genus Orycteropus; species Orycteropus afer. Next base: position 2,283,821 of record NW_006921974.1, read on the forward strand.
ATTAGTATTTCCTATATCATTCCCATTTTATATGAGGAAACTGAGGCTAGGTGTATGGTTTGGACCTAGGCCTCTAGCTCCAAGACATTTTATTTTTCGGCAGATTTAATTTATATGCAGTTCTTTAGTAGCACATCCACTAAAAACTGGATTTCAGCAATAATAAAAAATAGAGACAATTTTTCATTTTCCACAGCAATGAGCTCAGTGCTCTTGAAATATTGCCATGCCCTACATGCCCCGTATAGGGAGGCAGTGAGCCACGTGGATGGTGGCCTGGTGGGCAGGCTGGGTCAAGTAAGCAGGCTTTGACATATATTCATGGGGTACAGATGAGGATGTGGTGAAAAGCAGCAAGAAGAATTAGCTCTATTGACTGTACCACCTTGACAAGGACTTTGCTGTCCCCAAAAACTTCAAGGGAGGTGCCTCCAGAGTCCAATCTTTCCTTGACCTTGCACCTGAAGCCCTATGTGATACCAGCCTGTCTTAGTTTACTACGCTGCTGTAACAGAAATACCATAGGTGAGTGACTCTAAAGGACAGAAATTTATTTTGCACAGTTTAGGAGGCTGGAAGCACCAGCTATAGTAGAGGCACTTTCTCTCTCTCTCTCTCTCTCTCTCTCTCCCAGCTCTGGGGAAGAGCCTTGTCCCGGCTTCTGTAGTCTTGGCGTTCCTCGATTCCCAGATGAACTTCAAGTGGCATCTATCTTCCTCATTCTGTGCTTCCTTGTCTCTGTGTCTGTGCTGCTCCTTATAACTCAGAAGTGATTAGGTTTTGGATACACCCTACACTAATGTTAATATAGTAATACACTAATAAGGAGCTCTGGTGGTGTAGTGGTTAAGGCATTTGGCCGCTAACCAAAAAGTTGGTGGTTCAAACCCACCAGCTGCTCTGCAAAAGAATGATGAGACAGTGTGCATCCATAAAGACTTACAGCCTTGGAAACCAATGGGGATCTCTATGAGTGAGAATTGACTGGATGGCAGTGAGTTTATTTTGGTTTTTGGTACACTGATGTGGCCTCATTAGCATAACAAAAAAGACCCCATGCTCTAGCAAGATTATGTCCACTGGTATAGGGGTTAGGCTTCCACTACATATTTTGGGGAGACACATTTCATTCCATAACAGAGCTTAAGCCAAAATGCAAAGGTGGTAGAGTTTGTCATCCAAGTCTGGAGCTCCCAAACTCCCTTTCAGAGCCCAGGGCCTGAGTCCCATCCATGATACCCCATTGGAGTCTACTGGCAGAAATAACTCTGCTCTCCCAGGGAACTCAAGCTGGGGTGTGCTCTATCTCACAAAGGCATGTGCAGTTCAAGTTTCTTTACCTTCTTCTTTTCTTTAATTTTTTTAAGAGCTTGTTTTACATTCAACGTTATGTGTACATTTGTCCAACCCTAACCCAGTCTCCTCCCCTCCCTACCCTGTAACCCTCCCCCTGTGCCCCTCATATTTATGC
>NW_006921974.1:2286411-2302990 GCF_000298275.1 Orycteropus afer afer
CCGTAGTGATACTGCCTCGGAAACCCAAGGAGGGGTCGCTATGAGTCAGGGCTGACTTGACGGCACATAACAACAACAACAACAAGTTTCTTTACCTTCTAGCAGTAAAAGCCTTGTCCTTTCTTGGAGAGATGTCTAGGATCAGGGTTCAAGTAGGTAGTAGGATTTTGGGGTGGCACCAGGCCTTTCTCTTGCTCTCTGAAATTGGGCATTTACACAGTGAAACCTGGGAGAGCCAGAACTTGATGGGAGTGCCTTGTTTTTCCAGGTCTCATAAGCTTTCTGCCTTTGACAGGACACAGTCTTATTACTTTTCTATCATTCTCTGTTACTGGAAAAGTGTTGAGTTTCCCTTCTCTGACACATCTCCACCTTTCACAGTTTCCAGATTTTTCAGGTTTTACTGCACATGCTTCCTTTACCCAGAAATTTATCATGAGACTCAGGCAGTGTAACTTGTTTTTGTATATGTCTCAGGTCAGATTGGTAACTGAACATTTTTCTTCCCCTAACTGGATTGGTTAACCAGTGTTGGTTTCCAGAAAGAGAATCAGGTGTGCACTCTTACTGAGCACTGCCCCTCCTTCTCTTCCCTGCCACCTCCCTTGTGGGTATGGAGCACACCTGGCTGGGCTAGCCCGGATTGGATGGGTTGGAGCAGTTGACTGTTAGCAAAGAGCAGCCACCTCTTCCCTTGTCAACTACAGGTTCCCAGCTATCATCTTTCTGTTTCCTTTCACCCAAGGAGTCAACTTGATATCTTGCCATATCTTATCAATTTGGATCTGAGTGGTAGACAGCATCATGGTTAAGACTATGGGCTTAGGAATAAGCCTGAACTTGGATTTGAATTCGTTCTGCTACTTCCATGTGGCCTTGGACAAGTTACTTAACCTCTCTATGCTTCAGTTTCTCCTTGGCAACCAAACCCACTGCCAGTGAGTTAATTCTGACTCACAGAAACCCTAGAGGACAGAGTAGAACTGTCCCCTTGGGTTTCCAAGGCTGTCAGTTTATTTAAGGAAGCAGACTGCCACGTCTTTTTCACACTTCTCATTGGCAAAATAGTGGTAATACCTCTTGAGAGGATTACTGTCAGGATTAATTGCATTAATTCATCTAAAGCACTTAGTTTAGTGTCCAGTGCACTCAATGTTATTTTTTATTTTTTCATTTGGCTATGGAGACGGCCCAGTCCTAGATTATTGGGTTGAGTTGTTCCTGCTGGCAACTGGTGGAAGTCTTGGTCATGCTGCTTTCAGGTGCACATTGACAACACTGATCCCGCTTTCCCCTTCCTTTCCCTAGGTGAACATCATCCCCATCATTGCCAAATCTGATGCCATTTCTAAGAGTGAGCTAACAAAGTTCAAAATCAAAATCACCAGCGAGCTTGTCAGCAATGGGGTCCAGATCTACCAATTCCCTACAGATGATGAGTCGGTGGCAGAGATCAATGGAACCATGAACGTGAGTGGGAGTACAGGGGTTCACCTCTCTGACCACTTGATCTTCCTTATTATCTGGTTGTCTGTGAGGGATTACTCTGTGTCTGTCTTACAAACTAGCAGTAAAACATATTCTCCACCCATTTTGTGGTCAACTCTTGAGTATCTGTGTCTCAGGAATTTGTGAGAGATAATCCAGAACCCAAATCGCTATTCTGTCCTAGCTGTGGCTGCTTCAAAGCCCCAGAGATTAATAGCAGGAAACTGAGGGACAGGGAGAGGCTGACTCTAGAAAGAGTCTGGAGCAGGGAATCCAGGCCTCTCCTTCCACCCACCTCTTGGATGCTACACTGGTCCGGGCCATCGGGGCTGCCAGAAAGGCAAAAAGGGTCTTTGTCCCTAACCAAAACAGTGCTGGGACAATTGAGGCAGTGAAAAGGCTGAAAAAGTTGGCTGGTTTCAGGAACTCAGGGACCATCTGTTCTCAGGTAATCAAACTCTCTGCCCCAGGGTGGGAAAACGATCTATAGCCTCCAATTTTGCTAGTGACTAGGGAGATGCTATTTTTAAATTTTAGGGTCATGCTTTGCTTTATAAAGTGTGAATGAATAATAATAATAATAATAATAATAATACCCCGACTTGCCACGTTTCCTCTCCTCCCTTCCTCCCCCTACTTGAGGAGTGAGTAATGAAGACGGCAGAGAGTCATACATATCTTCATGCTTCTTTACAATGTGTTGATGCTGTTACTGTGAAATGTTCAATGTTGTGATTTGAAGGAGACAGCTAATAGCTTTCCGAAAGCCTCTGCTTTGAGAACAGATTTCTTTTTCTCTATTGAAAAGCATCAGTTTTTCCTAATGACATAATGCCTGGGTATAGCCAAACTCAGGAAAGCCTAGTAATAAAAGCCATTTTTAGAAAACTTTCCTGCTGCCGCCGCCCTCTAAACAATCATTAGAAAACCAGCTGCCACCTCCTATGACTTGGCCAACAAATTAGCATAGCAGGGTGGCAAGTCATTGTCTCGCCTGACTTCCTGCCTGTTGGTACATCCAAGCCCAAGCCCATTGCCATCTAGTCAATTCCGATTCAAACTTACCCTGTAGGACAGAGTACAACTGCCCCATACAAGGCCGAGCTATGTTTGTTACGAGAAGTCTGTCATCATCTTTGACAAATCTGGCCTAAGGAGAAGACTATGTGGATTGTAGTAGGTGGGGTTATACCTTCTTTGACCAGTCACAGGTATGAGAAAAAAAGATGAATGCTTGTCTTCTGAAGCAGTTAGGGTGTTTTGATGGAAAATAAGCTTTGTTATTATAAGAAAATCTGAAAGGGTACCGAGAGGACAGAAACGGGAGCATAGAGAGAAGTAGAAGTGTCTTCTGGGAATCACCTCAGAACAACAACCCCCATTAGATACCTTCCAAACTCTGATTCCCTAAGTCACCAAGCAGTTCTCAGGCTTGTGGTTTGCTTTGCTAAGAATATATTGGGACCAAGTGAGTTTTCAGGGCATTGGTGGTTCAGTGGTAGAATCCTCATCTTCTATGGGAAGACCTGGGTTCAATTCCTGGCCAATGCCCCTCATGCACAGCCACCACTTGTCTATTAGTAGAGGCTTGCATGTTGCTGTGATGCTGAACAGGAAGAAAAGCCTGGTACTCTACTTCCTCAAATCAGCCAATGAAAACTTTGGATTACAATAGTTGATCCACACATGCTCATGGGAATGCTGCAGGACCAGGCAGCATTTCATTCCATTGGGCATGGGCTCATCATGGGTCGAGGGCTGAGTTGACAGCAATTAACAACAAGACGTGAGTTCTCAGCCATCTCAAGGTGTCACTCGAAACTACATCTCACTACACTGTGGATTAGGAATGACAATAATCCTGGGCTCTGCTCTCAGCACAGCTCTGGCCTTCTCCTTGAGCCTAGGGTAGGCTCAACCTCAATGTTGGCAATTTCCCATGCTATAAAGTAGCAGCTCTCAACCATGCTGTTTTGGCACTCCTGTGTGTCCTGAAAGGCTTCTGAGGAGTTATGGGTCCTCTGCTTACTCATGATAGTCCAAAGTTTGCCAGAGTTTCACTTAAAAAAAATTTAACCGGATTCAGAGCTGACCCTGTAATAATATTACTCACCACTCCAACCTTGCATTCCACCGTGCTTTTTTGATAGGGAAGAAAGTGGGTGGCCTCATAGCTAGTGTGCCTGGATTGGGCATGCTATGGGAGGAGTGGGTCATGCATGTGAATGCTGTGTGTTATATGTGTTGTGATGGGGAAAATGGTGGGGAATTGCTGCTATAAAGTATGTACACAGGATTGCTTAGCCTGCCTGTCACTGGAACAGCTGTGTCAAAATCTCCGGAGCCTTCGGACAAGCCGTGGTGTGTGAAGCTGCATCATCAAAGACCTGGGCTTGGGTGGTAGGAGGAATGGGTGCTGGCCTTTCAATTCTGGATTTGACTCCAGCCCCACAGCCTCAGCCACCCCAGCCAATTGTCATGGGAATTAGATTGGAAGAAGTGGAAGAGACCTCTTGCCTAAAGTGGAGAAGACTATACAGCCATCCCACCGCTCAACACTAGCAGGAAATTTCATGGCAGGAAATAGCGTAATGGAGTAATGACATCTTGGAAGCCCCCTTGGCTTATGGGTGGCTATTTATTATTCAGATGGAAGGGTCAAGAGAAGGGATTGAGAGATCTTGCTGCATGCTACTTTCAACCTATGTTGTGATGTCTCTCAAGGTTGTAGACTTTAATACTAAAAATTGCTATGTTGTTTAAACTTAATGTTGTTCTTTGAGTGGCTCGACCCATAGCCAAAGACCATGGAATAGGACCATAGTGGTGGGCTACCAGTGAGGTCTTGGGTTTGGTCTCTACCAAGGCCTGTTCATTTGAGCCTAGTGATAGCACGTGAGTTAAGACCAGTGGGGTCACAGGGAGACCCACAGACACAAGGCCATCCATTATCTCTCTAGTCAACAGTGTTAGTCCATTGTTTGCATGTACTTTTGCAGGAACAACCAGGGGGTGACTTAAAAGAGAGTCAGGCAGTCCTCTTGCTCAATCTCTAGTAAAGTCCCACCATGGAGAGGGGGGACATGGGCCTAACTGGCAGCACAACTGGGAAATACTGTCCACCCTGGAAGAAGTCAGACCCAATCTGGATATCATCAGATGAGGAATAAAGTGTCTTGACAGGTCTGTTTCACCAGACTGAGGAGAACAATCATATAATCTGCAAAGTCTGATGGATGTGATGGAACCAGAATAAAACAAGCTATGCCAATTGGGTCATTAAACACTTTCAAATGTACTGAGAGGAATTGAAGGGAGATAAAAGCCAAAAAAAACCAGACTCCCAAGAGAAGGCATGAGACTATCACTGGAGTTTTCTGAGACTGAGAGAGTCTGACATCTGGGAACACCTATCCAAGGCCTCCTGGCTTGGAAAGCTCCACAAAGTTCTTCAGAGCTAGTCCTTCAGGGAGCTGAAAAAGGCCTCAGGTTCGGATTCCGTGGGTAGGACTTGGGAATGTGGTAGTGGTGATGAGGTTATCCTAGCCCTGTTTGGCTTGACTCCATTCTGGTTGTCACAATTATCTGTCTCTCCAGAGCAGAAGGAAAGAGAGCCAGAGGTGGATCCCTGTGATGTCCTGCCCTTCATGGGTAGCTGACTTCCAGCACGTGTCATTTAGCCAGGAGGCAGAGCGCAGGCAGCCCTGGGGAGACTGGCAGCTAGAAAACAGTGTCCAGGCTGCTCCCAGGGAAGGTCTAGGCATGAGAATTAGAGACCTAGTCAACTCATTTAACCCTTCTGCTCCCTAATTCTCCCACTTTACAAATGAGGTTTGTATTAACTGCCTATAAAGGAGCCCTGGTGGTGTGGCCGTTAAGTGCTCAACTGCTAACTGAAAGTTTGGCCCAGCCACTCTTTGAGAGAAAGACCTGGCTATCTGCTCCTGTGAAAGCAGCCCTGGTGTTGCAGTGGTTAAGTGCTCAGCTGCAAACTACGTGGTCAGTGGTTCGAACTCACCAGCCACTCCATGGGAGAAAGATATAGCAATCTGTTCTTACCTTCTCCATCAGTCTAGCCTTCTATAGTCATTGCCTATTGGCTCTTTCATTTCATGTGGCTGACATTTGGGGGTCTCTGTAAGAGGCGAAAACATTTTCCCAAAAAATATTTGGAGGTGGATTTGAGACTCCCAACATGTCTTAGATTTGCAGCCTTGGAAACCCTATGGGGGAATTCTGTTCTGTCCTATAGGGTCACTATGAATTGGAATCAACTCAATGGCAATGAGGTTCTTTTTTGTCTGTTTTGTTGTTTTTTGGTATCTGCTCCTGTAAAGACTATAGCCTAGAAAACCCTATGGGGCAGTTCAACTGTATCACATGGGGTCACTACAAGTCAGAATTGACTTGCCAACACCTAACAACAACAAGGCTGTTGTGAGAATCAAATGAAATCTGACTGGGGACACTCAGAAATTGCGTCCTTGCATCTATTTATGAGAATAGACTTTGATGCCAATTGCAAAGGAGTGGGCTGTGGGAGGTCTTGGAAGCCCTATGAAGCCAGTTGGACGGGGGCTGTATGTTTTAGAGCACAGAGGAAGCCAGAAGTATAAAATGACAGCAGCTTGAGGAGGGGAAGCCCATGATCCTGTCATTCTGACAGACAGTGTCTCTCGGAAATAAAAATAATAGGCCCAAGGGGATACTGACAATTTTATGCCAGTATTCTCTTCTTGGCATTTGTTTTTGTCCCTTCTTTTGGGGCATAGAGAAGCACCTCCCACCTCACATGCCTTCTTTCTCCATCAATTTCAGCTGAGAGCCAAGGATGAGCATGAATGGGACAACAAGCTTTCTCTTTCTTACCTTCTCCATCAGTCTAGCCTTCTGTAGTCATTGCCTGTTGGCTCTTTCATGTCATGTGGCTGACATCTGGGGGTCTCTGTAAGAGGGGAAAACATTTTCCCAAAAAATATTTGGGGGTGGATTTGAGACTCCCAACATGTCTTAGGTCCCTGAGTGGGAATGAATTGTGCCCAGATGACCATCCCCACTCCCAACAAAGCTGGCTAGCAAAGGTCAAAGGTTGGAGAGGCTCAGACCCTTGGGCAGTGTTTTCAGGAATTCAGTGCTTCTCTGATATGTACCATGTGTTGCATGCCAATTACCATATTTTAACACAAATAATGTGTGTGTTATACAGAGTGCACAATGTGCTTTGCACATTATATGCATGTGCATGTTACCTATGTGAGTATGTTATATGTGAAAAATATGGTACCCCCATGATCATCCATCTACTACTGTTGTTGGGTGCCATGGACTCAATTCTGACTAATAGTGACCCCACATGACAGAGTAGAAATGCCTCATAGTGTTTGCTAGGCTGAAATTTTTATTGCAGGTCACCAAGTCTTTGTCCTGCAAAGCTGCTGGGTGGGTCCAAACCACCACAGCAGCTGAGTGGTTGACCATTATGCCACCAGGAGTCCTTTCCCTCTCCTAGGACTGCTGACAGAATGTAGGCAGAGCAGATTCACCTGGATGGCCAAATGCCTTGAGGGATGAATAGATGTCCTGGAGCTGAGCCCCTATTAAGTCCTATGTTTTTGTTTTTCCACTTTGAAGAACATTCTTGGGGTGCAGAGCTTGAAGAAATAGAGAGGAAGGATTGGCTGTGAGAACAACATGCAGATTAAATGAACAACAAATAAAACAGATCTGTTGTTGGTTTCCCAGAGGTGGAGTGCATTTTATAGTCCAGACTTACACAGCCAATTCACCCCTGGGTTTTAAGGGCTCACCTCATCTGATGCTCAACCCCCTAAATGGGAGAAGAACACCAGCAAGGGGTGAACTTTGAAGTCAGTGAGACCTGGATTCCACACCCTTTTAAGACTGGGTGCCTGTTGGCAAGTTACTTAACCCTTTGGGGCCTCAGATTCCTCAGCTATAAAATGGGGATAATAAGAGTACCTACCATGACTGGTGAAAGGAGCCTGGTGGTAACAGTGGTTAAGGATTTGGCTGCTAACCAAAAGGTGGACAGTTTGAACCCACAAGCCACCCTGTGGAACAAAGATGTGACGGTCTGCTTCCATTCATATTTACAGCCTTGGAAAGCCTATGGGAGCAGTTCCACTCTGTCCTACAGAGTCTGTATGAGTCAGAATCGACTCTACAGCAATGGTGTTTGTGGGTACCTGACTACCATTACTGAAAGTTTTGAGCAAAGATTCCATAGAAGAATCTGATCAAAAGTGGGGAAATGCAGAATAGAATCTCAAATTCTCATGGAATCCAGAATTTCTGGAGCCATTGAGGCTGGATGAATCCCTAAAACTATTGTCCCAAGATAATTTTTAAAACTTAAACCAAACATATCCCCTGAAGTCTTCTTAAGACCAAATAACAATTTAGCTTAACTAGTAAAGAACGTACGAGCTCTGGTAGCATAGTGCCTAAGGCACTTGACTGCTAACCAGAAGGCTGGCGGTTCAAACCCATCAGCCACTCCTTGGAAGGAAGGTTGGGCAATCTACTTCCGTAGTGATACTGCCTCGGAAACCCAAGGAGGGGTCGCTATGAGTCGGGGCCGACTCCATGGCACATAACAACAACAGTAAAGAACATCAGCCTGGAGCACTGTGCTCTTTTAAGAAATATCTCTATGGGATCAAATTGACAACAGCAACTCAAAGGTTGGATAGGAACCGTAAGGGGGCAGTGAGTTGATGTTAATGGGGGAGGAACAATTTCGGAAAAGGAGAGTGAGAATGGTTGCTCAATTGGAAGAATGTGATCAGCGTCACTGAATTGTACATGGAGAAACTGCTGTGTATATTCTCAACAACAATAATAAAATAACATAATTTTTTTAAGGAGTATCTACCTACTTTATGGGAGCTCTAGTGGCATAGTGCCTAAGGCATTTATTTGACTGCTAACCAGAAGGCTGGTGGTTCAAACCCACCAGCCACTCCTCAGATGGAAGGTTGGGCAATCTACTTCCGTAGTGATATTGCCTCGGAAACCCAAGGAGGGGTCATTATGAGTCAGATCCGACTCCACGGCAGTGAGTTGCATTGCATTACCTACCTTATACGTTGTAAAAATTCACTGCGATAATGCAATATAAAAACCGAATACATAGTAGGTGCTTAATAAATGGTTGCTGCTGCTAATACTACTTTCATAGCTATGACTGTTGTTACTGCAATTGCTACTACTTACTCTGTGTAGGTGCTCTAGTGAGACAGTGGATAAAACATTGGGCTGCTAACCAAAATGTCAGTGGTTCAAACCCACCAGCTCACTCCATGGGAGAAAGATGAGGCAATCTGGTTCTGTAAAGATTTACAGCCTTGGAAACCCTATAGGACAGTTGCACTTTGTCCTATAGGGTCACTATGAGTCAGAATTGACTCAATGGCAGTGGGTTTGGTTTGGTGTACCCTAAGAAGGCATCTTTGACTTCCCAGGAAGTTGGTTGCTCTTCCTCTGTGTTCTGTAGCCTGTGAGCCTCTGTTTATGCTCCTGATCTTACTGTATTAGCGTTGTGGGCATATCATTCTCCTCTATCAGACTGCACTCTCCAGGGGCAGTTGCTGTGCTTGTTCAGCTTTGTATTCTGAATGCAGAGAACACAGTAGGAGCTCAGTAAGTACTTGTAGAATGGATATGTGAACAAATGGGTCAAAATACCTGAGACTGAGGCCTGTTTTTTTTAAGCAGGCTAGGAAAGTTTGTTCCAGTGGGCCTTTTACCTGTCAGGGTAAAGCCCTTTTGAGTAAAGCTGCAGCCAGGGTCACCTAGTTTGTTACCAATTTTTATTCAGTGGTTCCATTTGACCCATGCTAACTCAGCATGTATAACCTGGCCAGCCCCTTGTGGAAGGAAGAAAATATAGCAAGTGATTCCTGGGCTCCACTTGCCTGTTGGAGGCAGCCCCTTCTGTGATACACAAAGCCTCACCAGCCAGGCCTGTGTTGTTATTATTGTTAGATGCATCGAGTTGATTCCTATTTAGGGTGACCCCATGCATGGTGTGCAAGGAACTCTGGTGGCATAGTGCCTAAGGCATTTGACTGCTAACCAGAAGGTTGGTGGTTCAAACCCACTAGCCACTCCATGGGAGGAAGACTGGGCAATCTACTTCCATAAAGATTTACTGCCTCGGAAACTCAAAGGGGGTCGCTGTGAGTCGGAATCGGCTCGATGCAGTGAGTTTGGCTTTTTGGTTTATGCATGGTGTGCAGAGTAGAACTGTTCCACAGTGTTTTTTGAAGCTGTGACTTTTGAGAAACAGATGACCAGGCCTGTCCTCCAAGGTGCCTTTGGGTGGGTTTGACCTGCCAACCTTTTGGCTAGTAGTCAGGTGCTTAACTAGCTCCTCATTTTCGCTTGCAAGAACCAAGCACATACTCCTGTTTGTACTTTGACCTTCTTTTCTCTCTACAATTCCAGCAGCCCTGCCACTGCCATTCAAAGAGTATTTATGATGTACTTACTATGTGTAGAGTTGAGTCCCTGGGTAGTACAAACGGTTAAGCACCAGGCTACTAACCAAAAGGTTGATAGTTCAAAACCAACCAGAGGTGCATTGGAAGAAAGATCTAGTCATCTTCTTTCAGAAGTTCATAGCAATTGAAGACCTTGTGGGGCACAGTTTTCGAACACATGGGACTGCCATGAGTCGCAATCAACTTGGTAACAACTGGTTTGGGGTTTATGTACAGAGTACCAGACCACGCATTTGAGCTCTTGATCATTCGCTGTCTTACATGATTTTGGGTGTGCAAGTCTGGCTTTCATAACAAGATTGTAAGCTCCTAGAGGGCAAGGGACAATGTGTCTTCTCCTTCTTTTGCCTCCATTGTTTTTCTGTGCCGTTGCATCGGCTTCAACTCATAGTAACCCTATAGGACAGAGTAGAACTGCTCCATAGGGTTTCTTAGAATGTAATCTTTATGGAAGCATATCACTGGGTCTTTCTCCCATGGAGCTGCTGGTGGGTTTGAGCTGCTGACCTTTCAGTTTGCAGCTGAACGCTTAACCACTGCACCACCAGGGCTCCTTTTTGTCTGCATTCCAGCACCTAAAACAACCCAGCCCAGTAATGGGCAGATGGGTAAATACTTGCTGACTTGGCTTCTAGGTTTAAGAGTGCAGTGTGAACTCTTGCTCCAGCAAAGGATGAGAATAAGGCGAGTCTGGCTCAGCTGGCAGTGTAGTTTCCGTATGTACCTATTATCAGAGCTGTCACACTCCAACCCTAGGGGAGAGCTAGTGATCGCAGCCCCCTTCATACTCCTTTATCCTCTCTGTCCATGCATAACCCCCTCCATCATACTCACCAAAGGCTCTTCCCCTCAGCAACTGTGAGTAGTGAATAGCTAAGTTAATCTTTCTGGGTATCTGCTTATTATTCAGCTGATTTTCTCTCTTTGTCTGTTTTCTATGCATTTGACCATGTCATTGCTATCTTCTATTGTGAATTTCTGAACAGCAGAAGCCTGGACGGGGTCTCTTATCCCCACACAGCTTGATTACTTAATAAATGCTTCTTGGTGATTGATAATGACAGTGAGGGGCCTTGCAGTCTGAGGGCCTGAGGCCCCCTGAGATGAGCAGCTGTTTGTATTGTTGGAAGCTTGGTGCCTTTCCTCTGGAACTCTGAGCTTTTCTTTCTTCTTTTTTATTTTGCCTTCTGTTTCAGGCCCACCTGCCATTTGCTGTCATTGGCAGCACAGAAGAACTGAAGATTGGCAACAAGATGATGAAGGCACGGCAGTATCCTTGGGGCACAGTGCAGGGTGAGTGAGTCTCCAGGGACTCCTTTCTGTTTCTCTCTTTGCCTGTCCCCATCCATTGTGTGACAACTCTGTAACTTGTCCCCACTTGGGCTAGAAGCAGCCCTCGAGGACACTAGTAGGCAGACTCTGGCCCTATACCTGGATTCTCCGGCATGAACAAGTTCCCCTTGTCTCTGATGGAAAAAGTCTTCCGAAGAGAAAAGCAAATGTACTTGGAGCAAGGTAGGAAGGGATGTACCAGAAAGCATGTATACTTCCCCAAGGGCACCAGGAGACATGTGCAAGAATGTTCATAGCAGCATTGTTCATGATCACAAACCATTGGAGATAACCCAAATGTCCATTAAGATTAAAGCACATGAACTGTGATAGGCTCGTGTGATGGGATATTAGACAGCAATGAAAAGAAATGAATTACACTCCATCCGTGTGTGTGGATCATAGAAACATAATGTTGAACTAAAGAAATCACACAGGAGTCCAGATGATATGAATCCATTTATATGAATTCCACAAGCAGGAAAAACTAACACCTAAAACACCCAAACCAATTGCCTTTGAGTTGATTCCAATTCTTGGCGACCCCATGTATGTCGGAATAGAAGTACACTCCATAGGGTTTTCAAGGATATGACCTTTTGGAAGCAGATTATCAGGCCTTTCTTCCAAGGTTCTTCTGCATGGGTTCAAACCATCAGCCTTTCAGTTAGTAGAAGGGTGCTTGACCATTTGCAGCACCCAGGCTCTCAGGGAAAACTAAACAAGATATAAATACTTCTAGGATTCACACACAAGTGGTAAAACTATAAAGAAAAGCAAAGTAATGATAACCACAAAAGTCAGGATAGTGGTTACATCTTGGAGAGAGGGAGAAGTGTGTGATCAGGAAGGGGCATGAGGGGGCTTCCAAGGTACTAGTTATATTCTATTGATCATTCTGGGTTGAGAATACATAGGTGGTTTTTATTATCATTATTCTTTTAAATTACACATAGATATTTCATGCACTCTTTTGTATGTCTTATTATGTCACAATTCGAAAACCATCAGATGTCTCATATATACACTCAGGAAAGTTCCTCTTGTGGTCTGCTGGATACATGCTCAGTTACCCTCAGGTCTAGTGGATAAAACAAGGCCTAGGACACTGGCATGGGTGGAAGAGGTCTCTAATCCTCAGAGTCTACACTTATAAGCTGGGCCACTAATCACGAGTGTGGCTGGTTCAGAGTAAACTCCTCCCTACTCTGGTAGCATAGTGGCTAAAGCACTTGACTGCTAACCAGAAGGCTGGCGGTTCAAACCCACCAACCAGTCCTCGGAAGGAAGGTTGGGCAATCCTACTTCTGTAGTGATACTGCCTCGGAAACCCACGGAGGGGTCGCTATGTGTCGGGGCCCGACTCGATGGCACATAACAACAACAACAACACTACTGACCACACAACTGCAAGTAGGCGGTGAGTTGTCCACATCACATGCAAAGGCTGGCATGTTTTAGGGCACACCAGAGACCCACTAGCCATAACAGGATTTTCCATAGGTACGACACGGCTTGTTACCAGAGCCGTGCTAAGTTTTGATCTTCTCTCCCTTGTGGGATGGGAGATGTTCCACTAGGAACATCTGCAAATGCTTTCTGGACCAACAGTCCCACCCTGGGAACGAATTTGTGATCTGAGATACATGAACATGAGATGAAATGAGGGGAAGTCTGTGAGACGGTTCCAGTGACTTCCTCCAGTTGGGACTTCCCACACCTAACCTAAAATGGTGCTTTAGAAAATTTTTCTCTCTATTTTCTTGTAAGTCTGAGGTCATTTTTCTGGTTGTGAGAGGAAGAAATTGTGTATTGACTGAGCAGCCTGCAGGGGCCTTGGAGTCAGTCATTCTGACTGACCACCAGAGATTACTATCTAGACAATGAGTTTTAAGCAGAGGAGTTATGTGAGTCGATTTGGGCTTTGGAAAGATAACCCTGATAACCACAGGGTAGTCTGCTGCCACTGTGCCCAAAGCCTGTCATTCCAGACTTCTTCTCTGCCCCTACTATCCTCTCCCAGACTCTGAAAGACAGACTCTGAGTTCACTGTGCTTGTTCATCATCTCAGACACTACTCTACCTCTGTGGTCAGGCCAAAACACCATTCCAACCCAGTGAAGCCACACCTGTAGACATCTTGCCTTTATGTTCCAACAAGAAATCAACGTTGCTATGATTTGGTCCACTTTGCTATCATTCTTGGGCACTGCTCAAAATGCACACTGTTGAGGAGGGGGCTTTTTCACCCAGGCCTCACCTGCTTTGGCTGCAAAACATGGTCCACTTTGTCCTGGTCACCGCTGATGTTGTCAGGCCAGTACCCACCCTGTAAAAAAGCACTTCCATTGAACCTCCTACCACCCAGATAGACTATACCTGTGGTCCACACCCCTCCTTGCCACTGTCATCTATCAATATCCTAGTTCTTCTTCATAATTCTTTGAAGTTGCTAACACCTGGCCCATAGCCTTTTTCTCTCCCCTAGTCCCTATAGCCTAGATTGTCTGCGTTTGAGTCCCAACTCTGCAAATTCCAACTATATAATCTTGCCTAACCTCTTAGGAGGGCTGGTGGCCTAGTACCTAAGGCATTTGACTGCTAACCAGAAGGCTGGCGGTTCAAACCCACCAGCCACTCCTCGGAAGGAAGATGGGGCAATCTACTTCTGTAGTGATACTGCCTCGGAAACCCAAGGAGGGGTTGCTATGAGTTGGGTCCGACTCGATGGCAAACAACCACAACCTCTTTGAGACCTTGTAAGGCTTATTCTCTTATCTGCCTAGATAAACTCCTACTTTTCATTCAAGAGTCATCTTAAGTTTTTGTTTTATGTTGCAGTGTAATCCATACTAAAGACTGTAGTCTTTGAGCATCAGTAAGTGCTTCAAGTCCTCTTTGCTTTCAGCAAGCAAGGTTGTATCATCTGCATATGGCAGGTTGTTAATGAGTCTTCCTCCAATCCTGATGGCTCCTTCTTCTTCATATAGTCCAGCTTCTGTGATTATCTGCTCAGCATACAGATTGACTAATATGATAAGAAGATACAACTGCGATGCATACTTTTCTCGATTTTAAACTATGCAGTATCCCCTTCTGTTCAAACAACTGCTTCTTGGTCTATGTACAGGTTCTGAATGAGCACATTAGAAAAGTGAAGTAAGAAGCAAATACACAGGCTCTGTATACACAGATGGTGAGGCTATGTCACTGTTAGACATGTTGCCTCTCATTTCATCCACTTCTGCTTCTGGACTTCCTTTCAATATACTTTCAATACCTATCCCCTGCTATGCAGTTGAAAATGAGGCCCACTGTGACTTTGTGAAGCTGCGGGAGATGCTGATTCGGGTCAACATGGAGGATCTGCGGGAACAGACCCACACCCGGCACTATGAGCTGTACCGCCGCTGTAAGCTGGAGGAGATGGGCTTCAAGGACACCGACCCTGACAGCAAACCCTTCAGGTACTTCTTCTTCCCCAGCTCCTTCTAGCCAGGTGGTGTGCAAACCTTGCCCTGGCCAATTCACCAGGGAGATGAGACACAGGGGCTTAAGACCTAGAGGAGCAAGGGTAACCCACTTGGCAGTTCCACTTGTCCATTCCCAATCTGCCCCTGCACAGTTGCCAGGGAGAGCAGTGGCTGGGCAGGCTTATAACAAGTACTGCCACCCCACTCCAGTGAGCGAGGAAAGGACAGAGGCCCCATCATAAGTACACGCTTGAGTGTTCCAGCCAAGCTGTGCTGGAGGGGAGCTCTCAGATGGGGCCTTCCTTGTCCTGCAGGGTGGTCCTTGTGGCTGTCCTCTGCCCTACTTTCTTCATCAGACCCCTGCTGAACTGTCAGGTTTCTACCCTCTTCCCCAGGATCCAAACCAGATCGGTCTGGGTGGCAGTTATTTTACACTTAGTGATGAATTGCAGTCTCCTTATTCACTGTCCTTAGAACTCCATTCAAGTGTCAAGTGTATACTTTGCTTTCACCACAGAATGTTAATAGTCATCAGCATGTTTCTCAACTCAGAATCTAAGATGCTTTCAGAGACAAGGAATGATTTTGAAAGCAGCTCGTTGTGCTTTTATTTTAGGAATGAGATCCCAAATGGGTGTTAGATCTGTATGCATGACATGTGACATAAGCCTCACATTTTCAATGACCATGTAGTGCCCTTTACCATGGAGGGAAAGGCTTGGTCTCATTTCAGGAAATGTCAAGCAAGTGAGGGACACATCTACGGGTGAAGAAGCCTTTCTAATGGCAACTGAAATCCCACAGTACCTGTTCACAGTAGAAAGCCAAACTGGGGCAAAGCATTAGGCAATCCTTTGGGGATGGCCTCGTTCAGGAAGGGCAGACTCAGTCCTCTAAACATGGGTCAGGACAGAGGCCACTGGAGCGCCTGAGGCTGGAGGAAGGTGTGCTTGTATCTATCTGGTGGAAGCTCCCTTAGATTTTTCTCTCCTTCCCCTCCAACAGCTTGACCTGCGTCTATGGGGGAAGAGATGTGCTTCTTACTGTTCTAGACTAATCCCTCTACCTGTTCATTGAGTCCCCCACTTTCCTCCTTTGAAGGAGCCCTGGTGGCGCAACAGTTAAGCTCTTGGCTGCTAACACAAAAGACGGTGATTTGAACCCACTCAGCAGCTCTGTGGGAGGAAGATGTGACAATCTGAATCCATAAAGATTATAGCTTTGGACACCCTACAGGGCAGTTCTACTATGTCCTATAGGGTCACTATGAGTCAAAATTCACTCCACGGCACCTTACAACACAACCTCCTCCTTTGCTCCATCCCAGACACCTCTCTCCTTCCTTCACCTTTGCCCTCTTCACTCTCCTTTGTGAACCCCATTCCATGTTGTATATAAACATTTTCATCCTGAAGAAATTCCTTAACTCTGCTTTTCCTCTCCACCCTCTGCCCCATCAAGAAGTTTATCAAGGAGGAGAAAGAGTTGTTGTATACTTATTGTCTCTCCTTCGTCTTTCATTTACTCCTCAACCCAATGCAGTCTGGCTCCTACCCTAACTGTCCCACCAAAATGTTCTCTCCCAGGTCAGCAATAGCACTACCTGTTACACCTTGCTATCAAGGTAATTCTGAGTTATTAGCAACCCTATTGGCTGCTAACCAGATGGCTGGCAGTTCATACCCACCAGCCACTCCTCGGAAGGAAGGTTGGGCAATCCTACTTCCGTAGTGATACTGCCTCGGAAACCCAAGGAGGGGT
>NW_006921974.1:2303755-2305386 GCF_000298275.1 Orycteropus afer afer
GTTCTCTCCAAGGAGTGTATCTACTTGAGGTAAATGTTCAACTCATATGCCTGTATTTTGTTTGGCTGGAAACCACAGGTGTGCGTTTAATTCCAGACCTGAAGGGCAGCTTGGGGCCATAGTCTCAGTGGTTCCACCAGGCTCTATTGGACCAGCAAACCTGGTCCCCACCTTCTTTTTTTCTTTTTTGCCTCCAAATGATGAAAAACATTTTTGGTACTGGCCCGGCTGGTGTTATTCCTATATTGCTAGCTACTTCTTCCATTCCTGTGTTGCTAGCCACTTTTTCCTAGCCCCTTTCTCAGGCACATTTTCTTCAGCTTCCTCCTTTAAATGTTGGTCTTCTTCAGAATTGCTTCCTAGGGCCTCTGCTCTTTTCACGCTCTGTTCTCTTTGCAGCCATTTCTTTCTGCACTCACAGCCCTAATCACCACCTAGGAGTACATAACTCCTGACCCCCAAGCTAAAATCTCGCTTTTGAGTTCCAAACCTATTGGTTGTACTGCATCCTGGACCTTTCCCCTCGGACCTCCCTTAGGTACCTGAAACTCAGCCTGTCTAAAATGTAATTCACCTACCCTCTTAACCATACTTCTCCTTTAGTGTTCCCTCTCACAGTTCATGGTACCATCATCGACCTGGTTGCCAAAGCCAAAAACAGGAATCATCTCTGATTCCTCTCAAGTCCTGGGAGTTCTAATTCCCTCATTGTTCCTCAAATTTAGCCTTTTCCCTCCATTTCCTACCAGCCCTTAGCATTACTATCCTGTCACCTCTTACTTGGAGTGTTGAAAAATCTGTCCTTCACACAACAGCCAGTGTGAGTTTCTTTCTTTTAAATTTTTAGGTGAAAGTTTACCGAACAAATTCATTTTCCATACAGCAATTCATACACATTTTGTTGCATGGCATTGACTACAATTCCCCACAATGCAACAGCTCTCTTCCTACTTCATCCCTGTGGATCAAGTCTGCCCCCTGCTTAAAACCCTGCAGTGGATAAACGTCCAGTTTTTGAATATGGCACCCAGAGCCTGTTCTTTCCTGCCAGACTCTAACTTCCTCTCCCTGTACTCCACAGCTTATGCAATACTCTTCCACCATGTTGACTTAGATTGGCACCTCAAATATGCTATTCTGTCCCCACATGTACCTTTACACGTGCTGCCCTCTCTGGAGCACAGTTCCTCTGCTTCTTCGCCAGGCTAACTTTTGCTTCATTACAAATAATACCTGGACAGGGACAGAGGGACTTAACCCAGGCATCTCCCACTAGTCTGTGAGTTTTTATTTTTATTCTTTTTTATTTATTTCATTGTGCTTTGGGTGCAAATTTACAGAACAGAATTTGTTTTACATTCAACAGTTCATGTAAATTTGGTTTCACTTCCCAATTACCATCCCCAACCCTAACCCACTCTCCTCCTCTCCCTTCCCAGTAACCCCGCCTCCTTGTGCCCTTCTTAACTATGCACTCCTGTCTGTCCAGCTTTCCCTCCATGTGAATGCTGTTCCTCTGGTGCCCCATGGCCAATTACTTCAAGGGGTGTATCCTCGTAGAGTAGGTGGGTGCATGACCCTAGGTTGGGTGTTCTGCATGTAAGTCTTTCCACTGTTGGGCTGAGAGCCAA
>NW_006921974.1:2305486-2317827 GCF_000298275.1 Orycteropus afer afer
ACCCTAGGTTGGGTGTTCTGCATGTAAGTCTTTCCACTGTTGGGCTGAGAGCCAATCCTTGGGAGTGGGTCCTATCCCAGGCCCAAAGTGCATCCCAAGGCCATAGTCTTAGGGGTACCACCAGACTCTATCCAACTGGTCGTTGTTGTGTTTTTGAATTTTGTTCCACATTTTTCCTGCCACTCTATCCAGTATCTCCAGTTTTGATTCTTTCCCAAGTGGTTGGCTTGGTAGCTGAGCACCATCTAGTTCTTCTGGTCTCCGGGTAGTCTGTGAGTTTCTTGGTGGCTGGCCCTGTGTCTGTTGGCTCTAGAGGCTGAGTGACTAGCAGAGTGTTGACCAGTACTGAGTCTAGTACATGGTGGAGTCTCATCAAGAGTTTGATATAATTAATTGACACAGTCAGTTTCAGAGCCAGAGCCTGGCAGCCTAGTGCAGTGAAAACACCCAGATTTAAGAGTCAGGAAACATAGTTTTTGGTCCCAGTTCTGCCTTTAACTAGCCATGTGAGTTTGGGCAAGTCACCTTACCTCTCTGGACCTTGGTTTCCTCATCTGTAAAATGAGAGTATAGCACAAGGTGTTCCTAAGTCACTCCAGTTCCAAATGTCTCTCTAGCTCACCAGAGCTGCATCATCCACCTCAAGCAGCTCTGTGCCAAGCTAACTGCCCACAGTTTGATGGTTCTGTTTTTGTTTTTTATTTTTAAACTTCTCCCAGAGATGGGGAAGGGAGGGTGATGCATCACTGGAGACAACTTTCATCCAATAGGAACCATTCAGAAGGCAGTGGGAATTAACCTGACCATGTTTGCAGTTTACAGGAGACGTATGAAGCCAAAAGGAATGAGTTCCTAGGGGAGCTCCAGAAAAAAGAAGAGGAGATGAGGCAGATGTTCGTCCAGAGAGTCAAAGAGAAAGAAGCAGAGCTGAAAGAGGCAGAGAAAGAGGTAAATGAAAGCTCGGTGCCAGGTTGGAAGGGAAAGGAAGCTGAACTTGGGCATGGCAGGGGTTTTTGCCTTAGAGAGTAGCCGGTGGAGCCTTGCAGGCTCTGGGCAGGGATGGGCAGGGCATGTGTAGTCCTCCTCTGGCTGGCACAGATTGGGCTGTGAAACTAGGTCTCATCTTCTTACTCTCCAAAGCTGGAATGTGTTCTCATTCTGTGTGATTCAGCTATTTCAAGCTGTGCTGTCCAATTAGGTAGCCACTAACTAAATGTGACTATTGAAATTTAAATTTGGGAGTCCCTGGGTGGTGCCAACAATTAAGCAATTAGCTGCTAACCAAAAGGTTGAAGGTTCAAATCTACCCAGGGGTCCCGCAGAAGAAAGGCCTGGCAATCCAAAAAATCCACACACACACCCAAAAAATCTATTGCCATCAAGTCTATTCTGATGCACGGTGACCCCATGTGTTCAGAATAGAACTGCTCCATAGTGTTTTCTTGGTTGCTATTAGTTCAAATTGACTGATGGCTCCTAACAACAGCAACAGTCCTCTAATTGGTCGCCTTGCCTCTAGAGTCTCCCCTACCAATTCTCCCAGTGCTGCCAGATTCATTGGCCTAAGGGTACGGTTTTGGTCACGCCTGCAACTGCTTGGGAGAGCCTCTACCATGAAGAAGGAAAGTCCTTACTGACTTACAAGTCTCTTCCACCTTTAATCTGCTGTGACTCTCCAGGGTTATCACCAAAGCCTGTGGCAAAAATAGTTTATTTCAGATTCACTTTTCAAAAGAAAAATGTCACTTACCACTTTTAGGAAGGGAGGGGTCAAGGGATTGTCAACAAATAAGTCAAATGAACAAAAGCATCTGGTAGACAGAGCTTCTACCTAGCCACTGGAAGTGACTAGTAGAAAAGCTGGTTTATATCCAAGTTCTGTCACCCACCATATCTTACTAAGTGACAGTCCCAAATACCTATAGAACCTGGAGAAGCAACTTTCTTCATGGTGCCCTGCAAGTGCTACAGAATGCTGAATTCTCTCCTGAATCCTCAGAAGAAAGTGAGATTATGCATTCAGGGTAGTTTATCGCACTCTGGTTGGTCACTGCCCATACTTCTTGCTCTTGATCCACTATGATATGCCAGAACATTCTCGCTGTTCTTCATTGGGACCTGATCTTATTCGGGACTAGTTAAGCCTCCCTGTGGTCAAAGCTGAGATCTCCACAGTCATTCCATTTTATAAAATCTTTTTATCTCCTTCTGTCTCCAAGTTCAAAATTTTTCTTTGACCAACATTAGCTTTGCTGAAGTTTTCTCTGCAATCCATGGAGAACCTCCCTGCTTGCAGGGACTAAGAAAAGGCAAGGGACTGCTTTCATATTGAGAGGTCCCATGATACAATCCTCTAAAGATTGGGGTTGCCACTTCCTAGCTGATTTGACATTAGGCATATTCCTTAACTACTCCGACCCTCTGTTTTCTCATACAATAGAGATTGCAGCCCTGCCAGCCCCCCACCCCCACCCCACCCCACCCCCCGGGCTCTGCTGGGCTGAGGGCTGCTTACCAGCTCACTCTCCCCAAACTCCCTCTGCTTCCCCACTAGCTGCACGAGAAGTTCGACCGCCTGAAGAAGCTACACCAGGATGAGAAGAAGAAGCTGGAAGACAAGAAGAAATCCCTGGATGATGAAGTGAATGCTTTCAAACAGAGAAAGACGGCCGCTGAGCTGCTCCAGTCCCAGGGTTCTCAGGCTGGAGGGTCACAGACTCTGAAAAGAGACAAAGAGAAGAAAAAGTAAGTGGTAGGCTAGGCCGGGATGGTGGCTGCTTTCTCTCCCTGCTTGTCCCCTCAGGGCAGGGCTGGAGGCTGAGAGGGCTGTGGGTAGGTGAGCCTAGGGGCTGTTTGACCAGTTTGGGCACCTATATTTGGTCTCAGTGTTCCCAGGGGGCCTTTGGAGGTTGTTGGGGAGCTGAGAGTAGGGGTAGAATGTGGCCTCAGAGGCCCAGCTACTCTGAGAAAAGCCCTGCCTACAAACTTAAGGTAGGAAGTAAAGGGAGGGAAAGGAGAGGAAAAGCAAAAGGAAAGTGAGAGAATAGAAGGGGAGAAACAATGAGAGCTGCAAAGCTGTACTAGAGGGAGGACAAAAAGAAGGGCAGATGGAGGGATGGAAGAAAGACAGCCTATAGAAGAGACTTTGGGGCACACCCTCTCTCCCCGAGAGGCTGGAGCTGATCTGGCTTCCGGGCCTGCTTCTTGATAGGCCTATATCAGAGGCATGGTCTGGAACACATTCCTGTGTTCCAGCCTCACCCTGTCTCCATTTTCACTAGCTGCAGGCACTAGAGCTTAACTGCTGCTGCCGAAGCTGCAGGCTACAGCCCAGGCCCGATTTCCCATCCTTCCTGGTTGTTTCTTCATTCCTGGCCTGGGGTACCAAGAACTTAGTGGAGAAGCTCAGGTGTCTGTGTTCTCTGAGTGCCCCATCCTCCATCTGGGGAGTGATTTAAAAATCAACCTCTGTCAGTCAACCCTATCTCGTGGTATTTGGTAAGGCAGGATAGCATGGGCAACCAGTTACCAACCACAGGGGGCAAAAATCCTGACCCAGTCTCAGTCTTTGCTTGGTGAAGTTACCCACTCCTCATCCCAGAATCAGAGAAGGGAAAAACATTTCTCATGGGGCCTGTACAATGTCAAGAAAGTGTCCAGTGGTCCCCTTGCATTCTTTAGCTGTTTGTGCACTGTGCCTTAAAGAGCCCCCAGGTGGAGTGTTTAACAACATCCTTACTAAAGGGGCCTGAGGCTCTGAAAGATGTCCATGGTCATTGCCTCCTATTTTTGCCACTTGTTCCTTTGATTTAACTCGAATATTTGGCCAAAGGAAAACACATCTCCTTTCCTGGGGCCCTGGCTTTATCACTTAGAAATAAAACAGTGACTTTTGTACAACAGTAAACTTTTATATTTGAAGGTCCTCAGTTTTGCAATCCAATTATCCTTTATTCAACATTTGAACATTTTCACCAATTTGCCCAGAGATTTTTGTTACAGAATCATGTGTAAAAAGGATATGACAAAATGTCTATATATGACAATCACTGACGTATTAACTCTTTTGGTCGAATCTGATGGATGAAGTGCAACTGCCCCCGCCCCCAGAAAAAAATCTCTTTGGACACACTATACATTTTAAGGTCTGTCATGGTGTATTAGGAATGGATTCCTATTTGAATGATCCTAAAAAATCTAAATTTTTCCCACAGTTCTAACCTGCTGCCTCCACAGTCCTGTGATATTTGTTAACTCAGTTCCTGGGACAGTTTTACTGCTTTCAGGAATTAGATTAGTCTCTTCTGACTCCATTGACACTAAACTGTAACTATTCCCTATTCAGCTGTTCAGGGAAAGTTCCTCAGAGACCCCCAGGATTTCCCCCTAGTTGCTTCAGATTTACCAACACCCAAGCAGAAGGCCTTATGTAGGGAGGCATTTCTCTCCAGTCACTGTGGGTGATGGTGCCCTTTTCCAGTTCTTTGAGATAGCTGAAACCTTGCTGGCATGTAGTACCTCACATCAGCAATAAGGGCCTAACAAGATACCCTGTCCTCTTCCATACTTCCAAATGTATAAGTGGCCCCAACTCTGGACTTCTTACATAATTTCATGAATAGTCAGTTAACTTCTGGAAGTCCCACTATGAGACTTTTGCCACTCTACTCCTATGGTGATGGTGCTGGGTTTTGAGGATAGAGGTGGTGGTAATAGTGCTTCTTCTTGAGAGATGGTGGTTGGATCCAATAGAGCCACTCATTCAGAATTTCATTTAGTGGTCCTTAAAGAGATTAAGAAAGAGTACTAGTGTTTCAGGGGGACCTACAACCCCATCCTTCCCTCTTCTCCTCCCCACTCCTCCTAATCTTCTCCTTTGACCTCTAACTCCTCATTGTTCATGTCATCTCATAACAATTGATTTCTCCTCATGCTCACTCCATCATCATCAGCTCTTAATGTTTTACAGTTAACTCTGCTGTTTGCTGCATGCTGCATGAGCTCCAGGGTCCTGGTAAGCTTTATTAACTCTAAATAGAACTGGCAGTGGCATCTAGAACACATTCCCTCAAGTCCCCACAACACACACACATACTTACACACAAGCACATCTCTAATCATAAAATAAGCTGTTTCATTGGTCTAGCTGGTTTCCTCTTGTGACTTACAACATGAAGAAATCGTCTGGTGTGGTTTCAAGTGTGCATGTGGAATGCTTGCTTGCCTGATTAAAATGGGAGAGTTTTCAGACTTCTGCTGCTAGAACAGCTGGGTATCATAGATGGAACCTGCAATCAATATTTGAGGTTACCATTTTGGCAATTTTTTTTTTTCTTATAGGGCCCCTAATCCTTAATTATTACTTTCAAAATTAACTCAGCTGTAGTGATGAGGGAAACTTCTTGCTCACAAGCCATGTCCTAATGCCACAGTCAGCATTGACTCCCAGGTTTGCGAATGTCCACAGCTAATGGAAACTTGCTTCTCTGTTTCCCTCTCATGGCTGTTTCTTATCTAAGGGGTTTAAGTTCTTAAATTTCCTTTGGCTATGTACCCAAAAAAATAATAATAAAAGTGGAAGAAAATGAAGAGACCCTAGATATTATAGGAAATTTCTTACATATAATTCTACAAGTACCAAGTTCATGAAAACCTCTGATAAGGAGGTAAGCAGGTAACCTTTGATAAGAAGGATTCCTGAGGTGCTATGCCAACAGAAGTCAAAAACAAAACAAAACAACACAATCTCTGGCTTCATATAACTTATAGGGAACTGAATTGTCCCTGGGTGACACAAACAGTTAGTGCTCAACTACTAACCTAAAGATTATGGTTCAAACCCACCCATAGGAACCTTGAAAGAAAGGCTGGTTGAACTGCTTCTGGAAGGTCACAGCTATGACTCTATGGAGCAGTTCCATTCTGCACACATAGGGTTGCCATGAGTCAGGAACAATTAGACAGGAATGGTTTTGTGTTTGGATTTTTTTTTGGGGGGGGGGTGTTGTATCTACTCTACTAGTTAAGTCCATGGGTGGTGTCAATGTTTAAAGGTTGGTACTTTGAATTCACTCAGAAGTGCCTGAGAAGAAAGGCCTGATAATATGCATCTAAAATGTCACAGCCATGAAAACCCTATGCAGCTCTACTCTACAATATATGAGGTTGCCATGAGTCAGGTTATTGTTTTTTAATCTGCTCTACTAGACTCAGATAGTGGATGAGGAAGGAATAGAAATATTTTTATTTAAAATCATTATGTTTATTATTTTTTTTAAAAAAAACCTTTATGATGTAGACTTTCAAGCATGCACAGAAGGAGAGAGGAGGGTATAATGAGGCCTAGTATATCCACACTTCAGGCTCCAAACACCCATCAGCATGTGGGCAATCCTCTTTCACCTATTACCTCCAACCTAATGAATTATTAGTATTTTTTTTTCTTTTTGTGTTGTCATTCAGCTCATGGGCCTGTCCATTGTTTGGCTAAGAGTTAAGCCACAGGAGTGAGTTCAATTCCAGGCCACAGGAATGATTAGAGGCCATAGTCAGAGTTTCACCAGTCTCTATCCAACCAGTAAGCCTAGTGTTTTTTATGTTTTCTAATTTTGTTCCACGTTTTTTTCTCCCACTCTATTCATGATCTCCAGTGGAGATCCCTTTCCGAGTGGTTTGCATTGGTAGCTGGGCACCATCTAGTTCTTCAGGTCTCAGGGTCATGTAGGTTGATGTGCCCATGGTCCATTAGTTCTTTGAACTAATTTTTTCCATGTGTCTTTTATTTTTTTCACTCTTCTTTGCTCCAGATAAGGAGAGACCAATAGTTGCCACTTAGATAGCTACTTGTAAGCTTTTAAGACCCCAGTCACTACTCAATGAAGTAGGATGTAGAAAAATATTTTTATGTACTATTTTGTGCCAGTTGAGCTTAATGTCCCACAATAACCATGGTCCCGAGCCAGCAAGCCCAGTGACTCACAACCTCAAGGTGCTTAGTTGTGGCTGAGAAGGTATCCTAACTTTGTCCCCTGTTAGCTTTATATTGCGTATGGACATTTTAATAGCACATACAAATAGGTATGTAGGAAGATCATCTGCCAAGCTTATGTATGGTTATAGGTATATTCCAAATGAATTCCTAAAGCAAAACCCACATCACTTCATCTGTAAATAGTTTAGCATGTACCTCTAAGAGGTAATGATTCTTAAAAAAGAAAATATAACCACAGTGCTCCCATTATCACACCTACAAACATAACAATCATTCCTTAACATCATAAACTTTCTAGTCAGTGTCAAAGTGCACTGGTTGTCTCATAAATTTTGTTTTTCCTTTTACATTTGATTTGTTTGGATACAAAATCTCAAACTAAACTTACTACCATCAAGTTGATTCCAACTCATAGCGACCCCCACTGGGCTTCTGAGACTGTAAATATTTTTTATTGTTTAAATTTTTATTGTGATTTGGGTGAAGGTTTATACAGTAAGCAGTTTATATATATTTTGTTGCATGACATTAACTGCAATTCCCCACAGTGCAACAGCTCTCTGCCCACTTCCTCCCCATAGTTACCTCTTCCCTGTGTCCTTCTCTCCCATGCACTTCCCTTCATAAGCTGTCTCCTTGTGCAAACACTGCCCTTCTGTTCTCCCATGATTGATCACTCCAAGTAGTGTATCTATCTGATGTAAATGTTCAACCCATATGCCTGTCTATTATTTGGCTGCAGCCACAGGAGTGAGTTCAATTCCAGACCTGAAGGGCCATAGTCTCTGGGGTCTCACCAAGCTCTAGCAAACCAGAAAAACTGTTTTTTTTTTTTTTTTTTTTTATGATTTTGAGTTTTGTTCCACCTTGCTCTCCCGCACTATGAGGCTGTAAATCTTAATGGAAGTAGATTGCCCTGTCTTCCTTCCATGGAGCAGCTGGTGGGTTTGAACCACTGACCTTCTGGTTAGCAGCCAAATGCCTTATCCACTACATCACCAGAGCTCCTTTTGTTTGGATCAGGGAATATAAAATATTGAAAAGAATTCTCCCCTCTCACCAATGTAGTTTATGATCTCCAAACAGTTTGCTGCAGCTACTGCACTGGGGACTTTGGGCAGGCAGCAAAACATCTTACTTTCAAGCAGATCTTGAAGAGGAAATCAGTTGAGCCTTCTGAAACAAAAAGTCCATGAAACTGGGCCAAACGAAACAATCTGAAGGAACAATGACATGATTTACTGTTTAGCTTAAAGGAAGATCTTTTTTCTGGTTGGTTTGAATTTGAACAGCAAATTTCCACGGAAGAAGATGATCAATTCTTAAAGTATCTTGTTCACCACTGTAGTCTCAGTGTGTAGTGCAGCATCTGACACACAGTAGGAGCTCAATTCCTGCTTATTTTCTTTGTTCACCCATTTTCAATGAGAGCAGGGAAGCGATATCCTGGTAAGTTTCACTGCATATGGTTTGACCTACTGTTATTCAGCCTTCCCTCAGTAAACCGTTATTAGCAGCCATTACTAAAATGAATTCTGGCAAAACTATCATTGAAGCCATACTTTACACATGGGAGGCAATTGATAAACAGCTGGAGCAGCCAACCCCAACCAATGAAATTGGCTTTTCCTAGCAGGTTTCTCCGCAGCAGACCACAAACACGACTCCAGACCAAATAGGAGAAGGAGGCCGTGGCTTCCTTGAATCAGAAAGCAGCAAAAGTAACCCACCCACCTCCCCAGAGCCTTCAGTCCAAAGGGAGAATCACAAAGGCCACCTAGAAGGCAGGCAGAGTGAGGCTTACTGTTGTTCATTGACTTTAACATTGCTTGAGGTACTACTTGTAGGTGTCTGCAATTGTAAAAAGTTCCTTTTTGACCAGTACACAGTTGTGGATACTATACCTCAATGGTCTTCGGGGGCGTGCACAGCATATGTACAATATATGTTCTTGTTGGGTGCCATCGAGTCGATTGTGACTCTTAGCAACACCAGTGACGAGTAGAACTGCCCCATGGGGTTTTCTTGGTTATAATCTGTACAGAAGCAGATGGCCAGAACTTTGTACTGTAGAGCCACTGGGTGGGTTCTAATGGCCAACCTTTCAGTTGGCAGCCAAACGCTTAACTGTTGCACCACCAGGGTATACACATAACCAGATTATATCAGTCTAACCATGAAGCCCAGAACATAAGCCATTGCTGTGTGTTTTTTAGCATGCTCTTTTCCTAGGAAGTAGATAAATGATAAAATAGGAGGTAAACATTCATATAACATTTTAACACCTTCAAAGCATTTTTCCATAAGATGTCTGTCTCATTTTATCCTAACAACAGCCCAGTGAGGTAGAGAAGGAAGGCCCTCTCTTCAGTTAAGACAAGTAAATAGAATATCAGGGGCTTCCTAAGGATCCCAGTTGAGCAGAACTGGAATATTGATGCAGAACTTTAATGCCTGGTATAAATTGCCATTCAACTGACTTTGTGTTTGTGTGGGTGTCCCCAAAGTGTACGTATGTATGTGTATGTATGGGGCTGTGGGTGTAGTCACTTTGGGGAAGTGACTGTATAAAAGCACTCACGGAAGTGTTATCTATGTGCTTTTAACTGAAAACAAACTAAGCCAAACCAATTGCTGTGGAGTTGATTTTGATGCACGGCGGCCCCATGTGTCAGAGTAGAACTGTGCTCCACAGGGTTTTCAATGGCTAATTTTTCAGAAGTACATTGACAGGCCTTTCTTCCAAGGCACATTTAGGTGGATTCAAACAGTTAGCACCTTGAGTGCATTAACCATTTGTACCACCCGGGGATGTGCTTTTAACTGTCTCTCTGCCCAAAATATCTAGTAGTCTATCTAGTGGGATGAATGTATTTTTCAACTAACAAACAGGGGCTTAAATCCGCAAGCAAGGCCTTCTCAGGGACACTGGTATTATGGAAAGAGTACTATTAAACAGCCAAGGGACTTAGGCTCTGACTATGTCTGTGACTCTGTCTTTGAGACCACGGACAAATCAGTTGACACCTCTGTTTCTCACTTTCCTCGGATGTCCAATGGGGATTGATACTGCTTGCCATATTTATGTCACAGGGATGCAGTTTAAATGGAATTAAATTCAAAGTGTTATATGAACACAAAATGTGTTTCCGAAGCTCAAGTTTTTAGGTAATTGTGCTCTGCTCTGGACCCTAGGGCAGCATCTAGGGACCATCCCCAGACACTTCTCAAACAGGTCTTGCCCCTGGGGTATCAGTTAACCAACCAGGACTGCTCTATAGGCTACCTGAGGTGAACCCTCAAATACCCAGTTTTTCCTATTGAACAAGGAAATGCAGTGGCTGAGAGCCTGGCGCTCTATCCAGTGGCCTGAGGCCATCTGGTGACTTGCTAAAGGTATTTCTGCACAGGAGTACCTGGGAGGTGCAAATGGTTTACTGAAAGGTCTACTCTGACACACATGGAGTTGCCATGACTAGGAATTGACTCCATGTCAACTGGTTCTGTAGTAAAAAAGAGATAGAAAGTGTTTTTGTGGTTGTTGATCATTGTTATGCTAGCTATTAGCACTACCGCTGCCATTCAGGGATGTGTGTGGGTGTATGAGCGAGAAGGAATGTTCCCAGGAGCCAGTGCAATAAGATCTTAAGACCATCAAACATAGCTATATTCTAATTTATCTATTCGTCATCATGACTTAAACAATTTTCTTCTTCTTTTTTTTTTTTTTTTTTGGTACATTAATCCATCCATTCGTTAACCCAACTTCTCTTTTCATTTTCAGTTTGGGCTTCCTGTAGACGCCCTTCCCCTGCGCAACAGAGCTGGGCCTCCCCTTTTCTAATTCCCTTTTAACACAGTTGGGGAGGCATACATCCCGTGCCCGCCCCCACTTCCTGTCAAGGTTCATAGAAGCCTGAGAGTCTGAGGATGGTGTCTGGCCTCTGGTCAAGAAGCCAGCAGTCACATGGCTTGGAGATGCACCCCCCATCCCAGTCCTGTTCCCAGCACCCCCAGCCAACCATCCCTTGCTTTGCCAGACTGTAACATGTTCAGGGGTCCCACCAGCTTCCCTGCTCGAACTCTGATTGCTGCTTGTTTCTCATGGATTTGCATCCACCATGGCTGGGTAATCACTTATCAGCACGGCTTCCCCCCTCAGTTTCCTGTACCCCAGTCACTGGTCTTCCCTGATACCCCGACCCCAGGTGCCACAGCCCCTTCTTGAGTCTACCCAAAATGGCCTGATGAACTACTTCTGAAAAATCAGACATTGAAACTCCTGTGGAGCACAGTTCTACTCTGACACACATGAGGTCGCCAGGGGTCGGAGTGGACTCCATGTCGACTAAGAGCTCCCCCAAAGGAGACCCTCTAGTGCCTCTTCCTTCAGGCCCTTTCCAGCTTCGATTCATTCAAACTGGCCCTCAAGTTTTGTTCAAAATCCAGATGAATTTACTTATACCCAGCCTTTCTACTAAAACACAACTGCTGGAGAAAATTCCATACATCTCTCCTCTCTTTAACTCTGGGTACTCCATGGATGCAGAAGGGAGAATAAACCTGAATGTTATTACCAGCCTAGTGTCTTGAATTATAGACTTATAGAATTCTTCTGAGAGGTTCCAGAAACTCCTCTGCACTTTCCAATAGGTCGCCACCCCGTCCCAGCTAGGTTGGGCCAATACCAAGTATGGGAGCTCTGGTAGCACAGTGCCTAAGGCATTTGACTGTTAACCAGAAAGCTGGAGGTTCAAACCCAACAGCCACTCCATGGAAGGAAGACTGGGCAATCTATTTCCATAGAGAGGCTGCCTCGGAAACCCAAGGAGAGGTCACTATGAGTGGGGACAGACTCAAGGGAAGTAAGTTTGATTTTGGTTTTGGTAATACCATGGATAATAATCCCACTTCATAACCTGAAACTGAGTGGGCAAAGACTTCATTGTTTTTGGGTTTGCTGTCATGAGTCCTCCAGTCTCTATTTATATGGTCAATGTGAAGATGATTTTTTGATATGCATTTTGCACATGTCCCCTAATAAAAAGAGGGGTGGTGGTAGAAAAGAGATGTTATACTTGAAAAAATTCT
Organism: Orycteropus afer afer; assembly: GCF_000298275.1. Classification (NCBI taxonomy): domain Eukaryota; kingdom Metazoa; phylum Chordata; class Mammalia; order Tubulidentata; family Orycteropodidae; genus Orycteropus; species Orycteropus afer. The sequence goes on from NW_006921974.1 coordinate 2,317,569, forward strand.
GAACTTTATCTCCAGTCCAAGGATTTGATACTTAAAAAATATTCCAGCCCTCATTTTGATAAAAGGTCCCATCTATAGGTGCAGTTGGGAACCCTTGTGAAGTAGCCAGCCCTCCATTGTCAGGGCCAATAGGGGCAGTGGCCTTTGGTGTTTGGCCAGTGACAAAGTGAGAGCTAGAGGTGCCCTGGCAACAATCTGTGGCTAACACGCCGTCTCTCTGCCCTTCCTTTGCAGTAACCCATGGCTGTGTACTGAATAG
>NW_006921974.1:2318012-2319493 GCF_000298275.1 Orycteropus afer afer
TCTCTCTTCAATAAGAGGTAATAATTGGGAAGCCAAAGTACAGAAATGAAAAGCAAGCCTTTGCACACCCTTTCTCTTCTCTGATTGGCAAAGCCAAGAGTGCAGTTTCAAAGTGTATTTCTTGGTGTGTTAGGAAGGATGCTCTATCTCAATTCACTGATTGGTTAGTGGCCAAAGGCAGGGAGGGAGGTCAGACTGCCAAAGCAGAAGCTAATTACTTGGGAAAATCCAGGTCACAGTGGAACACTGTAGGAGACCCTGGAGTTGGAGGTCGGACAGTCTGACATTCAGCCAGTAGCTCCGGGCTTTACGGCTCCTTGGGAAAGGTGCCATGTTTGCAGCTTTGTATGTCCAATTCCAGGGCTGCTGCCAACGAATCCCGAACTTCAACCAACCAACCAAATGATCTCTATCCAGCCTACCCCACCCAAAGTAATTATATACATTACAAATAGCCCATCTTCCCCCCCACATTTGCATTTAATTACATATGAACTACCTGGGGGGTGAGGAGCTCTAAGGAGCCCTGGTGGCCCAGTGATTAAGCCTTTGACTGCTAACCAAAAGGTTGGTGGTTTGAACCCACCCAGCCACTCCATGGGAGAGAAGACCTGCTGATCTACTCTTGTAAAAATTGAAACCAATAAACTAAAAGGACCCATTGGTGTCAAGTCCAACTCAGTGACCCTGTAGGACACAATAGAACTGCCCCATAGGGTTTTGGAAGCACATTGCCAGGTCTTTTCTTCCATGGAGCAGCTGGGTGGGTTCGAACGGCCGACCTTTTCAGTTAGCACATGAGTGCTTAACCACTGCACCACCAGGGCTTCTTCCATAAAGATGAAGTCTAGGAAAGCCCATGGGGCAATTCTACCCTGTCCTGTAGGGTTGCTCTGAGTAGGAAACTTAGCTATATATATTTAGCCTTTGCAAGACCTTCAGAGGCTAAGCTAAAGCAGGAGTTTTATATTAAGGGGGAAGGACAGATAGGTTCCACTCTTTCCATAACAGGAACTTGAGGTCAAGAAAAGGGACTCGCCCAAGGTCCCACTGCTGTTTCATGGCAGAAACCAAGCTAAATCCCATGTCTCCTGACTCTTCGCACAAAAGCATGCAACGTGTTCATATATGTTCCTGGAGACCATACCTTCTGACGGCTGGAGAAACAGAATAGTCAGTGTTAAAGGGCCCTGCTGCTGCTGCTGCTGCTGGGGTTTTTTTTCCCCACAGAAAAAGACAGAATGGGTGAGGGCTGGGCCCAGCAAAGAAACTCAACTGAGTGCTTCTGCTGATGGTGGGAGCCAGCAGGGAACCCGTCAGACCCCACCAGCCAACCTTCCTGGACCTCTGGGATGAGGCCCTGCCAGACATGTGTCTATTTAACAGGTGCCCTCACTGATTCTTGTCAAGAGGGAAATTTGATAAACAAATATCTAACAAGCATTAAAATACTTCTTTTATTAGGTAGCTTTTCTCACTGT